>NW_028247247.1:0-600000 GCF_964263255.1 Lissotriton vulgaris
ACCAAAAATGATTCAAAATGTCAATTGGATCGTGCCTCATGTTGAATAACCCCTTTTTAAACCCTCACAGTGACCAAAATTGCCATTTTTACAGAGTTATGATTACTCAAAAGCTTCAATTTTGACCCCTTTGAGGCACAGAAATGACTTAAAACAGACTTATTTTAGTTGACAAAGTCATAATTGACATCCAACATTCATTTTGAGTCAAAAGATTAAATGTTAAAATGTCATCATTATAGACCATTTTGGGAACGTTCAACAGGTCCGGAGTCATCGTTTTTCATCCGGAAATTGATTTTTTGGACTGTACCAAAAATGATTCAAAATGTCAATTGGATCGTGCCTCATGTTGAATAACCACTTTTTAAACCCTCACAGTGACCAAAATTTGCCTTTTTTACAGCGTTTTGATTACTCAAAAGCTGCAATTTTGACCCCTTTGAGGCACAGAAATGACTTTAAACACACTTATTTTAGTTGATAAAAGTCATAATTCACATCCAACAGTCATTTAGAGTCAAAAGATTAAATGTTAAAATTTCATCATTATAGACCATTTTGTGAACGTTCGACAGGTCCGGAGTCATCGTTTTTCATCCAAAAATGGATTTTTTGGACTGTACCAAAAATGATTCAAAATGTCAATTGGATCGTGCCTCATGTTGAATAACCACTTTTTAAACCCTCAGCTTACTCAAAAGTTTCAATTGTGACCCGTTTCAGGCGCAGAAATGACTTTAAACACACTTATTTTAGTTGACAAAGTCATAATTCACATCCACCAGTCATTTACAGTCAAAAGATTAAATGTTAAAATTTCATCCATATTGGCCATTTTGGGATCGTTCGACATGTCCGGAGTCATCGTTTTCATCCGAAAAGTGATTTTTTGGACTGTACCAAAAATGATTCAAAATGTCAATTGGATCGTGCCTCATGTTGAATAACCACTTTTTAAACCCTCAGAGTGACCAAAATTGCCATTTTTACAGAGTTTTGCTTACTCAAAAGCTTCAATTTTGACCCGTTTCAGGCACAGAAATGACTTTAAACACACTTATTTTAGTTGACAAAGTCATAATTCTCATCCAACAGTCATTTAGAGTCAAAAGATTAAATGTTAAAATTTCATCCATATTGACCATTTTGGGATCGTTCGACATGTCCGGAGTCATCGTTTTTCATCCGAAAATTGATTTTTTGGACTGTACCAAAAATGATTCAAAATGTCAATTGGATCGTGCCTCATGTTGAATAACCACTTTTTAAACCCTCACAGTGACCAAAATTGCCATTTTTCCAGAGTTATAATTACTCAAAAGCTGCAATTGAGACCCCTTTGAGGCACAGAAATGATTTAAACACACTTATTTTAGTTGACAAAGTCATAATTCACATCCAACAGTCATTTAGAGTCAAACGATTAAATGTTAACATTTCATCAATATAGACCATTTTGGGAATGTTCGACAGGTCCGGAGTCATCGTTTTTCATCCGAAAATTGATTTTTTGGACTGTACCAAAAATGATTCAAAATGTCAATTGGATCGTGCCTCATGTTGAATAACCACTTTTTAAAACCTCAGCGTGACCAAAATTGCAATTTTTACAGAGTTTTGCTTATTCAAAAGCTTCAATTTTGACCCGTTTCAGGCACAGAAATGACTTTAAACACACTTATTTTAGTTAACAAAGTCATAATTCACATACAACAGTCATTTACAGTCAAAAGATTAAATGTTAAAATTTTATCCATTTTGACCATTTTTAGATCGTTCGACATGTCCGGAGTCATCGTTTTTCATCTGAAAATTGATTTTTTGGACTGTACCAAAAATGATTCAAAATGTCAATTGGGTCATGCCTCATGTTGAATAACCACTTTTTAAACCCTCACATGGACCAAAATTGCCATTTTTACAGAGTTTTGCTTACTCAAAAGCTTCAATTTTGACCCGTTTAAGACACAGAAATGACTTTAAACACACTTATTTTAGTTGACAAAGTCATAATTCACATCCAACAGTCATTTAGAGTCAAAAGATTAAATGTTAAAATTTCATCATTATAGACCATTTTGGGAACATTCGACAGGTCCGGAGTCATCGTTTTTCATCCGAAAATTGATTTTTTGGACTGTACCAAAAATGATTCAAAATGTCAATTGGATCGTGCCTCATCTTGAAAAACCACTTTTTAAACCCTCAGAGTGACAAAAATTGCCATTTTTACAGAGTTTTGCTTACTCAAAAGCTTCTATTTTGACCCGTTTCAGGCACAAAAATGACTCTAAACACACTTATTTTAGTTGACAAAGTCATAATTCACATCCAACAGTCATTTACAGTTAAAAGATTAAATGTTAAAATTTCATCCATATTGACCATTTTGGGATCGTTCGACATGTCCGGAGCCATAGTTTTTCATCCGAAAATTGATTTTTTGGACTGTACCAAAAATGATTCAAAATGTCAATTGGGTCGTGCCTCATGTTGAATAACCACTTTTTAAAGCCTCACAGTGACCAAAATTGCCATTTTTACAGAGTTTTGATTACTCAAAAGCTTCGATTTTGACCCCTTTGAGGCACAGAAATGACTTTAAACACACTTATTTTAGTTGACAAAGTCATAATTCACATCCAACAGTCATTTACAGTTAAAAGATTAAATGTTAAAATTTCATCCATATTGACCATTTTGGGATCGTTCGACATGTCCGGAGCCATAGTTTTTCATCCGAAAATTGATTTTTTGGACTGTACCAAAAATGATTCAAAATGTCAATTGGGTCGTGCCTCATGTTGAATAACCACTTTTTAAAGCCTCACAGTGACCAAAATTGCCATTTTTACAGAGTTTTGATTACTCAAAAGCTTCGATTTTGACCCCTTTGAGGCACAGAAATGACTTTAAACACACTTATTTTAGTTGACAAAGTCATAATTCACATCCAACAGTCATTTAGAGTCAAAAGATTGAATGTTAAAATTTCATCATTATAGACCATTTTGGGAACGTTCAACAGGTCCGGAGTCATCGTTTTTCATCTGGAAATTGATTTTTTGGACTGTACCAAAAATGATTCAAAATGTCAATTGGATCGTGCCTCATGTTGAATAACCACTTTTTAAACCCTCACAGTGACCAAAATTTGCCATTTTTACAGAGTTTTGATTACTCAAAAGCTGCAATTGAGACCCCTTTGAGGCACAGAAATGACTTTAAACACACTTATTTTAGTTGACAAAGTCATAATTCACATCCAACAGTCATTTACAGTCAAAAGATTAAATGTTAAAATTTCATCATTATAGACCATTTTGGGAACGTTCAACAGGTCCGGAGTCATCGTTTTTCATCCGGAAATTGATTTTTTGGACTGTACCAAAAATGATTCAAAATGTCAATTGGATCGTGCCTCATGTTGAAAAACCACTTTTTAAACCCTCAGAGTGACCAAATTTGCCATTTTTACAGAGTTTTGCTTACTCAAAAGCTTCTATTTTGACCCGTTTCAGGCACAAAAATGACTCTAAACACACTTATTTTAGTTGACAAAGTCATAATTCACATCCAACAGTCATTTACAGTCAAAAGATTAAATGTTAAAATTTCATCCATATTGACCATTTTGGGATCGTTCGACATGTCTGGAGTCATCGATTTTCATCCGAAAATTGATTTTTTAGACTGTACCAAAAATGATTCAAAATGTCAATTGGATCGTGCCTCATGTTGAATAACCACTTTTTAAACCCTCACAGTGACCAAAATTGCCATTTTTACAGAGTTTTGCTTACTCAAAAGCTTCAAGTTTGACCCGTTTCAGGCACAGAAATGACTTAAAACACACTTATTTTAGTTGACAAAGTCATAATTCACATCCAACAGTCATTTAGAGTCAAAAGATTAAATGTTAAAATTTCATCATTATAGACCATTTTGGGAACGTTCAACAGGTCCGGAGTCATCGTTTTTCATCCGGAAATTGATTTTTTGGACTGTACCAAAAATGATTCAAAATGTCAATTGGATCGTGCCTCATGTTGAATAACCACTTTTTAAACCCTCACAGTGACCAAAATTTGCCATTTTTACAGAGTTTTGATTACTCAAAAGCTGCAATTGAGACCCCTTTGAGGCACAGAAATGACTTTAAACACACTTATTTTAGTTGACAAAGTCATAATTCACATCCAACAGTCATTTAGAGTCAAAAGATTAAATGTTAAAATTTCATCATTATAGACCATTTTGTGAACGTTCGACAGGTCCGGAGTCATCGTTTTTCATCCAAAAATGGATTTTTTGGACTGTACCAAAAATGATTCAAAATGTCAATTGGATCGTGCCTCATGTTGAATAACCACTTTTTAAACCCTCAGAGTGACCAAAATTGCCATTTTTACAGAGTTTTGCTTATTCGAAAGCCTCAATTTTGACCCGTTTCAGGGACAGAAATGGCTTTAAACACACTTATTTTAGTTGACAAAGTCATAATTCACATCCAACAGTCATTTACAGTCAAAAGATTAAATGTTAAAATTTCATCCATATTGACCATTTTGGGATCGTTCGACATGTCCGGAGTCATCGTTTTTCATCCGAAAATTCATTTTTTGGACTGTACCAAAAATGATTCAAAATGTCAATTGGATCGTGCCTCATGTTGAATAACCACTTTTTAAAGCCTCACATTGACCAAAATTGCCATTTTTACAGAGTTTTGATTACTCAAAAGCTTCAATTTTGACCCGTTTCAGGCACAGAAATGACTTTAAACACACTTATTTTAGTTGACAAAGTCATAATTCACATCCAACAGTCATTTACAGTCAAAAGATTAAATGTTAAAATTTCATCCATATTGACCATTTTGGGATCGTTCGACATGTCCGGAGTCATCGTTTTTCATCCGAAAATTGATTTTTTGGACTGTACCAAAAATGATTCAAAATGTCAATTGGATCGTGCCTCATGTTGAATAACCCCTTTTTAAACCCTCACAGTGACCAAAATTGCCATTTTTACAGAGTTATGATTACTCAAAAGCTTCAATTTTGACCCCTTTGAGGCACAGAAATGACTTAAAACACACTTATTTTAGTTGACAAAGTCATAATTCACATCCAACAGTCATTTTGAGTCAAAAGATTAAATGTTAAAATTTCATCATTATAGACCATTTTGGGAACGTTCAACAGGTCCGGAGTCATCGTTTTTCATCCGGAAATTGATTTTTTGGACTGTACCAAAAATGATTCAAAATGTCAATTGGATCGTGCCTCATGTTGAATAACCACTTTTTAAACCCTCACAGTGACCAAAATTTGCCATTTTTACAGAGTTTTGATTACTCAAAAGCTGCAATTTTGACCCCTTTGAGGCACAGAAATGACTTTAAACACACTTATTTTAGTTGATAAAAGTCATAATTCACATCCAACAGTCATTTAGAGTCAAAAGATTAAATGTTAAAATTTCATCATTATAGACCATTTTGTGAACGTTCGACAGGTCCGGAGTCATCGTTTTTCATCCAAAAATGGATTTTTTGGACTGTACCAAAAATGATTCAAAATGTCAATTGGATCGTGCCTCATGTTGAATAACCACTTTTTAAACCCTCAGCTTACTCAAAAGTTTCAATTGTGACCCGTTTCAGGCACAGAAATGACTTTAAACACACTTATTTTAGTTGACAAAGTCATAATTCACATCCACCAGTCATTTACAGTCAAAAGATTAAATGTTAAAATTTCATCCATATTGGCCATTTTGGGATCGTTCGACATGTCCGGAGTCATCGTTTTCATCCGAAAATTGATTTTTTGGACTGTACCAAAAATAATTCAAAATGTCAATTGGATCGTGCCTCATGTTGAATAACCACTTTTTAAACCCTCAGAGTGACCAAAATTGCCATTTTTACAGAGTTTTGCTTACTCAAAAGCTTCAATTTTGACCCGTTTCAGGCACAGAAATGACTTTAAACACACTTATTTTAGTTGACAAAGTCATAATTCTCATCCAACAGTCATTTAGAGTCAAAAGATTAAATGTTAAAATTTCATCCATATTGACCATTTTGGGATCGTTCGACATGTCCGGAGTCATCGTTTTTCATCCGAAAATTGATTTTTTGGACTGTACCAAAAATGATTCAAAATGTCAATTGGATCGTGCCTCATGTTGAATAACCACTTTTTAAACCCTCACAGTGACCAAAATTGCCATTTTTCCAGAGTTATAATTACTCAAAAGCTGCAATTGAGACCCCTTTGAGGCACAGAAATGATTTAAACACACTTATTTTAGTTGACAAAGTCATAATTCACATCCAACAGTCATTTAGAGTCAAACGATTAAATGTTAACATTTCATCAATATAGACCATTTTGGGAATGTTCGACAGGTCCGGAGTCATCGTTTTTCATCTGAAAATTGATTTTTTGGACTGTACCAAAAATGATTCAAAATGTCAATTGGATCGTGCCTCATGTTGAATAACCACTTTTTAAAACCTCAGCGTGACCAAAATTGCAATTTTTACAGAGTTTTGCTTATTCAAAAGCTTCAATTTTGACCCGTTTCAGGCACAGAAATGACTTTAAACACACTTATTTTAGTTAACAAAGTCATAATTCACATACAACAGTCATTTACAGTCAAAAGATGAAATGTTAAAATTTTATCCATTTTGACCATTTTTAGATCGTTCGACATGTCCGGAGTCATCGTTTTTCATCTGAAAATTGATTTTTTGGACTGTACCAAAAATGATTCAAAATGTCAATTGGATCGTGCCTCATGTTGAATAACCACTTTTTAAACCCTCAGAGTGACCAAAATTGCAATTTTTACAAAGTTTTGCTTACTCAAAAGCTTCAATTTTTACCCGTTTCAGGCACAGAAATGACTTTAAACACACTTATTTTAGTTGACAAAGTCATAATTCACATCCAACAGTCATTTAGAGTCAAAAGATTAAATGTTAAAATTTCATCCATATTGACCATTTTGGGATCGTTCGACATGTCCGGAGTCATCGTTTTTCATCCGAAAATTGATTTTTTGGACTGTACCAAAAATGATTCAAAATGTCAATTGGGTCGTGCCTCATGTTGAATAACCACTTTTTAAACCCTCAGAGTGACCAAAATTGCCATTTTTACAGAGTTTTGCTTATTCGAAAGCCTCAATTTTGACCCGTTTCAGGGACAGAAATGGCTTTAAACACACTTATTTTAGTTGACAAAGTCATAATTCACATCCAACAGTCATTTACAGTCAAAAGATTAAATGTTAAAATTTCATCCATATTGACCATTTTGGGATCGTTCGACATGTCCGGAGTCATCGTTTTTCATCCGAAAATTGATTTTTTGGACTGTACCAAAAATGATTCAAAATGTCAATTGGATCGTGCCTCATGTTGAATAACCACTTTTTAAACCCTCAGAGTGACCAAAATTGCCATTTTTACAGAGTTTTGCTTACTCAAAAGCCTCAATTTTGACCCGTTTCAGGCACAGAAATGACTTTAAACACACTTATTTTAGTTGACAAAGTCATAATTCACATCCACCAGTCATTTACAGTCAAAAGATTAAATGTTAAAATTTCATCCATATTGGCCATTTTGGGATCGTTCGACATGTCCGGAGTCATCGTTTTCATCCGAAAATTGAATTTTTGGACTGTACCAAAAATGATTCAAAATGTCAATTGGATCGTGCCTCATGTTGAATAACCACTTTTTAAACCCTCAGAGTGACCAAAATTGCCATTTTTACAGAGTTTTGCTTACTCAAAAGCTTCAATTTTGACCCGTTTCAGGCACAGAAATGACTTTAAACACACTTATTTTAGTTGACAAAGTCATAATTCTCATCCAACAGTCATTTAGAGTCAAAAGATTAAATGTTAAAATTTCATCCATATTGACCATTTTGGATCGTTCGACATGTCCGGAGTCATCGTTTTTCATCCGAAAATGGATTTTTTGGACTGTACCAAAAATGATTCAAAATGTCAATTGGATCGTGCCTCATGTTCAATAGCCACTTTTTAAACCCTCACAGTGACCAAAATTGCCATTTTTACAGAGTTATGATTACTCAAAAGCTTCAATTTTTACCCCTTTGAGGCACAGAAATGACTTAAAACACACTTATTTTAGTTGACAAAGTCATAATTCACATCCAACAGTCATTTAGAGTCAAAAGATTAAATGTTAAAATTTCATCATTATAGACCATTTTGGGAACGTTCAACAGGTCCGGAGTCATCGTTTTTTATCCGGAAATTGATTTTTTGGACTGTACCAAAAATGATTCAAAATGTCAATTGGATCGTGCCTCATGTTGAATAACCACTTTTTAAACCCTCACAGTGACCAAAATTTACCATTTTTACAGAGTTTTGATTACTCAAAAGCTTCAATTTTTACCCCTTTGAGGCACAGAAATGACTTAAAACACACTTATTTTAGTTGACAAAGTCATAATTCACATCCAACAGTCATTTAGAGTCAAAAGATTAAATGTTAACATTTCATCAATATAGACCATTTTGGGAATGTTCGACAGGTCCGGAGTCATCGTTTTTCATCCGAAAATTGATTTTTTGGACTGTACCAAAAATGATTCAAAATGTCAATTGGATCGTGCCTCATGTTGAATAACCACTTTTTAAAACCTCAGCGTGACCAAAATTGCAATTTTTACAGAGTTTTGCTTATTCAAAAGCTTCAATTTTGACCCGTTTCAGGAACAGAAATGACTTTAAACACACTTATTTTAGTTGACAAAGTCATAATTCACATACAACAGTCATTTACAGTCAAAAGATTAAATGTTAACATTTTATCCATTTTGACCATTTTAAGATCGTTCGACATGTCCGGAGTCATCGTTTTTCATCTGAAAATTGATTTTTTGAACTGTACCAAAAATGATTCAAAATGTCAATTGGATCATGCCTCATGTTAAATAACCACTTTTTAAACCCTCACAGGGACCAAAATTGCCATTTTTACAGAGTTTTGCTTACTAAAAAGCTTCAATTTTGACCCGTTTCAGGCACAGAAATGACTTTAAACACACTTATTTTAGTTGACAAAGTCATAATTCACATCCAACAGTCATTTAGAGTCAAAAGATTAAATGTTAAAATTTCATCATTACAGACCATTTTGGGAACATTCGACAGGTCCGGAGTCATCGTTTTTCATCCGAAAATTGATTTTTTGGACTGTACCAAAAATGATTCAAAATGTCAATTGGATCGTGCCTCATGTTGAAAAACCACTTTTTAAACCCTCAGAGTGACCAAAATTGCCATTTTTACAGAGTTTTGCTTACTCAAAAGCTTCTATTTTGACCCGTTTCAGGCACAAAAATGACTCTAAACACACTTATTTTAGTTGACAAAGTCATAATTCACATCCAACAGTCATTTACAGTCAAAAGATTAAATGTTAAAATTTCATCCATATTGACCATTTTGGGATCGTTCGACATGTCCGGAGTCATCGTTTTTCATCCGAAAGTTGATTTTTTGGACTGTACCAAAAATGATTCAAAATGTCAATTGGATCGGGCCTCATGTTGAATAACCACTTTTTAAAGCCTCACAGTGACCAAAATTGCCATTTTTACAGAGTTTTGATTACTCAAAAGCTTAAATTTTGACCCCTTTGAGTCACAGAAATGACTTTAAACACACTTATTTTAGTTGACAAAGTCATAATTCACATCCAACAGTCATTTACAGTCAAAAGATTAAATGTTAAAATTTCATCCATATTGACCATTTTGGGATCGTTCGACATGTCTGGAGTCATCGATTTTCATCCGAAAATAGATTTTTTAGACTGTACCAAAAATGATTCAAAATGTCAATTGGATCGTGCCTCATGTTGAATAACCACTTTTTAAACCCTCACAGTGACCAAAATTGCCATTTTTACAGAGTTTTGCTTACTCAAAAGCTTCAAGTTTGACCCGTTTCAGGCACAGAAATGACTTAAAACACACTTATTTTAGTTGACAAAGTCATAATTCACATCCAACAGTCATTTAGAGTCAAAAGATTAAATGTTAAAATTTCATCATTATAGACCATTTTGGGAACGTTCAACAGGTCCGGGGTCATCGTTTTTCATCCGGAAATTGATTTTTTGGACTGTACCAAAAATGATTCAAAATGTCAATTGGATCGTGCCTCATGTTGAATAACCACTTTTTAAACCCTCACAGTGACCAAAATTTGCCATTTTTACAGAGTTTTGATTACTCAAAAGCTGCAATTGAGACCCCTTTGAGGCACAGAAATGACTTTAAACACACTTATTTTAGTTGACAAAGTCATAATTCACATCCAACAGTCATTTAGAGTCAAAAGATTAAATGTTAAAATTTCATCATTATAGACCATTTTGTGAACGTTCGACAGGTCCGGAGTCATCGTTTTTAATCCAAAAATGGATTTTTTGGACTGTACCAAAAATGATTCAAAATGTCAATTGGATCGTGCCACATGTTGAATAACCACTTTTTAAACCCTCAGAGTGACCAAAATTGCCATTTTTACAGAGTTTTGCTTATTCGAAAGCCTTAATTTTGACCCGTTTCAGGGACAGAAATGGCTTTAAACACACTTATTTTAGTTGACAAAGTCATAATTCACATCCAACAGTCATTTACAGTCAAAAGATTAAATGTTAAAATTTCATCCATATTGACCATTTTGGGATCGTCGACATGTCCGGAGTCATCGTTTTTCATCCGAAAATTCATTTTTTGGACTGTACCAAAAATGATTCAAAATGTCAATTGGATCGTGCCTCATGTTGAATAACCACTTTTTAAAGCCTCACATTGACCAAAATTGCCATTTTTACAGAGTTTTGATTACTCAAAAGCTTCAATTTTGACCCGTTTCAGGCACAGAAATGACTTTAAACACACTTATTTTAGTTGACAAAGTCATAATTCACATCCAACAGTCATTTACAGTCAAAAGATTAAATGTTAAAATTTCATCCATATTGACCATTTTGGGATCGTTCGACACGTCCGGAGTCATCGTTTTTCATCCGAAAATTGATTTTTTGGACTGTACCAAAAATGATTCAAAATGTCAATTGGATCGTGCCTCATGTTGAATAACCCCTTTTTAAACCCTCACAGTGACCAAAATTGCCATTTTTACAGAGTTATGATTACTCAAAAGCTTCAATTTTGACCCCTTTGAGGCACAGAAATGACTTAAAACAGACTTATTTTAGTTGACAAAGTCATAATTGACATCCAACATTCATTTTGAGTCAAAAGATTAAATGTTAAAATGTCATCATTATAGACCATTTTGGGAACGTTCAACAGGTCCGGAGTCATCGTTTTTCATCCGGAAATTGATTTTTTGGACTGTACCAAAAATGATTCAAAATGTCAATTGGATCGTGCCTCATGTTGAATAACCACTTTTTAAACCCTCACAGTGACCAAAATTTGCCTTTTTTACAGCGTTTTGATTACTCAAAAGCTGCAATTTTGACCCCTTTGAGGCACAGAAATGACTTTAAACACACTTATTTTAGTTGATAAAAGTCATAATTCACATCCAACAGTCATTTAGAGTCAAAAGATTAAATGTTAAAATTTCATCATTATAGACCATTTTGTGAACGTTCGACAGGTCCGGAGTCATCGTTTTTCATCCAAAAATGGATTTTTTGGACTGTACCAAAAATGATTCAAAATGTCAATTGGATCGTGCCTCATGTTGAATAACCACTTTTTAAACCCTCAGCTTACTCAAAAGTTTCAATTGTGACCCGTTTCAGGCGCAGAAATGACTTTAAACACACTTATTTTAGTTGACAAAGTCATAATTCACATCCACCAGTCATTTACAGTCAAAAGATTAAATGTTAAAATTTCATCCATATTGGCCATTTTGGGATCGTTCGACATGTCCGGAGTCATCGTTTTCATCCGAAAAGTGATTTTTTGGACTGTACCAAAAATGATTCAAAATGTCAATTGGATCGTGCCTCATGTTGAATAACCACTTTTTAAACCCTCAGAGTGACCAAAATTGCCATTTTTACAGAGTTTTGCTTACTCAAAAGCTTCAATTTTGACCCGTTTCAGGCACAGAAATGACTTTAAACACACTTATTTTAGTTGACAAAGTCATAATTCTCATCCAACAGTCATTTAGAGTCAAAAGATTAAATGTTAAAATTTCATCCATATTGACCATTTTGGGATCGTTCGACATGTCCGGAGTCATCGTTTTTCATCCGAAAATTGATTTTTTGGACTGTACCAAAAATGATTCAAAATGTCAATTGGATCGTGCCTCATGTTGAATAACCACTTTTTAAACCCTCACAGTGACCAAAATTGCCATTTTTCCAGAGTTATAATTACTCAAAAGCTGCAATTGAGACCCCTTTGAGGCACAGAAATGATTTAAACACACTTATTTTAGTTGACAAAGTCATAATTCACATCCAACAGTCATTTAGAGTCAAAAGATTAAATGTTAAAATTTCATCATTATAGACCATTTTGGGAACGTTCGACAGGTCCGGAGTCATCGTTTTTCATCCGAAAATTGATTTTTTGGACTGTACCAAAAATGATTCAAAATTTCAATTGGATCGTGCCTCACGTTAAATAACCACTTTTTGAAACCCTCAGAGTGACCAAAATTGCCTTTTTTACAGAGTTTTGCTTACTCAAAAGCTTCAATTTTGACCCGTTTCAGGCACAGAAATGACTTTAAACACACTTATTTTAGTTGACAAAGTCATAATTCACATCCAACAGTCATTTACAGTCAAAAGATTAAATGTTAAAATTTCATCCATATTGACCATTTTGGGATCGTTCGACATGTCCAAAGTCATCGTTTTTCATCCGAAAATTAATTTTTTGGACTGTACCAAAAATGATTCAAAATGTCAATTGTATCACGCCTAATGTTGAATAACCACTTTATAAACCCTCACAGTGACCAAAATTGCCATTTTTACAGAGTTTTGATAACTCAAAAGCTTCAATTTTGACCCCTTTGAGGCACAGAAATGACTTTAAACACACTTATTTTAGTTGACAAAGTCATATTTCACATCCAACAGTCATTTAGAGTCAAAAGATTAAATGTTAAAATTTCATCATTATAGACCATTTTGGGAATGTTCGACAGGTCCGGAGTCATCGTTTTTCATCCGAAAATTGATTTTTTGGATTGTACCAAAAATGATTCAAAATGTCAATTGGATCGTGCCACATGTTGAATAACCACTTTTTAAACCCTCACAGTGACCAAAATTGCCAATTTTATGGAGTTTTGCTTACTTAAAAGGTTCAATTTTGACCCATTTCAGGCACAGAAATAACTTTAAACACACTTATTTTCGTTGATAAAGTCATAATTCACATCCAACAGTCATTTAGAGTCAAAAGATTAAATGTTAAAATTTCATCATTATAGACCATTTTGGGAACATTCGACAGGTCCGGAGTCATCGTTTTTCATCCGAAAATTGATTTTTTGGACTGTACCAAAAATGATACAAAATGTCAATTGGATCATGTCTCATGTTGAATAACCACTTTTTAAACCCTCACAGTGACCAAAATTGCCATTTTTACAGAGTTTTGATTACTCAAAAGCTTTAATTTTGACCCCTTTGAGGCACAGAAATGACTTTAAACACACTTATTTTAGTTGACAAAGTCATAATTCACATCCAACAGTCATTTAGAGTCAAAAGATTAAATGTTAAAATTTCATCATTATAGACCATTTTGGGAACGTTCGACAGGTCCGGAGTCATCGTTTTTCATCCGAAAACTGTTTTTTTGGACTGTACCAAAAATGATTCAAAATGTCAATTGGATCGTGCCTCATGTTGAATAACCACTTTTTAAACCCTCAGAGTGACCAAAATTGCCATTTTTACAGAGTTTTGCTTACTCAAAGCTTCAATTTTGACCCGTTTCAGGCACAGAAATGACTTTAAACACACTTATTTTAGTTGACAAAGTCATAATTCACATCCAACAGTCATTTACAATCAAAAGATTAAATGTTAAAATTTCATCCATATTGACCATTTTGGGATCGTTCGATATGTCCGGAGTCATCGTTTTTCATCCGAAAATTGATTTTTTGGACTGTACCAAAAATGATTCAAAATGTCAATTGGATCGTGCCTCATATTGATTAACCACTTTTTAAACCCTCACTGTGACCAAAATTGCCAATTTTACCGAGTTTTGCTTACTTAAAAGCTTCAATTTTGACCCATTTCAGGCACAGAAATGACTTTAAACACACTTATTTTAGTTGACAAAGTCATATTTCACATCCAACAGTCATTTAGAGTCAAAAGATTAAATGTTAAAATTTCATCATTATTGACCATTTTGGGAACGTTCGACAGGTCCGGAGTCATCGTTTTTCATCCAAAAATTGATTTTTTGGACTGTACCAAAAATGATTCAAAATGTCAATTGGATCGTGCCTCATGTTGAATAACCACTTTTTAAACCCTCAGAGTGACCAAAATTGCCATTTTTACAGAGTTTTGCTTACTCAAAGCTTCAATTTTGACCCGTTTCAGGCACAGAAATGACTTTAAACACACTTATTTTAGTTGACAAAGTCATAATTCACATCCAACAGTCATTTACAGTCAAAAGATTAAATGCTAAAATTTCATCTATATTGACCATTTTGGGATCGTTCGACATGTCCGGAGTCATCGTTTTTCATCCGAAAATTGATTTTTTGGACTGTACCAAAAATGATCCAAAATGTCAATTGGATCGTGCCTCATGTTGAATAACCACTTTTTAGACCCTCACAGTGACCAAAATTGCCATTTTTACAGAGTTTTGCTTACTCAAAAGCTTCAATTTTGACCCATTTCAGGCACAGAAATGACTTTAAACACACTTATTTTAGTTGACAAAGTCATAATTCACATCCAACAGTCATTTAGAGTCAAAAGATTAAATGTTAAAATTTCATCATTATAGACCATTTTGGGAACGTTCGACAGGTCCGGAGTCATCGTTTTTCATCCGAAAATTGATTTTTTGGACTGTACCAAAAATGATTCAAAATTTCAATTGGATCGTGCCTCACGTTAAATAACCACTTTTTGAAACCCTCAGAGTGACCAAAATTGCCTTTTTTACAGAGTTTTGCTTACTCAAAAGCTTCAATTTTGACCCGTTTCAGGCACAGAAATGACTTTAAACACACTTATTTTAGTTGACAAAGTCATAATTCACATCCAACAGTCATTTACAGTCAAAAGATTAAATGTTAAAATTTCATCCATATTGACCATTTTGGGATCGTTCGACATGTCCAAAGTCATCGTTTTTCATCCGAAAATTAATTTTTTGGACTGTACCAAAAATGATTCAAAATGTCAATTGTATCACGCCTAATGTTGAATAACCACTTTATAAACCCTCACAGTGACCAAAATTGCCATTTTTACAGAGTTTTGATAACTCAAAAGCTTCAATTTTGACCCCTTTGAGGCACAGAAATGACTTAAAACACACTTATTTTAGTTGACAAAGTCATATTTCACATCCAACAGTCATTTAGAGTCAAAAGATTAAATGTTAAAATTTCATCATTATAGACCATTTTGGGAATGTTCGACAGGTCCGGAGTCATCGTTTTTCATCCGAAAATTGATTTTTTGGATTGTACCAAAAATGATTCAAAATGTCAATTGGATCGTGCCACATGTTGAATAACCACTTTTTAAACCCTCACAGTGACCAAAATTGCCAATTTTATGGAGTTTTGCTTACTTAAAAGCTTCAATTTTGACCCATTTCAGGCACAGAAATAACTTTAAACACACTTATTTTCGTTGATAAAGTCATAATTCACATCCAACAGTCATTTAGAGTCAAAAGATTAAATGTTAAAATTTCATCATTATAGACCATTTTGGGAACATTCGACAGGTCCGGAGTCATCGTTTTTCATCCGAAAATTGATTTTTTGGACTGTACCAAAAATGATACAAAATGTCAATTGGATCATGTCTCATGTTGAATAACCACTTTTTAAACCCTCACAGTGACCAAAATTGCCATTTTTACAGAGTTTTGATTACTCAAAAGCTTTAATTTTGACCCCTTTGAGGCACAGAAATGACTTTAAACACACTTATTTTAGTTGACAAAGTCATAATTCACATCCAACAGTCATTTAGAGTCAAAAGATTAAATGTTAAAATTTCATCATTATAGACCATTTTGGGAACGTTCGACAGGTCCGGAGTCATCGTTTTTCATCCGAAAACTGTTTTTTTGGACTGTACCAAAAATGATTCAAAATGTCAATTGGATCGTGCCTCATGTTGAATAACCACTTTTTAAACCCTCAGAGTGACCAAAATTGCCATTTTTACAGAGTTTTGCTTACTCAAAGCTTCAATTTTGACCCGTTTCAGGCACAGAAATGACTTTAAACACACTTATTTTAGTTGACAAAGTCATAATTCACATCCAACAGTCATTTACAATCAAAAGATTAAATGTTAAAATTTCATCCATATTGACCATTTTGGGATCGTTCGATATGTCCGGAGTCATCGTTTTTCATCCGAAAATTGATTTTTTGGACTGTACCAAAAATGATTCAAAATGTCAATTGGATCGTGCCTCATATTGATTAACCACTTTTTAAACCCTCACTGTGACCAAAATTGCCAATTTTACCGAGTTTTGCTTACTTAAAAGCTTCAATTTTGACCCATTTCAGGCACAGAAATGACTTTAAACACACTTATTTTAGTTGACAAAGTCATATTTCACATCCAACAGTCATTTAGAGTCAAAAGATTAAATGTTAAAATTTCATCATTATAGACCATTTTGTGAACGTTCGACAGGTCCGGAGTCATCGTTTTTCATCCAAAAATGGATTTTTTGGACTGTACCAAAAATGATTCAAAATGTCAATTGGATCGTGCCTCATGTTGAATAACCACTTTTTAAACCCTCAGCTTACTCAAAAGTTTCAATTGTGACCCGTTTCAGGCACAGAAATGACTTTAAACACACTTATTTTAGTTGACAAAGTCATAATTCACATCCACCAGTCATTTACAGTCAAAAGATTAAATGTTAAAATTTCATCCATATTGGCCATTTTGGGATCGTTCGACATGTCCGGAGTCATCGTTTTCATCCGAAAATTGATTTTTTGGACTGTACCAAAAATGATTCAAAATGTCAATTGGATCGTGCCTCATGTTGAATAACCACTTTTTAAACCCTCAGAGTGACCAAAATTGCCATTTTTACAGAGTTTTGCTTACTCAAAAGCTTCAATTTTGACCCGTTTCAGGCACAGAAATGACTTTAAACACACTTATTTTAGTTGACAAAGTCATAATTCTCATCCAACAGTCATTTAGAGTCAAAAGATTAAATGTTAAAATTTCATCCATATTGACCATTTTGGGATCGTTCGACATGTCCGGAGTCATCGTTTTTCATCCGAAAATTGATTTTTTGGACTGTACCAAAAATGATTCAAAATGTCAATTGGATCGTGCCTCATGTTGAATAACCACTTTTTAAACCCTCACAGTGACCAAAATTGCCATTTTTCCAGAGTTATAATTACTCAAAAGCTGCAATTGAGACCCCTTTGAGGCACAGAAATGATTTAAACACACTTATTTTAGTTGACAAAGTCATAATTCACATCCAACAGTCATTTAGAGTCAAACGATTAAATGTTAACATTTCATCAATATAGACCATTTTGGGAATGTTCGACAGGTCCGGAGTCATCGTTTTTCATCTGAAAATTGATTTTTTGGACTGTACCAAAAATGATTCAAAATGTCAATTGGATCGTGCCTCATGTTGAATAACCACTTTTTAAAACCTCAGCGTGACCAAAATTGCAATTTTTACAGAGTTTTGCTTATTCAAAAGCTTCAATTTTGACCCGTTTCAGGCACAGAAATGACTTTAAACACACTTATTTTAGTTAACAAAGTCATAATTCACATACAACAGTCATTTACAGTCAAAAGATGAAATGTTAAAATTTTATCCATTTTGACCATTTTTAGATCGTTCGACATGTCCGGAGTCATCGTTTTTCATCTGAAAATTGATTTTTTGGACTGTACCAAAAATGATTCAAAATGTCAATTGGATCGTGCCTCATGTTGAATAACCACTTTTTAAACCCTCAGAGTGACCAAAATTGCAATTTTTACAAAGTTTTGCTTACTCAAAAGCTTCAATTTTTACCCGTTTCAGGCACAGAAATGACTTTAAACACACTTATTTTAGTTGACAAAGTCATAATTCACATCCAACAGTCATTTAGAGTCAAAAGATTAAATGTTAAAATTTCATCCATATTGACCATTTTGGGATCGTTCGACATGTCCGGAGTCATCGTTTTTCATCCGAAAATTGATTTTTTGGACTGTACCAAAAATGATTCAAAATGTCAATTGGGTCGTGCCTCATGTTGAATAACCACTTTTTAAACCCTCAGAGTGACCAAAATTGCCATTTTTACAGAGTTTTGCTTATTCGAAAGCCTCAATTTTGACCCGTTTCAGGGACAGAAATGGCTTTAAACACACTTATTTTAGTTGACAAAGTCATAATTCACATCCAACAGTCATTTACAGTCAAAAGATTAAATGTTAAAATTTCATCCATATTGACCATTTTGGGATCGTTCGACATGTCCGGAGTCATCGTTTTTCATCCGAAAATTGATTTTTTGGACTGTACCAAAAATGATTCAAAATGTCAATTGGATCGTGCCTCATGTTGAATAACCACTTTTTAAACCCTCAGAGTGACCAAAATTGCCATTTTTACAGAGTTTTGCTTACTCAAAAGCCTCAATTTTGACCCGTTTCAGGCACAGAAATGACTTTAAACACACTTATTTTAGTTGACAAAGTCATAATTCACATCCACCAGTCATTTACAGTCAAAAGATTAAATGTTAAAATTTCATCCATATTGGCCATTTTGGGATCGTTCGACATGTCCGGAGTCATCGTTTTCATCCGAAAATTGAATTTTTGGACTGTACCAAAAATGATTCAAAATGTCAATTGGATCGTGCCTCATGTTGAATAACCACTTTTTAAACCCTCAGAGTGACCAAAATTGCCATTTTTACAGAGTTTTGCTTACTCAAAAGCTTCAATTTTGACCCGTTTCAGGCACAGAAATGACTTTAAACACACTTATTTTAGTTGACAAAGTCATAATTCTCATCCAACAGTCATTTAGAGTCAAAAGATTAAATGTTAAAATTTCATCCATATTGACCATTTTGGATCGTTCGACATGTCCGGAGTCATCGTTTTTCATCCGAAAATGGATTTTTTGGACTGTACCAAAAATGATTCAAAATGTCAATTGGATCGTGCCTCATGTTCAATAGCCACTTTTTAAACCCTCACAGTGACCAAAATTGCCATTTTTACAGAGTTATGATTACTCAAAAGCTTCAATTTTTACCCCTTTGAGGCACAGAAATGACTTAAAACACACTTATTTTAGTTGACAAAGTCATAATTCACATCCAACAGTCATTTAGAGTCAAAAGATTAAATGTTAAAATTTCATCATTATAGACCATTTTGGGAACGTTCAACAGGTCCGGAGTCATCGTTTTTTATCCGGAAATTGATTTTTTGGACTGTACCAAAAATGATTCAAAATGTCAATTGGATCGTGCCTCATGTTGAATAACCACTTTTTAAACCCTCACAGTGACCAAAATTTACCATTTTTACAGAGTTTTGATTACTCAAAAGCTGCAATTGAGACCCCTTTGAGGCACAGAAATGACTTTAAACACACTTATTTTAGTTGACAAAGTCATAATTCACATCCAACAGTCATTTAGAGTCAAAAGATTAAATGTTAACATTTCATCAATATAGACCATTTTGGGAATGTTCGACAGGTCCGGAGTCATCGTTTTTCATCCGAAAATTGATTTTTTGGACTGTACCAAAAATGATTCAAAATGTCAATTGGATCGTGCCTCATGTTGAATAACCACTTTTTAAAACCTCAGCGTGACCAAAATTGCAATTTTTACAGAGTTTTGCTTATTCAAAAGCTTCAATTTTGACCCGTTTCAGGAACAGAAATGACTTTAAACACACTTATTTTAGTTGACAAAGTCATAATTCACATACAACAGTCATTTACAGTCAAAAGATTAAATGTTAACATTTTATCCATTTTGACCATTTTAAGATCGTTCGACATGTCCGGAGTCATCGTTTTTCATCTGAAAATTGATTTTTTGAACTGTACCAAAAATGATTCAAAATGTCAATTGGATCATGCCTCATGTTAAATAACCACTTTTTAAACCCTCACAGGGACCAAAATTGCCATTTTTACAGAGTTTTGCTTACTAAAAAGCTTCAATTTTGACCCGTTTCAGGCACAGAAATGACTTTAAACACACTTATTTTAGTTGACAAAGTCATAATTCACATCCAACAGTCATTTAGAGTCAAAAGATTAAATGTTAAAATTTCATCATTACAGACCATTTTGGGAACATTCGACAGGTCCGGAGTCATCGTTTTTCATCCGAAAATTGATTTTTTGGACTGTACCAAAAATGATTCAAAATGTCAATTGGATCGTGCCTCATGTTGAAAAACCACTTTTTAAACCCTCAGAGTGACCAAAATTGCCATTTTTACAGAGTTTTGCTTACTCAAAAGCTTCTATTTTGACCCGTTTCAGGCACAAAAATGACTCTAAACACACTTATTTTAGTTGACAAAGTCATAATTCACATCCAACAGTCATTTACAGTCAAAAGATTAAATGTTAAAATTTCATCCATATTGACCATTTTGGGATCGTTCGACATGTCCGGAGTCATCGTTTTTCATCCGAAAGTTGATTTTTTGGACTGTACCAAAAATGATTCAAAATGTCAATTGGATCGGGCCTCATGTTGAATAACCACTTTTTAAAGCCTCACAGTGACCAAAATTGCCATTTTTACAGAGTTTTGATTACTCAAAAGCTTAAATTTTGACCCCTTTGAGTCACAGAAATGACTTTAAACACACTTATTTTAGTTGACAAAGTCATAATTCACATCCAACAGTCATTTACAGTCAAAAGATTAAATGTTAAAATTTCATCCATATTGACCATTTTGGGATCGTTCGACATGTCTGGAGTCATCGATTTTCATCCGAAAATAGATTTTTTAGACTGTACCAAAAATGATTCAAAATGTCAATTGGATCGTGCCTCATGTTGAATAACCACTTTTTAAACCCTCACAGTGACCAAAATTGCCATTTTTACAGAGTTTTGCTTACTCAAAAGCTTCAAGTTTGACCCGTTTCAGGCACAGAAATGACTTAAAACACACTTATTTTAGTTGACAAAGTCATAATTCACATCCAACAGTCATTTAGAGTCAAAAGATTAAATGTTAAAATTTCATCATTATAGACCATTTTGGGAACGTTCAACAGGTCCGGGGTCATCGTTTTTCATCCGGAAATTGATTTTTTGGACTGTACCAAAAATGATTCAAAATGTCAATTGGATCGTGCCTCATGTTGAATAACCACTTTTTAAACCCTCACAGTGACCAAAATTTGCCATTTTTACAGAGTTTTGATTACTCAAAAGCTGCAATTGAGACCCCTTTGAGGCACAGAAATGACTTTAAACACACTTATTTTAGTTGACAAAGTCATAATTCACATCCAACAGTCATTTAGAGTCAAAAGATTAAATGTTAAAATTTCATCATTATAGACCATTTTGTGAACGTTCGACAGGTCCGGAGTCATCGTTTTTAATCCAAAAATGGATTTTTTGGACTGTACCAAAAATGATTCAAAATGTCAATTGGATCGTGCCACATGTTGAATAACCACTTTTTAAACCCTCAGAGTGACCAAAATTGCCATTTTTACAGAGTTTTGCTTATTCGAAAGCCTTAATTTTGACCCGTTTCAGGGACAGAAATGGCTTTAAACACACTTATTTTAGTTGACAAAGTCATAATTCACATCCAACAGTCATTTACAGTCAAAAGATTAAATGTTAAAATTTCATCCATATTGACCATTTTGGGATCGTCGACATGTCCGGAGTCATCGTTTTTCATCCGAAAATTCATTTTTTGGACTGTACCAAAAATGATTCAAAATGTCAATTGGATCGTGCCTCATGTTGAATAACCACTTTTTAAAGCCTCACATTGACCAAAATTGCCATTTTTACAGAGTTTTGATTACTCAAAAGCTTCAATTTTGACCCGTTTCAGGCACAGAAATGACTTTAAACACACTTATTTTAGTTGACAAAGTCATAATTCACATCCAACAGTCATTTACAGTCAAAAGATTAAATGTTAAAATTTCATCCATATTGACCATTTTGGGATCGTTCGACACGTCCGGAGTCATCGTTTTTCATCCGAAAATTGATTTTTTGGACTGTACCAAAAATGATTCAAAATGTCAATTGGATCGTGCCTCATGTTGAATAACCCCTTTTTAAACCCTCACAGTGACCAAAATTGCCATTTTTACAGAGTTATGATTACTCAAAAGCTTCAATTTTGACCCCTTTGAGGCACAGAAATGACTTAAAACAGACTTATTTTAGTTGACAAAGTCATAATTGACATCCAACATTCATTTTGAGTCAAAAGATTAAATGTTAAAATGTCATCATTATAGACCATTTTGGGAACGTTCAACAGGTCCGGAGTCATCGTTTTTCATCCGGAAATTGATTTTTTGGACTGTACCAAAAATGATTCAAAATGTCAATTGGATCGTGCCTCATGTTGAATAACCACTTTTTAAACCCTCACAGTGACCAAAATTTGCCTTTTTTACAGCGTTTTGATTACTCAAAAGCTGCAATTTTGACCCATTTGAGGCACAGAAATGACTTTAAACACACTTATTTTAGTTGATAAAAGTCATAATTCACATCCAACAGTCATTTAGAGTCAAAAGATTAAATGTTAAAATTTCATCATTATAGACCATTTTGTGAACGTTCGACAGGTCCGGAGTCATCGTTTTTCATCCAAAAATGGATTTTTTGGACTGTACCAAAAATGATTCAAAATGTCAATTGGATCGTGCCTCATGTTGAATAACCACTTTTTAAACCCTCAGCTTACTCAAAAGTTTCAATTGTGACCCGTTTCAGGCGCAGAAATGACTTTAAACACACTTATTTTAGTTGACAAAGTCATAATTCACATCCACCAGTCATTTACAGTCAAAAGATTAAATGTTAAAATTTCATCCATATTGGCCATTTTGGGATCGTTCGACATGTCCGGAGTCATCGTTTTCATCCGAAAAGTGATTTTTTGGACTGTACCAAAAATGATTCAAAATGTCAATTGGATCGTGCCTCATGTTGAATAACCACTTTTTAAACCCTCAGAGTGACCAAAATTGCCATTTTTACAGAGTTTTGCTTACTCAAAAGCTTCAATTTTGACCCGTTTCAGGCACAGAAATGACTTTAAACACACTTATTTTAGTTGACAAAGTCATAATTCTCATCCAACAGTCATTTAGAGTCAAAAGATTAAATGTTAAAATTTCATCCATATTGACCATTTTGGGATCGTTCGACATGTCCGGAGTCATCGTTTTTCATCCGAAAATTGATTTTTTGGACTGTACCAAAAATGATTCAAAATGTCAATTGGATCGTGCCTCATGTTGAATAACCACTTTTTAAACCCTCACAGTGACCAAAATTGCCATTTTTCCAGAGTTATAATTACTCAAAAGCTGCAATTGAGACCCCTTTGAGGCACAGAAATGATTTAAACACACTTATTTTAGTTGACAAAGTCATAATTCACATCCAACAGTCATTTAGAGTCAAACGATTAAATGT
This sequence comes from Lissotriton vulgaris, assembly GCF_964263255.1. Lineage (NCBI taxonomy): Eukaryota > Metazoa > Chordata > Amphibia > Caudata > Salamandridae > Lissotriton > Lissotriton vulgaris. Next base: position 24,003 of record NW_028247247.1, read on the forward strand.
TAACATTTCATCAATATAGACCATTTTGGGAATGTTCGACAGGTCCGGAGTCATCGTTTTTCATCCGAAAATTGATTTTTTGGACTGTACCAAAAATGATTCAAAATGTCAATTGGATCGTGCCTCATGTTGAATAACCACTTTTTAAAACCTCAGCGTGACCAAAATTGCAATTTTTACAGAGTTTTGCTTATTCAAAAGCTTCAATTTTGACCCGTTTCAGGCACAGAAATGACTTTAAACACACTTATTTTAGTTAACAAAGTCATAATTCACATACAACAGTCATTTACAGTCAAAAGATTAAATGTTAAAATTTTATCCATTTTGACCATTTTTAGATCGTTCGACATGTCCGGAGTCATCGTTTTTCATCTGAAAATTGATTTTTTGGACTGTACCAAAAATGATTCAAAATGTCAATTGGGTCATGCCTCATGTTGAATAACCACTTTTTAAACCCTCACATGGACCAAAATTGCCATTTTTACAGAGTTTTGCTTACTCAAAAGCTTCAATTTTGACCCGTTTAAGACACAGAAATGACTTTAAATACACTTATTTTAGTTGACAAAGTCATAATTCACATCCAACAGTCATTTAGAGTCAAAAGATTAAATGTTAAAATTTCATCATTATAGACCATTTTGGGAACATTCGACAGGTCCGGAGTCATCGTTTTTCATCCGAAAATTGATTTTTTGGACTGTACCAAAAATGATTCAAAATGTCAATTGGATCGTGCCTCATCTTGAAAAACCACTTTTTAAACCCTCAGAGTGACAAAAATTGCCATTTTTACAGAGTTTTGCTTACTCAAAAGCTTCTATTTTGACCCGTTTCAGGCACAAAAATGACTCTAAACACACTTATTTTAGTTGACAAAGTCATAATTCACATCCAACAGTCATTTACAGTTAAAAGATTAAATGTTAAAATTTCATCCATATTGACCATTTTGGGATCGTTCGACATGTCCGGAGCCATAGTTTTTCATCCGAAAATTGATTTTTTGGACTGTACCAAAAATGATTCAAAATGTCAATTGGGTCGTGCCTCATGTTGAATAACCACTTTTTAAAGCCTCACAGTGACCAAAATTGCCATTTTTACAGAGTTTTGATTACTCAAAAGCTTCGATTTTGACCCCTTTGAGGCACAGAAATGACTTTAAACACACTTATTTTAGTTGACAAAGTCATAATTCACATCCAACAGTCATTTACAGTTAAAAGATTAAATGTTAAAATTTCATCCATATTGACCATTTTGGGATCGTTCGACATGTCCGGAGCCATAGTTTTTCATCCGAAAATTGATTTTTTGGACTGTACCAAAAATGATTCAAAATGTCAATTGGGTCGTGCCTCATGTTGAATAACCACTTTTTAAAGCCTCACAGTGACCAAAATTGCCATTTTTACAGAGTTTTGATTACTCAAAAGCTTCGATTTTGACCCCTTTGAGGCACAGAAATGACTTTAAACACACTTATTTTAGTTGACAAAGTCATAATTCACATCCAACAGTCATTTAGAGTCAAAAGATTAAATGTTAAAATTTCATCATTATAGACCATTTTGGGAACGTTCAACAGGTCCGGAGTCATCGTTTTTCATCTGGAAATTGATTTTTTGGACTGTACCAAAAATGATTCAAAATGTCAATTGGATCGTGCCTCATGTTGAATAACCACTTTTTAAACCCTCACAGTGACCAAAATTTGCCATTTTTACAGAGTTTTGATTACTCAAAAGCTGCAATTGAGACCCCTTTGAGGCACAGAAATGACTTTAAACACACTTATTTTAGTTGACAAAGTCATAATTCACATCCAACAGTCATTTACAGTCAAAAGATTAAATGTTAAAATTTCATCATTATAGACCATTTTGGGAACGTTCAACAGGTCCGGAGTCATCGTTTTTCATCCGGAAATTGATTTTTTGGACTGTACCAAAAATGATTCAAAATGTCAATTGGATCGTGCCTCATGTTGAAAAACCACTTTTTAAACCCTCAGAGTGACCAAATTTGCCATTTTTACAGAGTTTTGCTTACTCAAAAGCTTCTATTTTGACCCGTTTCAGGCACAAAAATGACTCTAAACACACTTATTTTAGTTGACAAAGTCATAATTCACATCCAACAGTCATTTACAGTCAAAAGATTAAATGTTAAAATTTCATCCATATTGACCATTTTGGGATCGTTCGACATGTCTGGAGTCATCGATTTTCATCCGAAAATTGATTTTTTAGACTGTACCAAAAATGATTCAAAATGTCAATTGGATCGTGCCTCATGTTGAATAACCACTTTTTAAACCCTCACAGTGACCAAAATTGCCATTTTTACAGAGTTTTGCTTACTCAAAAGCTTCAAGTTTGACCCGTTTCAGGCACAGAAATGACTTAAAACACACTTATTTTAGTTGACAAAGTCATAATTCACATCCAACAGTCATTTAGAGTCAAAAGATTAAATGTTAAAATTTCATCATTATAGACCATTTTGGGAACGTTCAACAGGTCCGGAGTCATCGTTTTTCATCCGGAAATTGATTTTTTGGACTGTACCAAAAATGATTCAAAATGTCAATTGGATCGTGCCTCATGTTGAATAACCACTTTTTAAACCCTCACAGTGACCAAAATTTGCCATTTTTACAGAGTTTTGATTACTCAAAAGCTGCAATTGAGACCCCTTTGAGGCACAGAAATGACTTTAAACACACTTATTTTAGTTGACAAAGTCATAATTCACATCCAACAGTCATTTAGAGTCAAAAGATTAAATGTTAAAATTTCATCATTATAGACCATTTTGTGAACGTTCGACAGGTCCGGAGTCATCGTTTTTCATCCAAAAATGGATTTTTTGGACTGTACCAAAAATGATTCAAAATGTCAATTGGATCGTGCCTCATGTTGAATAACCACTTTTTAAACCCTCAGAGTGACCAAAATTGCCATTTTTACAGAGTTTTGCTTATTCGAAAGCCTCAATTTTGACCCGTTTCAGGGACAGAAATGGCTTTAAACACACTTATTTTAGTTGACAAAGTCATAATTCACATCCAACAGTCATTTACAGTCAAAAGATTAAATGTTAAAATTTCATCCATATTGACCATTTTGGGATCGTTCGACATGTCCGGAGTCATCGTTTTTCATCCGAAAATTCATTTTTTGGACTGTACCAAAAATGATTCAAAATGTCAATTGGATCGTGCCTCATGTTGAATAACCACTTTTTAAAGCCTCACATTGACCAAAATTGCCATTTTTACAGAGTTTTGATTACTCAAAAGCTTCAATTTTGACCCGTTTCAGGCACAGAAATGACTTTAAACACACTTATTTTAGTTGACAAAGTCATAATTCACATCCAACAGTCATTTACAGTCAAAAGATTAAATGTTAAAATTTCATCCATATTGACCATTTTGGGATCGTTCGACATGTCCGGAGTCATCGTTTTTCATCCGAAAATTGATTTTTTGGACTGTACCAAAAATGATTCAAAATGTCAATTGGATCGTGCCTCATGTTGAATAACCCCTTTTTAAACCCTCACAGTGACCAAAATTGCCATTTTTACAGAGTTATGATTACTCAAAAGCTTCAATTTTGACCCCTTTGAGGCACAGAAATGACTTAAAACACACTTATTTTAGTTGACAAAGTCATAATTCACATCCAACAGTCATTTTGAGTCAAAAGATTAAATGTTAAAATTTCATCATTATAGACCATTTTGGGAACGTTCAACAGGTCCGGAGTCATCGTTTTTCATCCGGAAATTGATTTTTTGGACTGTACCAAAAATGATTCAAAATGTCAATTGGGTCGTGCCTCATGTTGAATAACCACTTTTTAAAGCCTCACAGTGACCAAAATTTGCCATTTTTACAGAGTTTTGATTACTCAAAAGCTTCGATTTTGACCCCTTTGAGGCACAGAAATGACTTTAAACACACTTATTTTAGTTGATAAAAGTCATAATTCACATCCAACAGTCATTTAGAGTCAAAAGATTAAATGTTAAAATTTCATCCATATTGACCATTTTGGGATCGTTCAACATGTCCGGAGTCATAGTTTTTCATCCGAAAATTGATTTTTTGGACTGTACCAAAAATGATTCAAAATGTCAATTGGATCGTGCCTCATATTGAATAACCACTTTTTAAACCCTCACAGTGACCAAAATTGCCATTTTTACAGAGTTATGATTACTCAAAAGCTTCAATTTTGACCCCTTTGAGGCACAGAAATGACTTAAAACACACTTATTTTAGTTGACAAAGTCATAATTCACATCCAACAGTCATTTAGAGTCAAAAGATTAAATGTTAAAATTTCATCATTATAGACCATTTTGGGAACGTTCAACAGGTCCGGAGTCATCGTTTTTCATCCGGAAATTGATTTTTTGGACTGTACCAAAAATGATTCAAAATGTCAATTGGATCGTGCCTCATGTTGAATAACCACTTTTTAAACCCTCACAGTGACCAAAATTTGCCATTTTTACAGAGTTTTGATTACTCAAAAGCTGCAATTGAGACCCCTTTGAGGCACAGAAATGTCTTTAAACACACTTATTTTAGTTGACAAAGTCATAATTCACATCCAACAGTCATTTACAGTCAAAAGATTAAATGTTAAAATTTCATCATTATAGACCATTTTGGGAACGTTCAACAGGTCCGGAATCATCGTTTTTCATCCGGAAATTGATTTTTTGGACTGTACCAAAAATGATTCAAAATGTCAATTGGATCGTGCCTCATGTTGAAAAACCACTTTTTAAACCCTCAGAGTGACCAAAATTGCCATTTTTACAGAGTTTTGCTTACTCAAAAGCTTCTATTTTGACCCGTTTCAGGCACAAAAATGACTCTAAACACACTTATTTTAGTTGACAAAGTCATAATTCACAGCCAACAGTCATTTACAGTCAAAAGATTAAATGTTAAAATTTCATCCATATTGACCATTTTGGGATCGTTCGACATGTCCGGAGTCATCGTTTTTCATCCGAAAGTTGATTTTTTGGACTGTATCAAAAATGATTCAAAATGTCAATTGGATCGTGCCTCATGTTGAATAACCACTTTTTAAAGCCTCACAGTGACCAAAATTGCCATTTTTACAGAGTTTTGATTACTCAAAAGCTTACATTTTGACCCCTTTGAGGCACAGAAATGACTTTAAACACACTTATTTTAGTTGACAAAGTCATAATTCACATCCAACAGTCATTTACAGTCAAAAGAATAAATGTTAAAATTTCATCCATATTGACCATTTTGGGATCGTTCGACATGTCTGGAGTCATCGATTTTCATCCGAAAATTGATTTTTTAGACTGTACCAAAAATGATTCAAAATGTCAATTGGATCGTGCCTCATGTTGAATAACCACTTTTTAAACCCTCACAGTGACCAAAATTGCAATTTTTACAGAGTTTTGCTTATTCAAAAGCTTCAATTTTGACCCGTTTCAGGCACAGAAATGACTTTAAACACACTTATTTTAGTTAACAAAGTCATAATTCACATACAACAGTCATTTACAGTCAAAAGATGAAATGTTAAAATTTTATCCATTTTGACCATTTTTAGATCGTTCGACATGTCCGGAGTCATCGTTTTTCATCTGAAAATTGATTTTTTGGACTGTACCAAAAATGATTCAAAATGTCAATTGGATCGTGCCTCATGTTGAATAACCACTTTTTAAACCCTCAGAGTGACCAAAATTGCAATTTTTACAAAGTTTTGCTTACTCAAAAGCTTCAATTTTTACCCGTTTCAGGCACAGAAATGACTTTAAACACACTTATTTTAGTTGACAAAGTCATAATTCACATCCAACAGTCATTTAGAGTCAAAAGATTAAATGTTAAAATTTCATCCATATTGACCATTTTGGGATCGTTCGACATGTCCGGAGTCATCGTTTTTCATCCGAAAATTGATTTTTTGGACTGTACCAAAAATGATTCAAAATGTCAATTGGGTCGTGCCTCATGTTGAATAACCACTTTTTAAACCCTCAGAGTGACCAAAATTGCCATTTTTACAGAGTTTTGCTTATTCGAAAGCCTCAATTTTGACCCGTTTCAGGGACAGAAATGGCTTTAAACACACTTATTTTAGTTGACAAAGTCATAATTCACATCCAACAGTCATTTACAGTCAAAAGATTAAATGTTAAAATTTCATCCATATTGACCATTTTGGGATCGTTCGACATGTCCGGAGTCATCGTTTTTCATCCGAAAATTGATTTTTTGGACTGTACCAAAAATGATTCAAAATGTCAATTGGATCGTGCCTCATGTTGAATAACCACTTTTTAAACCCTCAGAGTGACCAAAATTGCCATTTTTACAGAGTTTTGCTTACTCAAAAGCCTCAATTTTGACCCGTTTCAGGCACAGAAATGACTTTAAACACACTTATTTTAGTTGACAAAGTCATAATTCACATCCACCAGTCATTTACAGTCAAAAGATTAAATGTTAAAATTTCATCCATATTGGCCATTTTGGGATCGTTCGACATGTCCGGAGTCATCGTTTTCATCCAAAAATTGAATTTTTGGACTGTACCAAAAATGATTCAAAATGTCAATTGGATCGTGCCTCATGTTCAATAGCCACTTTTTAAACCCTCACAGTGACCAAAATTGCCATTTTTACAGAGTTATGATTACTCAAAAGCTTCAATTTTTACCCCTTTGAGGCACAGAAATGACTTAAAACACACTTATTTTAGTTGACAAAGTCATAATTCACATCCAACAGTCATTTAGAGTCAAAAGATTAAATGTTAAAATTTCATCATTATAGACCATTTTGGGAACGTTCAACAGGTCCGGAGTCATCGTTTTTTACTTGGAAATTGATTTTTTGGACTGTACCAAAAATGATTCAAAATGTCAATTGGATCGTGCCTCATGTTGAATAACCACTTTTTAAACCCTCACAGTGACCAAAATTTACCATTTTTACAGAGTTTTGATTACTCAAAAGCTGCAATTGAGACCCCTTTGAGGCACAGAAATGACTTTAAACACACTTATTTTAGTTGACAAAGTCATAATTCACATCCAACAGTCATTTAGAGTCAAAAGATTAAATGTTAACATTTCATCAATATAGACCATTTTGGGAATGTTCGACAGGTCCGGAGTCATCGTTTTTCATCCGAAAATTGATTTTTTGGACTGTACCAAAAATGATTCAAAATGTCAATTGGATCGTGCCTCATGTTGAATAACCACTTTTTAAAACCTCAGCGTGACCAAAATTGCAATTTTTACAGAGTTTTGCTTACTCAAAAGCTTCTATTTTGACCCGTTTCAGGCACAAAAATGACTCTAAACACACTTATTTTAGTTGACAAAGTCATAATTCACATCCAACAGTCATTTACAGTCAAAAGATTAAATGTTAACATTTTATCCATTTTGACCATTTTGAGATCGTTCGACATGTCCGGAGTCATCGTTTTTCATCTGAAAATTGATTTTTTGAACTGTACCAAAAATGATTCAAAATGTCAATTGGATCATGCCTCATGTTAAATAACCACTTTTTAAACCCTCACAGGGACCAAAATTGCCATTTTTACAGAGTTTTGCTTACTAAAAAGCTTCAATTTTGACCCGTTTCAGGCAAAGAAATGACTTTAAACACACTTATTTTAGTTGACAAAGTCATAATTCACATCCAACAGTCATTTAGAGTCAAAAGATTAAATGTTAAAATTTCATCATTACAGACCATTTTGGGAACATTCGACAGGTCCGGAGTCATCGTTTTTCATCCGAAAATTGATTTTTTGGACTGTACCAAAAATGATTCAAAATGTCAATTGGATCGTGCCTCATGTTGAAAAACCACTTTTTAAACCCTCAGAGTGACCAAAATTGCCATTTTTACAGAGTTTTGCTTACTCAAAAGCTTCTATTTTGACCCGTTTCAGGCACAAAAATGACTCTAAACACACTTATTTTAGTTGACAAAGTCATAATTCACATCCAACAGTCATTTACAGTCAAAAGATTAAATGTTAAAATTTCATCCATATTGACCATTTTGGGATCGTTCGACATGTCCGGAGTCATCGTTTTTCATCCGAAAGTTGATTTTTTGGACTGTACCAAAAATGATTCAAAATGTCAATTGGATCGGGCCTCATGTTGAATAACCACTTTTTAAAGCCTCACAGTGACCAAAATTGCCATTTTTACAGAGTTTTGATTACTCAAAAGCTTAAATTTTGACCCCTTTGAGTCACAGAAATGACTTTAAACACACTTATTTTAGTTGACAAAGTCATAATTCACATCCAACAGTCATTTACAGTCAAAAGATTAAATGTTAAAATTTCATCCATATTGACCATTTTGGGATCGTTCGACATGTCTGGAGTCATCGATTTTCATCCGAAAATAGATTTTTTAGACTGTACCAAAAATGATTCAAAATGTCAATTGGATCGTGCCTCATGTTGAATAACCACTTTTTAAACCCTCACAGTGACCAAAATTGCCATTTTTACAGAGTTTTGCTTACTCAAAAGCTTCAAGTTTGACCCGTTTCAGGCACAGAAATGACTTAAAACACACTTATTTTAGTTGACAAAGTCATAATTCACATCCAACAGTCATTTAGAGTCAAAAGATTAAATGTTAAAATGTCATCATTATAGACCATTTTGGGAACGTTCAACAGGTCCGGGGTCATCGTTTTTCATCCGGAAATTGATTTTTTGGACTGTACCAAAAATGATTCAAAATGTCAATTGGATCGTGCCTCATGTTGAATAACCACTTTTTAAACCCTCACAGTGACCAAAATTTGCCATTTTTACAGAGTTTTGATTACTCAAAAGCTGCAATTGAGACCCCTTTGAGGCACAGAAATGACTTTAAACACACTTATTTTAGTTGACAAAGTCAAAATTCACATCCAACAGTCATTTAGAGTCAAAAGATTAAATGTTAAAATTTCATCATTATAGACCATTTTGTGAACGTTCGACAGGTCCGGAGTCATCGTTTTTAATCCAAAAATGGATTTTTTGGACTGTACCAAAAATGATTCAAAATGTCAATTGGATCGTGCCTCATGTTGAATAACCACTTTTTAAACCCTCAGAGTGACCAAAATTGCCATTTTTACAGAGTTTTGCTTATTCGAAAGCCTTAATTTTGACCCGTTTCAGGGACAGAAATGGCTTTAAACACACTTATTTTAGTTGACAAAGTCATAATTCACATCCAACAGTCATTTACAGTCAAAAGATTAAATGTTAACATTTCATCCATATTGACCATTTTGGGATCGTCGACATGTCCGGAGTCATCGTTTTTCATCCGAAAATTCATTTTTTGGACTGTACCAAAAATGATTCAAAATGTCAATTGGATCGTGCCTCATGTTGAATAACCACTTTTTAAAGCCTCACATTGACCAAAATTGCCATTTTTACAGAGTTTTGATTACTCAAAAGCTTCAATTTTGACCCGTTTCAGGCACAGAAATGACTTTAAACACACTTATTTTAGTTGACAAAGTCATAATTCACATCCAACAGTCATTTACAGTCAAAAGATTAAATGTTAAAATTTCATCCATATTGACCATTTTGGGATCGTTCGACATGTCCGGAGTCATCGTTTTTCATCCGAAAATTGATTTTTTGGACTGTACCAAAAATGATTCAAAATGTCAATTGGATCGTGCCTCATGTTGAATAACCCCTTTTTAAACCCTCACAGTGACCAAAATTGCCATTTTTACAGAGTTATGATTACTCAAAAGCTTCAATTTTGACCCCTTTGAGGCACAGAAATGACTTAAAACAGACTTATTTTAGTTGACAAAGTCATAATTGACATCCAACATTCATTTTGAGTCAAAAGATTAAATGTTAAAATGTCATCATTATAGACCATTTTGGGAACGTTCAACAGGTCCGGAGTCATCGTTTTTCATCCGGAAATTGATTTTTTGGACTGTACCAAAAATGATTCAAAATGTCAATTGGATCGTGCCTCATGTTGAATAACCACTTTTTAAACCCTCACAGTGACCAAAATTTGCCTTTTTTACAGAGTTTTGATTACTCAAAAGCTGCAATTTTGACCCCTTTGAGGCACAGAAATGACTTTAAACACACTTATTTTAGTTGATAAAAGTCATAATTCACATCCAACAGTCATTTAGAGTCAAAAGATTAAATGTTAAAATTTCATCATTATAGACCATTTTGTGAACGTTCGACAGGTCCGGAGTCATCGTTTTTCATCCAAAAATGGATTTTTTGGACTGTACCAAAAATGATTCAAAATGTCAATTGGATCGTGCCTCATGTTGAATAACCACTTTTTAAACCCTCAGCTTACTCAAAAGTTTCAATTGTGACCCGTTTCAGGCGCAGAAATGACTTTAAACACACTTATTTTAGTTGACAAAGTCATAATTCACATCCACCAGTCATTTACAGTCAAAAGATTAAATGTTAAAATTTCATCCATATTGGCCATTTTGGGATCGTTCGACATGTCCGGAGTCATCGTTTTCATCCGAAAAGTGATTTTTTGGACTGTACCAAAAATGATTCAAAATGTCAATTGGATCGTGCCTCATGTTGAATAACCACTTTTTAAACCCTCAGAGTGACCAAAATTGCCATTTTTACAGAGTTTTGCTTACTCAAAAGCTTCAATTTTGACCCGTTTCAGGCACAGAAATGACTTTAAACACACTTATTTTAGTTGACAAAGTCATAATTCTCATCCAACAGTCATTTAGAGTCAAAAGATTAAATGTTAAAATTTCATCCATATTGACCATTTTGGGATCGTTCGACATGTCCGGAGTCATCGTTTTTCATCCGAAAATTGATTTTTTGGACTGTACCAAAAATGATTCAAAATGTCAATTGGATCGTGCCTCATGTTGAATAACCACTTTTTAAACCCTCACAGTGACCAAAATTGCCATTTTTCCAGAGTTATAATTACTCAAAAGCTGCAATTGAGACCCCTTTGAGGCACAGAAATGATTTAAACACACTTATTTTAGTTGATAAAGTCATAATTCACATCCAACAGTCATTTAGAGTCAAACGATTAAATGTTAACATTTCATCAATATAGACCATTTTGGGAATGTTCGACAGGTCCGGAGTCATCGTTTTTCATCCGAAAATTGATTTTTTGGACTGTACCAAAAATGATTCAAAATGTCAATTGGATCGTGCCTCATGTTGAATAACCACTTTTTAAAACCTCAGCGTGACCAAAATTGCAATTTTTACAGAGTTTTGCTTATTCAAAAGCTTCAATTTTGACCCGTTTCAGGCACAGAAATGACTTTAAACACACTTATTTTAGTTAACAAAGTCATAATTCACATACAACAGTCATTTACAGTCAAAAGATTAAATGTTAAAATTTTATCCATTTTGACCATTTTTAGATCGTTCGACATGTCCGGAGTCATCGTTTTTCATCTGAAAATTGATTTTTTGGACTGTACCAAAAATGATTCAAAATGTCAATTGGGTCATGCCTCATGTTGAATAACCACTTTTTAAACCCTCACATGGACCAAAATTGCCATTTTTACAGAGTTTTGCTTACTCAAAAGCTTCAATTTTGACCCGTTTAAGACACAGAAATGACTTTAAACACACTTATTTTAGTTGACAAAGTCATAATTCACATCCAACAGTCATTTAGAGTCAAAAGATTAAATGTTAAAATTTCATCATTATAGACCATTTTGGGAACATTCGACAGGTCCGGAGTCATCGTTTTTCATCCGAAAATTGATTTTTTGGACTGTACCAAAAATGATTCAAAATGTCAATTGGATCGTGCCTCATCTTGAAAAACCACTTTTTAAACCCTCAGAGTGACAAAAATTGCCATTTTTACAGAGTTTTGCTTACTCAAAAGCTTCTATTTTGACCCGTTTCAGGCACAAAAATGACTCTAAACACACTTATTTTAGTTGACAAAGTCATAATTCACATCCAACAGTCATTTACAGTTAAAAGATTAAATGTTAAAATTTCATCCATATTGACCATTTTGGGATCGTTCGACATGTCCGGAGCCATAGTTTTTCATCCGAAAATTGATTTTTTGGACTGTACCAAAAATGATTCAAAATGTCAATTGGGTCGTGCCTCATGTTGAATAACCACTTTTTAAAGCCTCACAGTGACCAAAATTGCCATTTTTACAGAGTTTTGATTACTCAAAAGCTTCGATTTTGACCCCTTTGAGGCACAGAAATGACTTTAAACACACTTATTTTAGTTGACAAAGTCATAATTCACATCCAACAGTCATTTACAGTTAAAAGATTAAATGTTAAAATTTCATCCATATTGACCATTTTGGGATCGTTCGACATGTCCGGAGCCATAGTTTTTCATCCGAAAATTGATTTTTTGGACTGTACCAAAAATGATTCAAAATGTCAATTGGGTCGTGCCTCATGTTGAATAACCACTTTTTAAAGCCTCACAGTGACCAAAATTGCCATTTTTACAGAGTTTTGATTACTCAAAAGCTTCGATTTTGACCCCTTTGAGGCACAGAAATGACTTTAAACACACTTATTTTAGTTGACAAAGTCATAATTGACATCCAACATTCATTTTGAGTCAAAAGATTAAATGTTAAAATGTCATCATTATAGACCATTTTGGGAACGTTCAACAGGTCCGGAGTCATCGTTTTTCATCCGGAAATTGATTTTTTGGACTGTACCAAAAATGATTCAAAATGTCAATTGGATCGTGCCTCATGTTGAATAACCACTTTTTAAACCCTCACAGTGACCAAAATTTGCCTTTTTTACAGAGTTTTGATTACTCAAAAGCTGCAATTTTGACCCCTTTGAGGCACAGAAATGACTTTAAACACACTTATTTTAGTTGATAAAAGTCATAATTCACATCCAACAGTCATTTAGAGTCAAAAGATTAAATGTTAAAATTTCATCATTATAGACCATTTTGTGAACGTTCGACAGGTCCGGAGTCATCGTTTTTCATCCAAAAATGGATTTTTTGGACTGTACCAAAAATGATTCAAAATGTCAATTGGATCGTGCCTCATGTTGAATAACCACTTTTTAAACCCTCAGCTTACTCAAAAGTTTCAATTGTGACCCGTTTCAGGCGCAGAAATGACTTTAAACACACTTATTTTAGTTGACAAAGTCATAATTCACATCCACCAGTCATTTACAGTCAAAAGATTAAATGTTAAAATTTCATCCATATTGGCCATTTTGGGATCGTTCGACATGTCCGGAGTCATCGTTTTCATCCGAAAAGTGATTTTTTGGACTGTACCAAAAATGATTCAAAATGTCAATTGGATCGTGCCTCATGTTGAATAACCACTTTTTAAACCCTCAGAGTGACCAAAATTGCCATTTTTACAGAGTTTTGCTTACTCAAAAGCTTCAATTTTGACCCGTTTCAGGCACAGAAATGACTTTAAACACACTTATTTTAGTTGACAAAGTCATAATTCTCATCCAACAGTCATTTAGAGTCAAAAGATTAAATGTTAAAATTTCATCCATATTGACCATTTTGGGATCGTTCGACATGTCCGGAGTCATCGTTTTTCATCCGAAAATTGATTTTTTGGACTGTACCAAAAATGATTCAAAATGTCAATTGGATCGTGCCTCATGTTGAATAACCACTTTTTAAACCCTCACAGTGACCAAAATTGCCATTTTTCCAGAGTTATAATTACTCAAAAGCTGCAATTGAGACCCCTTTGAGGCACAGAAATGATTTAAACACACTTATTTTAGTTGATAAAGTCATAATTCACATCCAACAGTCATTTAGAGTCAAACGATTAAATGTTAACATTTCATCAATATAGACCATTTTGGGAATGTTCGACAGGTCCGGAGTCATCGTTTTTCATCCGAAAATTGATTTTTTGGACTGTACCAAAAATGATTCAAAATGTCAATTGGATCGTGCCTCATGTTGAATAACCACTTTTTAAAACCTCAGCGTGACCAAAATTGCAATTTTTACAGAGTTTTGCTTATTCAAAAGCTTCAATTTTGACCCGTTTCAGGCACAGAAATGACTTTAAACACACTTATTTTAGTTAACAAAGTCATAATTCACATACAACAGTCATTTACAGTCAAAAGATTAAATGTTAAAATTTTATCCATTTTGACCATTTTTAGATCGTTCGACATGTCCGGAGTCATCGTTTTTCATCTGAAAATTGATTTTTTGGACTGTACCAAAAATGATTCAAAATGTCAATTGGGTCATGCCTCATGTTGAATAACCACTTTTTAAACCCTCACATGGACCAAAATTGCCATTTTTACAGAGTTTTGCTTACTCAAAAGCTTCAATTTTGACCCGTTTAAGACACAGAAATGACTTTAAACACACTTATTTTAGTTGACAAAGTCATAATTCACATCCAACAGTCATTTAGAGTCAAAAGATTAAATGTTAAAATTTCATCATTATAGACCATTTTGGGAACATTCGACAGGTCCGGAGTCATCGTTTTTCATCCGAAAATTGATTTTTTGGACTGTACCAAAAATGATTCAAAATGTCAATTGGATCGTGCCTCATCTTGAAAAACCACTTTTTAAACCCTCAGAGTGACAAAAATTGCCATTTTTACAGAGTTTTGCTTACTCAAAAGCTTCTATTTTGACCCGTTTCAGGCACAAAAATGACTCTAAACACACTTATTTTAGTTGACAAAGTCATAATTCACATCCAACAGTCATTTACAGTTAAAAGATTAAATGTTAAAATTTCATCCATATTGACCATTTTGGGATCGTTCGACATGTCCGGAGCCATAGTTTTTCATCCGAAAATTGATTTTTTGGACTGTACCAAAAATGATTCAAAATGTCAATTGGGTCGTGCCTCATGTTGAATAACCACTTTTTAAAGCCTCACAGTGACCAAAATTGCCATTTTTACAGAGTTTTGATTACTCAAAAGCTTCGATTTTGACCCCTTTGAGGCACAGAAATGACTTTAAACACACTTATTTTAGTTGACAAAGTCATAATTCACATCCAACAGTCATTTACAGTTAAAAGATTAAATGTTAAAATTTCATCCATATTGACCATTTTGGGATCGTTCGACATGTCCGGAGCCATAGTTTTTCATCCGAAAATTGATTTTTTGGACTGTACCAAAAATGATTCAAAATGTCAATTGGGTCGTGCCTCATGTTGAATAACCACTTTTTAAAGCCTCACAGTGACCAAAATTGCCATTTTTACAGAGTTTTGATTACTCAAAAGCTTCGATTTTGACCCCTTTGAGGCACAGAAATGACTTTAAACACACTTATTTTAGTTGACAAAGTCATAATTCACATCCAACAGTCATTTAGAGTCAAAAGATTAAATGTTAAAATTTCATCATTATAGACCATTTTGGGAACGTTCAACAGGTCCGGAGTCATCGTTTTTCATCTGGAAATTGATTTTTTGGACTGTACCAAAAATGATTCAAAATGTCAATTGGATCGTGCCTCATGTTGAATAACCACTTTTTAAACCCTCACAGTGACCAAAATTTGCCATTTTTACAGAGTTTTGATTACTCAAAAGCTGCAATTGAGACCCCTTTGAGGCACAGAAATGACTTTAAACACACTTATTTTAGTTGACAAAGTCATAATTCACATCCAACAGTCATTTACAGTCAAAAGATTAAATGTTAAAATTTCATCATTATAGACCATTTTGGGAACGTTCAACAGGTCCGGAGTCATCGTTTTTCATCCGGAAATTGATTTTTTGGACTGTACCAAAAATGATTCAAAATGTCAATTGGATCGTGCCTCATGTTGAAAAACCACTTTTTAAACCCTCAGAGTGACCAAATTTGCCATTTTTACAGAGTTTTGCTTACTCAAAAGCTTCTATTTTGACCCGTTTCAGGCACAAAAATGACTCTAAACACACTTATTTTAGTTGACAAAGTCATAATTCACATCCAACAGTCATTTACAGTCAAAAGATTAAATGTTAAAATTTCATCCATATTGACCATTTTGGGATCGTTCGACATGTCTGGAGTCATCGATTTTCATCCGAAAATTGATTTTTTAGACTGTACCAAAAATGATTCAAAATGTCAATTGGATCGTGCCTCATGTTGAATAACCACTTTTTAAACCCTCACAGTGACCAAAATTGCCATTTTTACAGAGTTTTGCTTACTCAAAAGCTTCAAGTTTGACCCGTTTCAGGCACAGAAATGACTTAAAACACACTTATTTTAGTTGACAAAGTCATAATTCACATCCAACAGTCATTTAGAGTCAAAAGATTAAATGTTAAAATTTCATCATTATAGACCATTTTGGGAACGTTCAACAGGTCCGGAGTCATCGTTTTTCATCCGGAAATTGATTTTTTGGACTGTACCAAAAATGATTCAAAATGTCAATTGGATCGTGCCTCATGTTGAATAACCACTTTTTAAACCCTCACAGTGACCAAAATTGCCATTTTTACAGAGTTTTGCTTATTCGAAAGCCTCAATTTTGACCCGTTTCAGGGACAGAAATGGCTTTAAACACACTTATTTTAGTTGACAAAGTCATAATTCACATCCAACAGTCATTTACAGTCAAAAGATTAAATGTTAAAATTTCATCCATATTGACCATTTTAGGATCGTTCGACATGTCCGGAGTCATCGTTTTTCATCCGAAAATTCATTTTTTGGACTGTACCAAAAATGATTCAAAATGTCAATTGGATCGTGCCTCATGTTGAATAACCACTTTTTAAAGCCTCACATTGACCAAAATTGCCATTTTTACAGAGTTTTGATTACTCAAAAGCTTCAATTTTGACCCGTTTCAGGCACAGAAATGACTTTAAACACACTTATTTTAGTTGACAAAGTCATAATTCACATCCAACAGTCATTTACAGTCAAAAGATTAAATGTTAAAATTTCATCCATATTGACCATTTTGGGATCGTTCGACATGTCCGGAGTCATCGTTTTTCATCCGAAAATTGATTTTTTGGACTGTACCAAAAATGATTCAAAATGTCAATTGGATCGTGCCTCATGTTGAATAACCCCTTTTTAAACCCTCACAGTGACCAAAATTGCCATTTTTACAGAGTTATGATTACTCAAAAGCTTCAATTTTGACCCCTTTGAGGCACAGAAATGACTTAAAACACACTTATTTTAGTTGACAAAGTCATAATTCACATCCAACAGTCATTTTGAGTCAAAAGATTAAATGTTAAAATTTCATCATTATAGACCATTTTGGGAACGTTCAACAGGTCCGGAGTCATCGTTTTTCATCCGGAAATTGATTTTTTGGACTGTACCAAAAATGATTCAAAATGTCAATTGGGTCGTGCCTCATGTTGAATAACCACTTTTTAAAGCCTCACAGTGACCAAAATTTGCCATTTTTACAGAGTTTTGATTACTCAAAAGCTTCGATTTTGACCCCTTTGAGGCACAGAAATGACTTTAAACACACTTATTTTAGTTGATAAAAGTCATAATTCACATCCAACAGTCATTTAGAGTCAAAAGATTAAATGTTAAAATTTCATCCATATTGACCATTTTGGGATCGTTCAACATGTCCGGAGTCATAGTTTTTCATCCGAAAATTGATTTTTTGGACTGTACCAAAAATGATTCAAAATGTCAATTGGATCGTGCCTCATATTGAATAACCACTTTTTAAACCCTCACAGTGACCAAAATTGCCATTTTTACAGAGTTATGATTACTCAAAAGCTTCAATTTTGACCCCTTTGAGGCACAGAAATGACTTAAAACACACTTATTTTAGTTGACAAAGTCATAATTCACATCCAACAGTCATTTAGAGTCAAAAGATTAAATGTTAAAATTTCATCATTATAGACCATTTTGGGAACGTTCAACAGGTCCGGAGTCATCGTTTTTCATCCGGAAATTGATTTTTTGGACTGTACCAAAAATGATTCAAAATGTCAATTGGATCGTGCCTCATGTTGAATAACCACTTTTTAAACCCTCACAGGGACCAAAATTTGCCATTTTTACAGAGTTTTGATTACTCAAAAGCTGCAATTGAGACCCCTTTGAGGCACAGAAATGTCTTTAAACACACTTATTTTAGTTGACAAAGTCATAATTCACATCCAACAGTCATTTACAGTCAAAAGATTAAATGTTAAAATTTCATCATTATAGACCATTTTGGGAACGTTCAACAGGTCCGGAATCATCGTTTTTCATCCGGAAATTGATTTTTTGGACTGTACCAAAAATGATTCAAAATGTCAATTGGATCGTGCCTCATGTTGAAAAACCACTTTTTAAACCCTCAGAGTGACCAAAATTGCCATTTTTACAGAGTTTTGCTTACTCAAAAGCTTCTATTTTGACCCGTTTCAGGCACAAAAATGACTCTAAACACACTTATTTTAGTTGACAAAGTCATAATTCACATCCAACAGTCATTTACAGTCAAAAGATTAAATGTTAAAATTTCATCCATATTGACCATTTTGGGATCGTTCGACATGTCCGGAGTCATCGTTTTTCATCCGAAAGTTGATTTTTTGGACTGTATCAAAAATGATTCAAAATGTCAATTGGATCGTGCCTCATGTTGAATAACCACTTTTTAAAGCCTCACAGTGACCAAAATTGCCATTTTTACAGAGTTTTGATTACTCAAAAGCTTACATTTTGACCCCTTTGAGGCACAGAAATGACTTTAAACACACTTATTTTAGTTGACAAAGTCATAATTCACATCCAACAGTCATTTACAGTCAAAAGAATAAATGTTAAAATTTCATCCATATTGACCATTTTGGGATCGTTCGACATGTCTGGAGTCATCGATTTTCATCCGAAAATTGATTTTTTAGACTGTACCAAAAATGATTCAAAATGTCAATTGGATCGTGCCTCATGTTGAATAACCACTTTTTAAACCCTCACAGTGACCAAAATTGCCATTTTTACAGAGTTTTGCTTACTCAAAAGCTTCAAGTTTGACCCGTTTCAGGCACAGAAATGACTTAAAACACACTTATTTTAGTTGACAAAGTCATAATTCACATCCAACAGTCATTTAGAGTCAAAAGATTAAATGTTAAAATTTCATCATTATAGACCATTTTGGGAACGTTCAACAGGTCCGGAGTCATCGTTTTTCATCCGGAAATTGATTTTTTGGACTGTACCAAAAATGATTCAAAATGTCAATTGGATCGTGCCTCATGTTGAATAACCACTTTTTAAACCCTCACAGTGACCAAAATTTGCCATTTTTACAGAGTTTTGATTACTCAAAAGCTGCAATTGAGACCCCTTTGAGGCACAGAAATGACTTTAAACACACTTATTTTAGTTGACAAAGTCATAATTCACATCCAACAGTCATTTAGAGTCAAAAGATTAAATGTTAAAATTTCATCATTATAGACCATTTTGTGAACGTTCGACAGGTCCGGAGTCATCGTTTTTCATCCAAAAATGGATTTTTTGGACTGTACCAAAAATGATTCAAAATGTCAATTGGATCGTGCCTCATGTTGAATAACCACTTTTTAAACCCTCAGAGTGACCAAAATTGCCATTTTTACAGAGTTTTGCTTATTCGAAAGCCTCAATTTTGACCCGTTTCAGGGACAGAAATGGCTTTAAACACACTTATTTTAGTTGACAAAGTCATAATTCACATCCAACAGTCATTTACAGTCAAAAGATTAAATGTTAAAATTTCATCCATATTGACCATTTTGGGATCGTTCGACATGTCCGGAGTCATCGTTTTTCATCCGAAAATTCATTTTTTGGACTGTACCAAAAATGATTCAAAATGTCAATTGGATCGTGCCTCATGTTGAATAACCACTTTTTAAAGCCTCACATTGACCAAAATTGCCATTTTTACAGAGTTTTGATTACTCAAAAGCTTCAATTTTGACCCGTTTCAGGCACAGAAATGACTTTAAACACACTTATTTTAGTTGACAAAGTCATAATTCACATCCAACAGTCATTTACAGTCAAAAGATTAAATGTTAAAATTTCATCCATATTGACCATTTTGGGATCGTTCGACATGTCCGGAGTCATCGTTTTTCATCCGAAAATTCATTTTTTGGACTGTACCAAAAATGATTCAAAATGTCAATTGGATCGTGCCTCATGTTGAATAACCCCTTTTTAAACCCTCACAGTGACCAAAATTGCCATTTTTACAGAGTTATGATTACTCAAAAGCTTCAATTTTGACCCCTTTGAGGCACAGAAATGACTTAAAACACACTTATTTTAGTTGACAAAGTCATAATTCACATCCAACAGTCATTTTGAGTCAAAAGATTAAATGTTAAAATTTCATCATTATAGACCATTTTGGGAACGTTCAACAGGTCCGGAGTCATCGTTTTTCATCCGTAAATTGATTTTTTGGACTGTACCAAAAATGATTCAAAATGTCAATTGGATCGTGCCTCATGTTGAATAACCACTTTTTAAACCCTCACAGTGACCAAAATTTGCCATTTTTACAGAGTTTTGATTACTCAAAAGCTGCAATTTTGACCCCTTTGAGGCACAGAAATGACTTTAAACACACTTATTTTAGTTGATAAAAGTCATAATTCACATCCAACAGTCATTTAGAGTCAAAAGATTAAATGTTAAAATTTCATCATTATAGACCATTTTGTGAACGTTCGACAGGTCCGGAGTCATCATTTTTCATCCAAAAATGGATTTTTTGGACTGTACCAAAAATGATTCAAAATGTCAATTGGATCGTGCCTCATGTTGAATAACCACTTTTTAAACCCTCAGCTTACTCAAAAGTTTCAATTGTGACCCGTTTCAGGCACAGAAATGACTTTAAACACACTTATTTTAGTTGACAAAGTCATAATTCACATCCACCAGTCATTTACAGTCAAAAGATTAAATGTTAAAATTTCATCCATATTGGCCATTTTGGGATCGTTCGACATGTCCGGAGTCATCGTTTTTCATCCGAAAATTGATTTTTTGGACTGTACCAAAAATGATTCAAAATGTCAATTGGATCGTGCCTCATGTTGAATAACCACTTTTTAAACCCTCAAAGTGACCAAAATTGCCATTTTTACAGAGTTTTGCTTACTCAAAAGCTTCAATTTTGACCCGTTTCAGGCACAGAAATGACTTTAAACACACTTATTTTAGTTGACAAAGTCATAATTCTCATCCAACAGTCATTTAGAGTCAAAAGATTAAATGTTAAAATTTCATCCATATTGACCATTTTGGGATCGTTCGACATGTCCGGAGTCATCGTTTTTCATCCGAAAATTGATTTTTTGGACTGTACCAAAAATGATTCAAAATGTCAATTGGATCGTGCCTCATGTTGAATAACCACTTTTTAAACCCTCACAGTGACCAAAATTGCCATTTTTCCAGAGTTATAATTACTCAAAAGCTGCAATTGAGACCCCTTTGAGGCACAGAAATGATTTAAACACACTTATTTTAGTTGACAAAGTCATAATTCACATCCAACAGTCATTTAGAGTCAAACGATTAAATGTTAACATTTCATCAATATAGACCATTTTGGGAATGTTCGACAGGTCCGGAGTCATCGTTTTTCATCCGAAAATTGATTTTTTGGACTGTACCAAAAATGATTCAAAATGTCAATTGGATCGTGCCTCATGTTGAATAACCACTTTTTAAAACCTCAGCGTGACCAAAATTGCAATTTTTACAGAGTTTTGCTTATTCAAAAGCTTCAATTTTGACCCGTTTCAGGCACAGAAATGACTTTAAACACACTTATTTTAGTTAACAAAGTCATAATTCACATACAACAGTCATTTACAGTCAAAAGATTAAATGTTAAAATTTTATCCATTTTGACCATTTTTAGATCGTTCGACATGTCCGGAGTCATCGTTTTTCATCTGAAAATTGATTTTTTGGACTGTACCAAAAATGATTCAAAATGTCAATTGGATCATGCCTCATGTTGAATAACCACTTTTTAAACCCTCACATGGACCAAAATTGCCATTTTTACAGAGTTTTGCTTACTCAAAAGCTTCAATTTTGACCCGTTTATTTTATTTATTTATTTATTTCGCGATTTCTAAAGCGCCTGGTGACCCGTAGGCATCCCCGCGCTATTACACCTGTCGCTATCCAAAGAGGGGGGAGGTAAAGTTTTAATTGGGAAACAAGAATGTTTTGAGTTTCCTATGGAACACTATGTGGGAGGGTTCCAAACGTAGGCTGAGGGGGAGTAGGTTCCAGGCTGTGGAGGCTTTTACCGAGAAGCGGCGTCCGCCAGAACGAGCCTTCCTGAATTTGGGCACCGTGGCAAGATGTTCGGCGTCGGAGCGAAGGGATCTTGAGGCTTTATATGGGGTAACCATATGTTTAAGTGCGTCAGGGCCAGCTCCATTCATAAGCTTGTGGGTGGTACAAAGGGCCTTGAATTCTACTCTCTGGCGAACAGGGAGCCAGTGTAGGGCTTTGAGGGCGGGCTTAGCCGACACTCTGGGGGAAAGGTTCATGATGAGCCTGGCCGCCGCATTCTGAGTACGTTGGAGTATGGCCAAGGAGTACTCAGGGGCCCCTAGATAGATGGCATTGCTATAATCGAGCCGTGCCAAGACAAGACCCTGGACAAGTAATTTCCTGGATGGGAGGGGAAGAAGAGGCAGGATTTTACGAACGGACCGTAGTAGACCGAAGCAGGTGCCTGCTGTCTTGGTTGCCTGCGTTTTCATGGTGAGGTCCGGTTCTAACCAAACTCCTAGAGTCTTAATTTCATTTTTAGGGGATGGGATTTCACCGAAGGTGTCGGGCCAGGACGTAGGCGGCAGGGTTATCCCTTTATTGCCTAGGAGCATAATCTCGGTCTTTGCGCCGTTTAGCTTCAAGGCCGAGTCACACATCCAGGTATGAATGTCCTGGAGACAGTGGAGCAAACTGTCCGGATGGTTATCCAGGTGGGACAGGGATACGACAAGTTGGGTGTCGTCAGCGTAGCTGATTATTTTTATACCGTAGGGGGCCACTACGTCTTCCAGGGGCGCCATATAAACATTAAAAAGAGTTGGGCTGAGCGACGACCCCTGGGGAACTCCGTTCTTCAGTGGAAGAGGATCTGACCGGGAATTGCCGTCCCACACCTGGAAGGATCGATAGGATAGGAAGGATTCGATCCATGCTCGCGCCGTACCCGCAATTCCTGCCTTGGCCAGGCGGTGTAATAGGACACGGTGATCCACCGTATCGAAAGCGGCGCTAAGATCCAGGAGGATCACTGCCACTGAACCCCCTGAGTCTAGGATACACCTTGCCTCCTCGATGACAGCGAGGAGTGCGGTGTCCGTGCCATGGCCAGGTCGAAACCCAGTTTGGGATTGGCGCAGGATGCTGTGGGTTTCGAGAAATTGGGATATCTGAGCATTGACTAATTTTTCAGCCATCTTACTGACGCAGGGGAGCAGTGAGATCGGTCTGTAATTGGACATGTCGTCCGGGTTTAGTTGGGGCTTTTTGAGCAAAGCCTTTACGACTGCGTTCTTCCAGTTGGGGGGAACCGTTCCACTAGCTAGGGAAGAGTTGATCAGATCCCTGATGATGGGGGCTATGGTGGAGGACACCTTTTTTAGGAATCTTACAGGGGCTGGGTCCAGGGGGGAGCCACTTTTCATTTTAACAAGCGTGGCCGTCACCTCGGGGAGGGAAACTGCTCTGAAAGTTTTCAACTGTGGGCCATTATTTTCGTCCGCTGTGGCCAGGATAGGAGGGCTGATGGTGGGAAGAGAGTCAAGTATCCGTAGAATTTTAGAGTCGAAGTATTTAGCTAGATCCTTGCTTCTGTCTGTGGCAGGGGAATGAGGGGGAGGTGCTGTTGGGATGTTTAATAATTCTTTGACAATCTGGTAAGATTCTTTGGCTGAGTTGGTCGATGTTTTTATTCTGTTGTCGTAGAATAGTGATTTAGCTGATTTCAAGGCAGTCTTGTATTGTCGAACCGCTTTGCGATAGGTATCCTTGTTGCTGTGGAGCCAATCTTTCCTCCAAGCTCTCTCAGCCTTTTTACATACTTTGCGCAGGGCTCTAAGATCAGCATTGTACCAGGGGGCATGGCCCTTGGTTTTGATTTTCACCTCTCGGTTTTTGATGGGGATAAGGCTGTCAAGGGAGGAGGAGATCCAGTCTCTGAACTGGGTATCCGCCGTGGTGGAGTCGACTGCCAGAGTGGGGGTAGAAGCGTCGAGCGCCAAGGCCCAGAAATGACTTTAAACACACTTAGTTTAGTTGACAAAGTCATAATTCACATCCAACAGTCATTTAGAGTCAAAAGATTAAATGTTAAAATTTCATCATTATAGACCATTTTGGGAACATTCGACAGGTCCGGAGTCATCGTTTTTCATCCGAAAATTGATTTTTTGGACTGTACCAAAAATGATTCAAAATGTCAATTGGATCGTGCCTCATCTTGAAAAAACACTTTTTAAACCCTCAGAGTGACAAAAATTGCCATTTTTACAGAGTTTTGCTTTCTCAAAAGCTTCTATTTTGACCCGTTTCAGGCACAAAAATGACTCTAAACACACTTATTTTAGTTGACAAAGTCATAATTCACATCCAACAGTCATTTACAGTCAAAAGATTAAATGTTAAAATGTCATCCATATTGACCATTTTGGGATCGTTCGACATGTCCGGAGCCATAGTTTTTCATCCGAAAATTGATTTTTTTGGACTGTACCAAAAATGATTCAAAATGTCAATTGGGTCGTGCCTCATGTTGAATAACCACTTTTTAAAGCCTCACAGTGACCAAAATTGCCATTTTTACAGAGTTTTGATTACTCAAAAGCTTCGATTTTGACCACTTTGAGGCACAGAAATGACTTTAAACACACTTATTTTAGTTGACAAAGTCATAATTCACATCCAACAGTCATTTAGAGTCAAAAGATTAAATGTTAAAATTTCATCCATATTGACCATTTTGGGATCGTTCAACATGTCCGGAGTCATAGTTTTTCATCCAAAAATTGATTTTTTGGACTGTACCAAAAATGATTCAAAATGTCAATTGGATCATGCCTCATATTGAATAACCACTTTATAAACCCTCACAGTGACCAAAATTGCCATTTTTACAGAGTTATGATTACTCAAAAGCTTCAATTTTGACCCCTTTGAGGCACAGAAATGACTTAAAACACACTTATTTTAGTTGACAAAGTCATAATTCACATCCAACAGTCATTTAGAGTCAAAAGATTAAATGTTAAAATTTCATCATTATAGACCATTTTGGGAACGTTCAACAGGTCCGGAGTCATCGTTTTTCATCCGGAAATTGATTTTTTGGACTGTACCAAAAATGATTCAAAATGTCAATTGGATCGTGCCTCATGTTGAATAACCACTTTTTAAACCCTCACAGTGACCAAAATTTGCCATTTTTACAGAGTTTTGATTACTCAAAAGCTGCAATTGAGACCCCTTTGAGGCACAGAAATGACTTTAAACACACTTATTTTAGTTGACAAAGTCATAATTCACATCCAACAGTCATTTACAGTCAAAAGATTAAATGTTAAAATTTCATCATTATAGACCATTTTGGGAACGTTCAACAGGTCCGGAGTCATAGTTTTTCATCCGGAAATTGATTTTTTGGACTGTACCAAAAATGATTCAAAATGTCAATTGGATCGTGCCTCATGTTGAAAAACCACTTTTTAAACCCTCAGAGTGACCAAAATTGCCATTTTTACAGAGTTTTGCTTACTCAAAAGCTTCTATTTTGACCCGTTTCAGGCACAAAAATGACTCTAAACACACTTATTTTAGTTGACAAAGTCATAATTCACATCCAACAGTCATTTACAGTCAAAAGATTAAATGTTAAAATTTCATCCATATTGACCATTTTGGGATCGTTCGACATGTCCGGAGTCATCGTTTTTCATCCGAAAGTTGATTTTTTGGACTGTACCAAAAATGATTCAAAATGTCAATTGGATCGTGCCTCATGTTGAATAACCACTTTTTAAAGCCTCACAGTGACCAAAATTGCCATTTTTACAGAGTTTTGCTTACTCAAAAGCTTCAAGTTTGACCCGTTTCAGGCACAGAAATGACTTAAAACACACTTATTTTAGTTGACAAAGTCATAATTCACATCCAACAGTCATTTAGAGTCAAAAGATTAAATGTTAAAATTTCATCATTATAGACCATTTTGGGATTGTTCGACATGTCTGGAGTCATCGATTTTCATCCGAAAATTGATTTTTTGGACTGTACCAAAAATGATTCAAAATGTCAATTGGATCGTGCCTCATGTTGAATAACCCCTTTTTAAACCCTCACAGTGACCAAAATTGCCATTTTTACAGAGTTATGATTACTCAAAAGCTTCAATTTTGACCCCTTTGAGGCACAGAAATGACTTAAAACACACTTATTTTAGTTGACAAAGTCATAATTCACATCCAACAGTCATTTTGAGTCAAAAGATTAAATGTTAAAATTTCATCATTATAGACCATTTTGGGAACGTTCAACAGGTCCGGAGTCATCGTTTTTCATCCGGAAATTGATTTTTTGGACTGTACCAAAAATGATTCAAAATGTCAATTGGATCGTGCCTCATGTTGAATAACCACTTTTTAAACCCTCACAGTGACCAAAATTTGCCATTTTTACAGAGTTTTGATTACTCAAAAGCTGCAATTTTGACCCCTTTGAGGCACAGAAATGACTTTAAACACACTTATTTTAGTTGATAAAAGTCATAATTCACATCCAACAGTCATTTAGAGTCAAAAGATTAAATGTTAAAATTTCATCATTATAGACCATTTTGTGAACGTTCGACAGGTCCGGAGTCATCGTTTTTCATCCAAAAATGGATTTTTTGGACTGTACCAAAAATGATTCAAAATGTCAATTGGATCGTGCCTCATGTTGAATAACCACTTTTTAAACCCTCAGCTTACTCAAAAGTTTCAATTGTGACCCGTTTCAGGCACAGAAATGACTTTAAACACACTTATTTTAGTTGACAAAGTCATAATTCACATCCACCAGTCATTTACAGTCAAAAGATTAAATGTTAAAATTTCATCCATATTGGCCATTTTGGGATCGTTCGACATGTCCGGAGTCATCGTTTTTCATCCGAAAATTGATTTTTTGGACTGTACCAAAAATGATTCAAAATGTCAATTGGATCGTGCCTCATGTTGAATAACCACTTTTTAAACCCTCAGAGTGACCAAAATTGCCATTTTTACAGAGTTTTGCTTACTCAAAAGCTTCAATTTTGACCCGTTTCAGGCACAGAAATGACTTTAAACACACTTATTTTAGTTGACAAAGTCATAATTCTCATCCAACAGTCATTTAGAGTCAAAAGATTAAATGTTAAAATTTCATCCATATTGACCATTTTGGGATCGTTCGACATGTCCGGAGTCATCGTTTTTCATCCGAAAATTGATTTTTTGGACTGTACCAAAAATGATTCAAAATGTCAATTGGATCGTGCCTCATGTTGAATAACCACTTTTTAAACCCTCACAGTGACCAAAATTGCCATTTTTCCAGAGTTATAATTACTCAAAAGCTGCAATTGAGACCCCTTTGAGGCACAGAAATGATTTAAACACACTTATTTTAGTTGACAAAGTCATAATTCACATCCAACAGTCATTTAGAGTCAAACGATTAAATGTTAACATTTCATCAATATAGACCATTTTGGGAATGTTCGACAGGTCCGGAGTCATCGTTTTTCATCCGAAAATTGATTTTTTGGACTGTACCAAAAATGATTCAAAATGTCAATTGGATCGTGCCTCATGTTGAATAACCACTTTTTAAAACCTCAGCGTGACCAAAATTGCAATTTTTACAGAGTTTTGCTTATTCAAAAGCTTCAATTTTGACCCGTTTCAGGCACAGAAATGACTTTAAACACACTTATTTTAGTTAACAAAGTCATAATTCACATACAACAGTCATTTACAGTCAAAAGATTAAATGTTAAAATTTTATCCATTTTGACCATTTTTAGATCGTTCGACATGTCCGGAGTCATCGTTTTTCATCTGAAAATTGATTTTTTGGACTGTACCAAAAATGATTCAAAATGTCAATTGGATCATGCCTCATGTTGAATAACCACTTTTTAAACCCTCACATGGACCAAAATTGCCATTTTTACAGAGTTTTGCTTACTCAAAAGCTTCAATTTTGACCCGTTTAAGGCACAGAAATGACTTTAAACACACTCAGTTTAGTTGACAAAGTCATAATTCACATCCAACAGTCATTTACAGTCAAAAGATTAAATGTTAAAATTTCATCCATATTGACCATTTTGGGATCGTTCGACATGTCCGGAGCCATAGTTTTTCATCCGAAAATTGATTTTTTGGACTGTACCAAAAATGATTCAAAATGTCAATTGGGTCGTGCCTCATGTTGAAAAACCACTTTTTAAAGCCTCACAGTGACCAAAATTGCCATTTTTACAGAGTTTTGATTACTCAAAAGCTTCGATTTTGACCCCTTTGAGGCACAGAAATGACTTTAAACACACTTATTTTAGTTGACAAAGTCATAATTCACATCCAACAGTCATTTAGAGTCAAAAGATTAAATGTTAAAATTTCATCCATATTGACCATTTTGGGATCGTTCAACATGTCCGGAGTCATAGTTTTTCATCCAAAAATTGATTTTTTGGACTGTACCAAAAATGATTCAAAATGTCAATTGGATCGTGCCTCATATTGAATAACCACTTTTTAAACCCTCACAGTGACCAAAATTGCAATTTTTACAGAGTTATGATTACTCAAAAGCTTCAATTTTGACCCCTTTGAGGCACAGAAATGACTTAAAACACACTTATTTTAGTTGACAAAGTCATAATTCACATCCAACAGTCATTTAGAGTCAAAAGATTAAATGTTACAATTTCATCATTATAGACCATTTTGGGAACGTTCAACAGGTCCGGAGTCATCGTTTTTCATCCGGAAATTGATTTTTTGGACTGTACCAAAAATGATTCAAAATGTCAATTGGATCGTGCCTCATGTTGAATAACCACTTTTTAAACCCTCACAGTGACCAAAATTTGCCATTTTTACAGAGTTTTGATTACTCAAAAGCTGCAATTGAGACCCCTTTGAGGCACAGAAATGACTTTAAACACACTTATTTTAGTTGACAAAGTCATAATTCACATCCAACAGTCATTTACAGTCAAAAGATTAAATGTTAAAATTTCATCATTATAGACCATTTTGGGAACGTTCAACAGGTCCGGAGTCATCGTTTTTCATCCGGAAATTGATTTTTTGGACTGTACCAAAAATGATTCAAAATGTCAATTGGATCGTGCCTCATGTTGAAAAACCACTTTTTAAACCCTCAGAGTGACCAAAATTGCCATTTTTACAGAGTTTTGCTTACTCAAAAGCTTCTATTTTGACCCGTTTCAGGCACAAAAATGACTCTAAACACACTTATTTTAGTTGACAAAGTCATAATGCACATCCAACAGTCATTTACAGTCAAAAGATTAAATGTTAAAATTTCATCCATATTGACCATTTTGGGATCGTTCGACATGTCCGGAGTCATCGTTTTTCATCCGAAAGTTGATTTTTTGGACTGTACCAAAAATGATTCAAAATGTCAATTGGATCGTGCCTCATGTTGAATAACCACTTTTTAAAGCCTCACAGTGACCAAAATTGCCATTTTTACAGAGTTTTGATTACTCAAAAGCTTAAATTTTGACCCCTTTGAGGCACAGAAATGACTTTAAACACACTTATTTTAGTTGACAAAGTCATAATTCACATCCAACAGTCATTTACAGTCAAAAGATTAAATGTTAAAATTTCATCATTATAGACCATTTTGGGAACGTTCAACAGGTCCGGAGTCATCGTTTTTCATCCGGAAATTGATTTTTTGGACTGTACCAAAAATGATTCAAAATGTCAATTGGATCGTGCCTCATGTTGAAAAACCACTTTTTAAACCCTCAGAGTGACCAAAATTGCCATTTTTACAGAGTTTTGCTTACTCAAAAGCTTCTATTTTGACCCGTTTCAGGCACAAAAATGACTCTAAACACACTTATTTTAGTTGACAAAGTCATAATTCACATCCAACAGTCATTTACAGTCAAAAGATTAAATGTTAAAATTTCATCCATATTGACCATTTTGGGATCGTTCGACATGTCCGGAGTCATCGTTTTTCATCCGAAAGTTGATTTTTTGGACTGTACCAAAAATGATTCAAAATGTCAATTGGATCGTGCCTCATGTTGAATAACCACTTTTTAAAGCCTCACAGTGACCAAAATTGCCATTTTTACAGAGTTTTGATTACTCAAAAGCTTAAATTTTGACCCCTTTGAGGCACAGAAATGACTTTAAACACACTTATTTTAGTTGACAAAGTCATAATTCACATCCAACAGTCATTTACAGTCAAAAGATTAAATGTTAAAATTTCATCCATATTGACCATTTTGGGATCGTTCGACATGTCTGGAGTCATCGATTTTTATCCGAAAATTGATTTTTTAGACTGTACCAAAAATGATTCAAAATGTCAATTGGATCGTGCCTCATGTTGAATAACCACTTTTTAAACCCTCAGAGTGACCAAAATTGCCATTTTTACAGAGTTTTGCTTACTCAAAAGCTTCAATTTTGACCCGTTTCAGGCACAGAAATGACTTTAAACACACTTATTTTAGTTGACAAAGTCATAATTCTCATCCAACAGTCATTTAGAGTCAAAAGATTAAATGTTAAAATTTCATCCATATTGACCATTTTGGGATCGTTCGACATGTCCGGAGTCATCGTTTTTCATCCGAAAATTGATTTTTTGGACTGTACCAAAAATGATTCAAAATGTCAATTGGATCGTGCCTCATGTTGAATAACCACTTTTTAAACCCTCACAGTGACCAAAATTGCCATTTTTCCAGAGTTATAATTACTCAAAAGCTGCAATTGAGACCCCTTTGAGGCACAGAAATGATTTAAACACACTTATTTTAGTTGACAAAGTCATAATTCACATCCAACAGTCATTTAGAGTCAAACGATTAAATGTTAACATTTCATCAATATAGACCATTTTGGGAATGTTCGACAGGTCCGGAGTCATCGTTTTTCATCCGAAAATTGATTTTTTGGACTGTACCAAAAATGATTCAAAATGTCAATTGGATCGTGCCTCATGTTGAATAACCACTTTTTAAAACCTCAGCGTGACCAAAATTGCAATTTTTACAGAGTTTTGCTTATTCAAAAGCTTCAATTTTGACCCGTTTCAGGCACAGAAATGACTTTAAACACACTTATTTTAGTTAACAAAGTCATAATTCACATACAACAGTCATTTACAGTCAAAAGATTAAATGTTAAAATTTTATCCATTTTGACCATTTTTAGATCGTTCGACATGTCCGGAGTCATCGTTTTTCATCTGAAAATTGATTTTTTGGACTGTACCAAAAATGATTCAAAATGTCAATTGGATCATGCCTCATGTTGAATAACCACTTTTTAAACCCTCACATGGACCAAAATTGCCATTTTTACAGAGTTTTGCTTACTCAAAAGCTTCAATTTTGACCCGTTTAAGGCACAGAAATGACTTTAAACACACTCAGTTTAGTTGACAAAGTCATAATTCACATCCAACAGTCATTTACAGTCAAAAGATTAAATGTTAAAATTTCATCCATATTGACCATTTTGGGATCGTTCGACATGTCCGGAGCCATAGTTTTTCATCCGAAAATTGATTTTTTGGACTGTACCAAAAATGATTCAAAATGTCAATTGGGTCGTGCCTCATGTTGAAAAACCACTTTTTAAAGCCTCACAGTGACCAAAATTGCCATTTTTACAGAGTTTTGATTACTCAAAAGCTTCGATTTTGACCCCTTTGAGGCACAGAAATGACTTTAAACACACTTATTTTAGTTGACAAAGTCATAATTCACATCCAACAGTCATTTAGAGTCAAAAGATTAAATGTTAAAATTTCATCCATATTGACCATTTTGGGATCGTTCAACATGTCCGGAGTCATAGTTTTTCATCCAAAAATTGATTTTTTGGACTGTACCAAAAATGATTCAAAATGTCAATTGGATCGTGCCTCATATTGAATAACCACTTTTTAAACCCTCACAGTGACCAAAATTGCAATTTTTACAGAGTTATGATTACTCAAAAGCTTCAATTTTGACCCCTTTGAGGCACAGAAATGACTTAAAACACACTTATTTTAGTTGACAAAGTCATAATTCACATCCAACAGTCATTTAGAGTCAAAAGATTAAATGTTACAATTTCATCATTATAGACCATTTTGGGAACGTTCAACAGGTCCGGAGTCATCGTTTTTCATCCGGAAATTGATTTTTTGGACTGTACCAAAAATGATTCAAAATGTCAATTGGATCGTGCCTCATGTTGAATAACCACTTTTTAAACCCTCACAGTGACCAAAATTTGCCATTTTTACAGAGTTTTGATTACTCAAAAGCTGCAATTGAGACCCCTTTGAGGCACAGAAATGACTTTAAACACACTTATTTTAGTTGACAAAGTCATAATTCACATCCAACAGTCATTTACAGTCAAAAGATTAAATGTTAAAATTTCATCATTATAGACCATTTTGGGAACGTTCAACAGGTCCGGAGTCATCGTTTTTCATCCGGAAATTGATTTTTTGGACTGTACCAAAAATGATTCAAAATGTCAATTGGATCGTGCCTCATGTTGAAAAACCACTTTTTAAACCCTCAGAGTGACCAAAATTGCCATTTTTACAGAGTTTTGCTTACTCAAAAGCTTCTATTTTGACCCGTTTCAGGCACAAAAATGACTCTAAACACACTTATTTTAGTTGACAAAGTCATAATGCACATCCAACAGTCATTTACAGTCAAAAGATTAAATGTTAAAATTTCATCCATATTGACCATTTTGGGATCGTTCGACATGTCCGGAGTCATCGTTTTTCATCCGAAAGTTGATTTTTTGGACTGTACCAAAAATGATTCAAAATGTCAATTGGATCGTGCCTCATGTTGAATAACCACTTTTTAAAGCCTCACAGTGACCAAAATTGCCATTTTTACAGAGTTTTGATTACTCAAAAGCTTAAATTTTGACCCCTTTGAGGCACAGAAATGACTTTAAACACACTTATTTTAGTTGACAAAGTCATAATTCACATCCAACAGTCATTTACAGTCAAAAGATTAAATGTTAAAATTTCATCATTATAGACCATTTTGGGAACGTTCAACAGGTCCGGAGTCATCGTTTTTCATCCGGAAATTGATTTTTTGGACTGTACCAAAAATGATTCAAAATGTCAATTGGATCGTGCCTCATGTTGAAAAACCACTTTTTAAACCCTCAGAGTGACCAAAATTGCCATTTTTACAGAGTTTTGCTTACTCAAAAGCTTCTATTTTGACCCGTTTCAGGCACAAAAATGACTCTAAACACACTTATTTTAGTTGACAAAGTCATAATTCACATCCAACAGTCATTTACAGTCAAAAGATTAAATGTTAAAATTTCATCCATATTGACCATTTTGGGATCGTTCGACATGTCCGGAGTCATCGTTTTTCATCCGAAAGTTGATTTTTTGGACTGTACCAAAAATGATTCAAAATGTCAATTGGATCGTGCCTCATGTTGAATAACCACTTTTTAAAGCCTCACAGTGACCAAAATTGCCATTTTTACAGAGTTTTGATTACTCAAAAGCTTAAATTTTGACCCCTTTGAGGCACAGAAATGACTTTAAACACACTTATTTTAGTTGACAAAGTCATAATTCACATCCAACAGTCATTTACAGTCAAAAGATTAAATGTTAAAATTTCATCCATATTGACCATTTTGGGATCGTTCGACATGTCTGGAGTCATCGATTTTTATCCGAAAATTGATTTTTTAGACTGTACCAAAAATGATTCAAAATGTCAATTGGATCGTGCCTCATGTTGAATAACCACTTTTTAAACCCTCACAGTGACCAAAATTGCCATTTTTACAGAGTTTTGCTTACTCAAAAGCTTCAAGTTTGACCCGTTTCAGGCACAGAAATGACTTAAAACACACTTATTTTAGTTGACAAAGTCATAATTCACATCCAACAGTCATTTAGAGTCAAAAGATTAAATGTTAAAATTTCATCATTATAGACCATTTTGGGAACGTTCAACAGGTCCGGAGTCATCGTTTTTCATCCGGAAATTGATTTTTTGGACTGTACCAAAAATGATTCAAAATGTCAATTGGATCGTGCCTCATGTTGAATAACCACTTTTTAAACCCTCACAGTGACCAAAATTTGCCATTTTTACAGAGTTTTGATTACTCAAAAGCTGCAATTGAGACCCCTTTGAGGCACAGAAATGACTTTAAACACACTTATTTTAGTTGACAAAGTCATAATTCACATCCAACAGTCATTTAGAGTCAAAAGATTAAATGTTAAAATTTCATCATTATAGACCATTTTGTGAACGTTCGACAGGTCCGGAGTCATCGTTTTTCATCCAAAAATGGATTTTTTGGACTGTACCAAAAATGATTCAAAATGTCAATTGGATCGTGCCTCATGTTGAATAACCACTTTTTAAACCCTCAGAGTGACCAAAATTGCCATTTTTACAGAGTTTTGCTTATTCGAAAGCCTCAATTTTGACCCGTTTCAGGGACAGAAATGGCTTTAAACACACTTATTTTAGTTGACAAAGTCATAATTCACATCCAACAGTCATTTACAGTCAAAAGATTAAATGTTAAAATTTCATCCATATTGACCATTTTGGGATCGTTCGACATGTCCGGAGTCATCGTTTTTCATCCGAAAATTGATTTTTTGGACTGTACCAAAAATGATTCAAAATGTCAATTGGATCGTGCCTCATGTTGAATAACCCCTTTTTAAACCGTCACAGTGACCAAAATTGCCATTTTTACAGAGTTATGATTACTCAAAAGCTTCAATTTTGACCCCTTTGAGGCACAGAAATGACTTAAAACACACTTATTTTAGTTGACAAAGTCATAATTCACATCCAACAGTCATTTTGAGTCAAAAGATTAAATGTTAAAATTTCATCATTATAGACCATTTTGGGAACGTTCAACAGGTCCGGAGTCATCGTTTTTCATCCGGAAATTGATTTTTTGGACTGTACCAAAAATGATTCAAAATGTCAATTGGATCGTGCCTCATGTTGAATAACCACTTTTTAAACCCTCACAGTGACCAAAATTTGCCATTTTTACAGAGTTTTGATTACTCAAAAGCTGCAATTTTGACCCCTTTGAGGCACAGAAATGACTTTAAACACACTTATTTTAGTTGATAAAAGTCATAATTCACATCCAACAGTCATTTAGAGTCAAAAGATTAAATGTTAAAATGTCATCATTATAGACCATTTTGTGAACGTTCGACAGGTCCGGAGTCATCGTTTTTCATCCAAAAATGGATTTTTTGGACTGTACCAAAAATGATTCAAAATGTCAATTGGATCGTGCCTCATGTTGAATAACCACTTTTTAAACCCTCAGCTTACTCAAAAGTTTCAATTGTGACCCGTTTCAGGCACAGAAATGACTTTAAACACACTTATTTTAGTTGACAAAGTCATAATTCACATCCACCAGTCATTTACAGTCAAAAGATTAAATGTTAAAATTTCATCCATATTGGCCATTTTGGGATCGTTCGACATGACCGGAGTCATCGTTTTCATCCGAAAATTGATTTTTTGGACTGTACCAAAAATGATTCAAAATGTCAATTGGATCGTGCCTCATGTTGAATAACCACTTTTTAAACCCTCAGAGTGACCAAAATTGCCATTTTTACAGAGTTTTGCTTACTCAAAAGCTTCAATTTTGACCCGTTTCAGGCACAGAAATGACTTTAAACACACTTATTTTAGTTGACAAAGTCATAATTCTCATCCAACAGTCATTTAGAGTCAAAAGATTAAATGTTAAAATTTCATCCATATTGACCATTTTGGGATCGTTCGACATGTCCGGAGTCATCGTTTTTCATCCGAAAATTGATTTTTTGGACTGTACCAAAAATGATTCAAAATGTCAATTGGATCGTGCCTCATGTTGAATAACCACTTTTTAAACCCTCACAGTGACCAAAATTGCCATTTTTCCAGAGTTATAATTACTCAAAAGCTGCAATTGAGACCCCTTTGAGGCACAGAAATGATTTAAACACACTTATTTTAGTTGACAAAGTCATAATTCACATCCAACAGTCATTTAGAGTCAAACGATTAAATGTTAACATTTCATCAATATAGACCATTTTGGGAATGTTCGACAGGTCCGGAGTCATCGTTTTTCATCCGAAAATTGATTTTTTGGACTGTACCAAAAATGATTCAAAATGTCAATTGGATCGTGCCTCATGTTGAATAACCACTTTTTAAAACCTCAGCGTGACCAAAATTGCAATTTTTACAGAGTTTTGCTTATTCAAAAGCTTCAATTTTGACCCGTTTCAGGCACAGAAATGACTTTAAACACACTTATTTTAGTTAACAAAGTCATAATTCACATACAACAGTCATTTACAGTCAAAAGATTAAATGTTAAAATTTTATCCATTTTGACCATTTTTAGATCGTTCGACATGTCCGGAGTCATCGTTTTTCATCTGAAAATTGATTTTTTGGACTGTACCAAAAATGATTCAAAATGTCAATTGGATCATGCCTCATGTTGAATAACCACTTTTTAAACCCTCACATGGACCAAAATTGCCATTTTTACAGAGTTTTGCTTACTCAAAAGCTTCAATTTTGACCCGTTTAAGGCACAGAAATGACTTTAAACACACTTATTTTAGTTGACAAAGTCATAATTCACATCCAACAGTCATTTAGAGTCAAAAGATTAAATGTTAAAATTTCATCATTATAGACCATTTTGGGAACATTCGACAGGTCCGGAGTCATCGTTTTTCATCCGAAAATTGATTTTTTGGACTGTACCAAAAATGATTCAAAATGTCAATTGGATCGTGCCTCATCTTGAAAAAACACTTTTTAAACCCTCAGAGTGTCCAAAATTGCCATTTTTACAGAGTTTTGCTTACTCAAAAGCTTCTATTTTGACCCGTTTCAGGCACAAAAATGACTCTAAACACACTTATTTTAGTTGACAAAGTCATAATTCACATCCAACAGTCATTTACAGTCAAAAGATTAAATGTTAAAATTTCATCCATATTGACCATTTTGGGATCGTTCGACATGTCCGGAGTCATAGTTTTTCATCCGAAAATTGATTTTTTGGACTGTACCAAAAATGATTCAAAATGTCAATTGGGTCGTGCCTCATGTTGAATAACCACTTTTTAAAGCCTCACAGTGACCAAAATTGCCATTTTTACAGAGTTTTGATTACTCAAAAGCTTCGATTTTGACCCCTTTGAGGCACAGAAATGACTTTAAACACACTTATTTTAGTTGACAAAGTCATAATTCACATCCAACAGTCATTTAGAGTCAAAAGATTAAATGTTAAAATTTCATCCATATTGACCATTTTGGGATCGTTCAACATGTCCGGAGTCATAGTTTTTCATCCGAAAATTGATTTTTTGGACTGTACCAAAAATGATTCAAAATGTCAATTGGATCGTGCCTCATGTTGAATAACACTTTTTAAACCCTCACAGTGAGCAAAATTGCCATTTTTACAGAGTTATGATTACTCAAAAGCTTCAATTTTGACCCCTTTGAGGCACAGAAATGACTTAAAACACACTTATTTTAGTTGACAAAGTCATAATTCACATCCAACAGTCATTTAGAGTCAAAAGATTAAATGTTAAAATTTCATCATTATAGACCATTTTGGGAACGTTCAACAGGTCCGGAGTCATCGTTTTTCATCCGGAAATTGATTTTTTGGACTGTACCAAAAATTATTCAAAATGTCAATTGGATCGTGCCTCATGTTGAATAACCACTTTTTAAACCCTCACAGTGACCAAAATTTGCCATTTTTACAGAGTTTTGATTACTCAAAAGCTGCAATTGAGACCCCTTTGAGGCACAGAAATGACTTTAAACACACTTATTTTAGTTGACAAAGTCATAATTCACATCCAACAGTCATTTAGAGTCAAACGATTAAATGTTAACATTTCATCAATATAGACCATTTTGGGAATGTTCGACAGGTCCGGAGTCATCGTTTTTCATCCGAAAATTGACTTTTTGGACTGTACCAAAAATGATTCAAAATGTCAATTGATTGTGCCTCATGTTGAATAACCACTTTTTAAAACCTCAGCGTGACCAAAATTGCAATTTTTACAGAGTTTTGCTTATTCAAAAGCTTAAATTTTGACCCGTTTCAGGCACAGAAATGACTTTAAACACACTTATTTTAGTTGACAAAGTCATAATTCACATACAACCGTCATTTACAGTCAAAAGATTAAATGTTAAAATTTTATCCATTTTGACCATTTTGAGATCGTTCGACATGTCCGGAGTCATCGTTTTTCATCCGAAAATTGATTTTTTGGACTGTACCAAAAATGATTCAAAATGTCAATTGGGTTGTGCCTCATGTTGAATAACCACTTTTTAAACCCTCAGAGTGACCAAAATTGCCATTTTTACAGAGTTTTGCTTATTCGAAAGCCTCAATTTTGACCCGTTTCAGGGACAGAAATGGCTTTAAACACACTTATTTTAGTTGACAAAGTCATAATTCACATCCAACAGTCATTTACAGTCAAAAGATTAAATGTTAAAATTTCATCCATATTGACCATTTTGGGATCGTTCAACATGTCCGGAGTCATCGTTTTTCATCCGAAAATTCATTTTTTGGACTGTACCAAAAATGATTCAAAATGTCAATTTGATCGTGCCTCATGTTGAATAACCACTTTTTAAAGCCTCACAGTGACCAAAATTGCAATTTTTACAGAGTTTTGATTACTCAAAAGCTTCAATTTTGACCCGTTTCAGGCACAGAAATGACTTTAAACACACTTATTTTAGTTGACAAAGTCATAATTCACATCCTACAGTCATTTACAGTCAAAAGATTAAATGTTAAAATTTCATCCATACTGACCATTTTGGGATCGTTTGACATGTCCGGAGTCATCGTTTTTCATCCGAAAATTGATTTTTTGGACTGTACCAAAAATGATTCAAAATGTCAATTGGATCGTGCCTCATGTTGAATAACCACTTTTTAAACCCTCACAGTGACCAAAATTGCCATTTTTACAGAGTTATGATTACTCAAAAGCTTCAATTTTGACCCCTTTGAGGCACAGAAATGACTTAAAACACACTTATTTTAGTTGACAAAGTCATAATTCACATCCAACAGTCATTTAGAGTCAAAAGATTAAATGTTAAAATTTCATCATTATAGACCATTTTGGGAACGTTCAACAGGTCCGGAGTCATCGTTTTTCATCCGGAAATTGATTTTTTGGACTGTACCAAAAATGATTCAAAATGTCAATTGGATCGTGCCTCATGTTGAATAACCACTTTTTAAACCCTCAGCTTACTCAAAAGCTTCAATTTTGACCCGTTTCAGGCACAGAAATGACTTTAAACACTCTTATTTTAGTTGACAAAGTCATAATTCACATCCACCAGTCATTTACAGTCAAAAGATTAAATGTTAAAATTTCATCCATATTGGCCATTTTGGGATTGTTCGACATGTCCGGAGTCATCGTTTACATCCGAAAATTGAATTTTTGGACTGTACCAAAAATGATTCAAAATGTCAATTGGATCGTGCCTCATGTTGAATAACCACTTTTTAAACCCTCAGAGTGACCAAAATTGCCATTTTTACAGAGTTTTGCTTACTCAAAAGCTTCAATTTTGACCCGTTTCAGGCACAGAAATGACTTTAAACACACTTATTTTAGTTGACAAAGTCATAATTCTCATCCAACAGTCATTTAGAGTCAAAAGATTAAATGTTAAAATTTCATCCATATTGACCATTTTGGGATCGTTCAACATGTCCGGAATCATCGTTTTTCATCCGAAAATAGATTTTTTGGACTGTACCACAAATGATTCAAAATGTCAATTGGATCGTGCCTCATGTTGAATAACCACTTTTTAAACCCTCACAGTGACCAAAATTGCCATTTTTACAGAGTTATGATTACTCAAAAGCTTCAATTTTGACCCCTTTGAGGCACAGAAATGACTTAAAACACACTTATTTTAGTTGACAAAGTCATAATTCACATCCAACAGTCATTTAGAGTCAAAAGATTAAATGTTAAAATTTCATCATTTTAGACCATTTTGGGAACTGTTAACAGGTCCAGAGTCATCGTTTTTCATCCGGAAATTGATTTTTTGGACTGTACCAAAAATGATTCAAAATGTCAATTGGATCGTGCCTCATGTTGAATAACCACTTTTTAAACCCTCACAGTGACCAAAATTGCCATTTTTACAGAGTTTTGCTTACTCAAAAGCTTCAATTTTGACCCGTTTCAGGGACAGAAATGGCTTTAAACACACTTATTTTAGTTGACAAAGTCATAATTCACATCCAACAGTCATTTACAGTCAAAAGATTAAATGTTAAAATTTCATCCATATTGACCATTTTGGGATCGTTCGACATGTCCGGAGTCATCGTTTTTCATCCGAAAATTGATTTTTTGGACTGTACCAAAAATTATTCAAAATGTCAATTGGATCGTGCCTCATGTTGAATAACCACTTTTTAAAACCTCAGCGTGACCAAAATTGCAATTTTTACAGAGTTTTGCTTATTCAAAAGCTTCAATTTTGACCCGTTTCAGGCACAGAAATGACTTTAAACACACTTATTTTAGTTGACAAAGTCATAATTCACATACAACAGTCATTTACAGTCAAAAGATTAAATGTTAAAATTTTATCCATTTTGACCATTTTGAGATCGTTCGACATGTCCGGAGTCATCGTTTTTCATCTGAAAATTGATTTTTTGGACTGTACCAAAAATGATTCAAAATGTCAATTGGATCATGCCTCATGTTGAATAACCACTTTTTAAACCCTCACAGGGACCAAAATTGCCATTTTTACAGAGTTTTGCTTACTTAAAAGCTTCAATTTTGACCCGTTTCAGGCACAGAAATGACTTTAAACACACTTATTTTAGTTGACAAAGTCATAATTCACATCCAACAGTCATTTAGAGTCAAAAGATTAAATGTTAA
Source organism: Lissotriton vulgaris (assembly GCF_964263255.1). NCBI lineage: Eukaryota > Metazoa > Chordata > Amphibia > Caudata > Salamandridae > Lissotriton > Lissotriton vulgaris. The sequence goes on from NW_028247247.1 coordinate 65,498, forward strand.
AATTTCATCATTACAGACCATTTTGGGAACGTTCGACAGGTCCGGAGTCATCGTTTTTCATCCGAAAATTGATTTTTTGGACTGTACCAAAAATGATTCAAAATGTCAATTGGATCGTGCCTCATGTTGAAAAACCACTTTTTAAACCCTCAGAGGGACCAAAATTGCCATTTTTACAGAGTTTTTCTTACTCAAAAGCTTCTATTTTGACCCGTTTCAGGCACAAAAATGACTCTAAACACACTTATTTTAGTTGACAAAGTCATAATTCACATCCAACAGTCTTTTAGAGTCAAAAGATTAAATGTTAAAATTTCATCCATATTGACCATTTTGGGATCGTTCGACATGTCCGGAGTCATCGTTTTTCATCCGAAAATTGATTTTTTGGACTGTACCAAAAATGATTCAAAATGTCAATTGGATCGTGCCTCATGTTGAATAACCACTTTTTAAACCCTCAGAGTGACCAAAATTGCCATTTTTACAGAGTTTTGCTTACTCAAAAGCTTCAATTTTGACCCGTTTCAGGCTCAGAAATGACTTTAAACACACTTATTTTAGTTGACAAAGTCATAATTCACATCCAACAGTCATTTACAGTCAAAAGATTAAATGTTAAAATTTCATCCATATTGACCATTTTGGGATCGTTCGACATGTCCGGAGTCATGGTTTTTCATCAGAAAATTGATTTTTTGGACTGTACCAAAAATGATTCAAATTGTCAATTGGATCGTGCCTCATGTTGAATAACCACTTTTTAAACCCTCAGAGTGACCAAAATTGCCATTTTTACAGAGTTTTGCTTACTCAAAAGCTTCAATTTTGACCCGTTTCAGGCACAGAAATGACTTTAAACACACTTATTTTAGTTGACAAAGTCATAATTCACATCCAACAGTCATTTAGAGTCAAAAGATTAAATGTTAAAATTTCATCATTATAGACCATTTTGGGAACGTTCAACAGGTCCGGAGTCATCGTTTTTCATCCGGAAATTGATTTTTTGGACTGTACCAAAAATGATTCAAAATGTCAATTGGATCGTGCCTCATGTTGAATAACCACTTTTTAAACCCTCACAGTGACCAAAATTTGCCATTTTTACAGAGTTTTCATTACTCAAAAGCTGCAATTGAGACCCCTTTGAGGCACAGAAATGACTTTAAACACACTTATTTTAGTTGACAAAGTCATAATTCACATCCAACAGTCATTTAGAGTCAAAAGATTAAATGTTAAAATTTCATCCATATTGACCATTTTGGGATCGTTCGACATGTCCGGAGTCATCGTTTTTCATCCGAAAATTGATTTTTTGGACTGTACCAAAAATGATTCAAAATGTCAATTGGATCGTGCCTCATGTTGAATAACCACTTTTTAAACCCTCACAGTGACCAAAATTGCCATTTTTACACAGTTATGATTACTGAAAAGCTTCAATTTTGACCCCTTTGAGGCACAGAAATGACTTAAAACACACTTATTTTAGTTGACAAAGTCATAATTCACATCCAACAGTCATTTAGAGTCAAAAGATTAAATGTTAAAATTTCATCATTATAGACCATTTTGGGAACGTTCAACAGGTCCGGAGTCATCGTTTTTCATCCGGAAATTGATTTTTTGGACTGTACCAAAAATGATTCAAAATGTCAATTGGATCGTGCCTCATGTTGAATAACCACTTTTTAAACCCTCACAGTGACCAAAATTTGCCATTTTTACAGAGTTTTGATTACTCAAAAGCTGCAATTATGACCCCTTTGAGGCTTAGAAATGACTTTAAACACACTTATTTTAGTTGATAAAAGTCATAATTCACATCCAACAGTCATTTAGAGTCAAAAGATTAAATGTTAAAATTTCATCATTATAGACCATTTTGTGAACGTTCGACAGGTCCGGAGTCATCGTTTTTCATCCGAAAATGGATTTTTTGGACTGTACCAAAAATGATTCAAAATGTCAATTGGATCGTGCCTCATGTTGAATAACCACTTTTTAAACCATCAGCTTACTCAAAAGCTTCAATTTTGACCCGTTTCAGGCACAGAAATGACTTTAAACACACTTATTTTAGTTGACAAAGTCATAATTCACATCCACCAGTCATTTACAGTCAAAAGATTAAATGTTAAAATTTCATCCATATTGGCCATTTTGGGATCGTTCGACATGTCCGGAGTCATCGTTTTCATCCGAAAATTGATTTTTTGGACTGTACCAAAAATAATTCAAAATGTCAATTGGATCGTGCCTCATGTTGAATAACCACTTTTTAAACCCTCAGAGTGACCAAAATTGCCATTTTTACAGAGTTTTGCTTACTCAAAAGCTTCAATTTTGACCCGTTTCAGGCACAGAAATGACTTTAAACACACTTATTTTAGTTAACAAAGTCATAATTCACATACAACAGTCATTTACAGTCAAAAGATTAAATGTTAAAATTTTATCCATTTTGACCATTTTGAGATCGTTCGACATGTCCGGAGTCATCGTTTTTCATCTGAAAATTGATTTTTTGGACTGTACCAAAAATGATTCAAAATGTCAATTGGATCATGCCTCATGTTGAATAACCACTTTTTAAACCCTCACAGGGACCAAAATTGCCATTTTTACAGAGTTTTGCTTACTCAAAAGCTTCAATTTTGACCCGTTTCAGGCACAGAAATGACTTTAAACACACTTATTTTAGTTGACAAAGTCATAATTCACATCCAACAGTCATTTAGAGTCAAAAGATTAAATGTTAAAATTTCATCATTGTAGACCATTTTTGGAACGTTCGACAGGTCCGGAGTCATCGTTTTTCATCCGAAAATTGATTTTTTGGACTGTACCAAAAATGATTCAAAATGTCAATTGGATCGTGCCTCATCTTGAAAAACCACTTTTTAAACCCTCAGAGTGACCAAAATTGCCATTTTTACAGAGTTTTGCTTACTCAAAAGCTTCTATTTTGACCCGTTTCAGGCACAAAAATGACTCTAAACACACTTATTTTAGTTGACAAAGTCATAATTCACATCCAACAGTCATTTACAGTCAAAAGATTAAATGTTAAAATTTCATCCATATTGACCATTTTGGGATCGTTCGACATGTCCGGAGTCATCGTTTTTCATCCGAAAATTGATTTTTTGGACTGTACCAAAAATGATTCGAAATGTCAATTGGATCGTGCCTCATGTTGAATAACCACTTTTTAAAGCCTCACAGTGACCAAAATTGCCATTTTTACAGAGTTTTGATTACTCAAAAGCTTAAATTTTGACCCCTTTGAGGCACAGAAATGACTTTAAACACACTTATTTTAGTTGACAAAGTCATAATTCACATCCAACAGTCTTTTAGAGTCAAAAGATTAAATGTTAAAATTTCATCCATATTGACCATTTTGGGATCGTTCGACATGTCCGGAGTCATCGTTTTTCATCCGAAAATTGATTTTTTGGACTGTACCAAAAATGATTCAAAATGTCAATTGGATCGTGCCTCATGTTGAATAACCACTTTTTAAACCCTCAGAGTGACCAAAATTGCCATTTTTACAGAGTTTTGCTTACTCAAAAGCTTCAATTTGGACCCGTTTCAGGCACAGAAATGACTTTAAACACACTTATTTTAGTTGACAAAGTCATAATTCACATCCAACAGTCATTTACAGTCAAAAGATTAAATGTTAAAATTTCATCCATATTGACCATTTTGGGATCGTTCGACATGTCCGAAGTCATGGTTTTTCATCCAAAAATTGATTTTTTGGACTGTACCAAAAATGATTCAAATTGTCAATTGGATCGTGCCTCATGTTGAATAACCACTTTTTAAACCCTCAGAGTGACCAAAATTGCCATTTTTACAGAGTTTTGCTTACTCAAAAGCTTCAATTTTGACCCGTTTCAGGCACAGAAATGACTTTAAACACACTTATTTTAGTTGACAAAGTCATAATTCACATCCAACAGTCATTTAGAGTCAAAAGATTAAATGTTAAAATTTCATCATTATAGACCATTTTGTGAACGTTCGACAGGTCCGGAGTCATCGTTTTTCATCCGAAAATTGATTTTTTGGACTGTACCAAAAATGATTCAAAATGTCAATTGGGTCGTGCCTCATGTTGAATAACCACTTTTTAAACCCTCAGAGTGACCAAAATTGCCATTTTTACAGAGTTTTGCTTATTTGAAAGTCTCAATTTTGACCCGTTCCAGGGACAGAAATGGCTTTAAACACACTTATTTTAGTTGACAAAGTCATAATTCACATCCAACAGTCATTTACAGTCAAAAGATTAAATGTTAAAATTTCATCCATATTGACCATTTTGGGATCGTTCGACATGTCCGGAGTCATCGTTTTTCATCCGAAAATTGATTTTTTGGACTGTACCAAAAATGATTCAAAATGTCAATTGGATCGTGCCTCATCTTGAAAAACCACTTTTGAAACCCTCAGAGTGACCAAAATTGCCATTTTTACAGAGTTTTGCTTACTCAAAAGCTTCTATTTTGACCCGTTTCAGGCACAAAAATGACTCTAAACACACTTATTTTAGTTGACAAAGTCATAATTCACATCCAACAGTCATTTACAGTCAAAAGATTAAATGTTAAAATTTCATCCATATTGACCATTTTGGGATCGTTCGACATGTCCGGAGTCATCGTTTTTCATCCGAAAATTGATTTTTTGGACTGTACCAAAAATGATTCAAAATGTCAATTGGATCGTGCCTCATGTTGAATAACCACTTTTTAAAGCCTCACAGTGACCAAAATTGCCATTTTTACAGAGTTTTGATTACTCAAAAGCTTAAATTTTGACCCCTTTGAGGCACAGAAATGACTTTAAACACACTTATTTTGGTTGACAAAGTCATAATTCACATCCAACAGTCTTTTAGAGTCAAAAGATTAAATGTTAAAATTTCATCCATATTGACCATTTTGGGATCGTTCGACATGTCCGGAGTCATCGTTTTTCATCCGAAAATTGATTTTTTGGACTGTACCAAAAATGATTCAAAATGTCAATTGGATCGTGCCTCATGTTGAATAACCACTTTTTAAACCCTCAGAGTGACCAAAATTGCCATTTTTACAGAGTTTTGCTTACTCAAAAGCTTCAATTTGGACCCGTTTCAGGCACAGAAATGACTTTAAACACACTTATTTTAGTTGACAAAGTCATAATTCACATCCAACAGTCATTTACAGTCAAAAGATTAAATGTTAAAATTTCATCCATATTGACCATTTTGGGATCGTTCGACATGTCCGGAGTCATGGTTTTTCATCCAAAAATTGATTTTTTGGACTGTACCAAAAATGATTCAAATTGTCAATTGGATCGTGCCTCATGTTGAATAACCACTTTTTAAACCCTCAGAGTGACCAAAATTGCCATTTTTACAGAGTTTTGCTTACTCAAAAGCTTCAATTTTGACCCGTTTCAGGCACAGAAATGACTTTAAACACACTTATTTTAGTTGACAAAGTCATAATTCACATCCAACAGTCATTTAGAGTCAAAAGATTAAATGTTAAAATTTCATCATTATAGACCATTTTGTGAACGTTCGACAGGTCCGGAGTCATCGTTTTTCATCCGAAAATTGATTTTTTGGACTGTACCAAAAATGATTCAAAATGTCAATTGGGTCGTGCCTCATGTTGAATAACCACTTTTTAAACCCTCAGAGTGACCAAAATTGCCTTTTTTACAGAGTTATGATTACTCAAAAGCTTCAATTTTGACCCCTTTGAGGCACAGAAATGACTTAAAACACACTTATTTTAGTTGACAAAGTCATAATTCACATCCAACAGTCATTTAGAGTCAAAAGATTAAATGTTAAAATTTCATCATTATAGACCATTTTGGGAACGTTCAACAGGTCCGGAGTCATCGTTTTTCATCCGGAAATTGATTTTTTGGACTGTACCAAAAATGATTCAAAATGTCAATTGGATCGTGCCTCGTGTTGAATAACCACTTTTTAAACCCTCAGCTTACTCAAAAGCTTCAATTTTGACCCGTTTCAGGCACAGAAATGACTTTAAACACACTTATTTTAGTTGACAAAGTCATAATTCACATCCACCAGTCATTTACAGTCAAAAGATTAAATGTTAAAATTTCATCCAAATTGGCCATTTTGGGATCGTTCGACATGTCCGGAGTCATCGTTTTCATCCGAAAATTGATTTTTTGGACTGTACCAAAAATGATTCAAAATGTCAATTGGATCGTGCCTCATGTTGAATAACCACTTTTTAAACCCTCAGAGTGACCAAAATTGCCATTTTTACAGAGTTTTGCTTACTCAAAAGCTTTAATTTTGACCCGTTTCAGGCACAGAAATGACTTTAAACACACTTATTTTAGTTGACAAAGTCATAATTCTCATCCAACAGTCATTTAGAGTCAAAAGATTAAATGTTAAAATTTCATCCATATTGACCATTTTGGGATCGTTCGACATGTCCGGAGTCATCGTTTTTCATCCGAAAATTGATTTTTTGGACTGTACCAAAAATGATTCAAAATGTCAATTGGATCGTGCCTCATGTTGAATAACCACTTTTTAAACCCTCACAGTGACCAAAATTGCCATTTTTACAGAGTTATAATTACTCAAAAGCTGCAATTGAGACCCCTTTGAGGCACAGAAATGACTTTAAACACACTTATTTTAGTTGACAAAGTCATAATTCTCATCCAACAGTCATTTAGAGTCAAAAGATTAAATGTTAAAATTTCATCCATATTGACCATTTTGGGATCGTTCGACATGTCCGGAGTCATCGTTTTTCATCCGAAAATTGATTTTTTGGACTGTACCAAAAAGGATTCAAAATGTTAATTGGATCGTGCCTCATGTTGAATAACCACTTTTTAAACCCTCAGAGTGACCAAAATTGCCATTTTTACAGAGTTTTGCTTACTCAAAAGCTTCAATGTTGACCCGTTTCAGGCACAGAAATGACTTAAAACACACTTATTTTAGTTGACAAAGTCATAATTCACATCCAACAGTCATTTAGAGTCAAACGATTAAATGTTAACATTTCATCAATATAGACCATTTTGGGAATGTTCGACAGGTCCGGAGTCATCGTTTGTCATCCGAAAATTGATTTTTTGGACTGTACCAAAAATGATTCAAAATGTCAATTGGATCGTGCCTCATGTTGAATAACCATTTTTTAAAACCTCAGCGTGACCAAAATTGCAATTTTTACAGAGTTTTGCTTACTCAAAAGCTTCTATTTTGACCCGTTTCAGGCACAAAAATGACTCTAAACACACTTATTTTAGTTGACAAAGTCATAATTCACATCCAACAGTCATTTACAGTCAAAAGATTAAATGTTAAAATTTCATCCATATTGACCATTTTGGGATCGTTCGACATGTCCGGAGTCATCATTTTTCATCCGAAAATTGATTTTTTGGACCGTACCAAAAATGATTCAAAATGTCAATTGGATCGTGCCTCATGTTGAATAACCACTTTTTAAACCCTCAGAGTGACCAAAATTGCCATTTTTACAGAGTTTTGCTCACTCAAAAGCTTCAATTTTGACCCGTTTCAGGCACAGAAATGACTTTAAACACACTTATTTTAGTTGACAAAGTCATAATTCACATCCAACAGTCATTTACAGTCAAAAGATTAAATGTTAAAATTTCATCCATATTGACCATTTTGGGATCGTTTGACATGTCCGGAGTCATCGATTTTCATCCGAAAATTGATTTTTTGGACTGTACCAAAAATGATTCAAAATGTCAATTGGATCGTGCCTCATGTTGAATAACCACTTTTTAAACCCTCACAGTGACCAAAATTGCCATTTTTACAGAGTTTTGCTTACTCAAAAGCTTCAATTTTGACCCGTTTCAGGCACAGAAATGACTTAAAACACACTTATTTTAGTTGACAAAGTCATAATTCACATCCAACAGTCATTTAGAGTCAAAAGATTAAATGTTAAAATTTCATCATTATAGAGCATTTTGTGAACGTTCGACAGGTCCGGGAGTCATCGTTTTTCATCCGAAAATTGATTTTTTGGACTGTACCAAAAATGATTCAAAATGTCAATTGGGTCGTGCCTCATGTTGAATAACCACTTTTTAAACCCTCAGAGTGACCAAAATTGCCATTTTTACAGAGTTTTGCTTATTCGAAAGCCTCAATTTTGACCCGTTTCAGGGACAGAAATGGCTTTAAACACACTTATTTTAGTTGACAAAGTCATAATTCACATCCAACAGTCATTTACAGTCAAAAGATTAAATGTTAAAATTTCATCCATATTGACCATTTTGGGATCGTTCGACATGTCCGGAGTCATCGTTTTTCACCTGAAAATTGATTTTTTGGACTGTACCAAAAATGATTAAAAATGTCAATTGGATCGTGCCTCATGTTGAATAACCACTTTTTAAACCCTCACAGTGACCAAAATTGCCATTTTTACAGAGTTTTGCTTACTCAATAGCTTCAATTTTGACCCGTTTCAGGCACAGAAATGACTTTAAACACACTTATTTTAGTTGACAAAGTCATAATTCACATCCAACAGTCATTTAGAGTCAAAAGATTAAATGTTAAAATTTCATCATTATAGACCATTTTGTGAACGTTCGACAGGTCCGGAGTCATCGTTTTTCATCCGAAAATTGATTTTTTGGACTGTACCAAAAATGATTCAAAATGTCAATTGGGTCGTGCCTCATGTTGAATAACAACTTTTTAAACCCTCAGAGTGACCAAAATTGCCATTTTTACAGAGTTTTGCTTACTCAAAAGCTTCAATTTTGACCCGTTTCAGGCACAGAAATGACTTTAAACACACTTATTTTAGTTGACAAAGTCATAATTCACATCCAACAGTCATTTACAGTCAAAAGATTAAATGTTAAAATTTCATCCATATTGACCATTTTGGGATCGTTCGACATGTCCGGAGTCATCGATTTTCATCCGAAAATTGATTTTTTGGACTTTACCAAAAATGATTCAAAATGTCAATTGGATCGTGCCTCATGTTGAATAACCACTTTTTAAACCCTCACAGTGACCAAAATTGCCATTTTTACAGAGTTTTGCTTACTCAAAAGCTTCAATTTTGACCCGTTTCAGGGACAGAAATGGCTTTAAACACACTTATTTTGGTTGACAAAGTCATAATTCACATCCAACAGTCATTTACAGTCAAAAGATTAAATGTTAAAATTTCATCCATATTGACCATTTTGGGATCGTTCGACATGTCCGGAGTCATTGTTTTTCATCCGAAAATTGATTTTTTGGACTGTACCAAAAATGATTCAAAATGTCAATTGGATCGTGCCTCATGTTGAATAACCACTTTTTAAACCCTCACAGTGACCAAAATTGCCATTTTTACAGAGTTTTGCTTACTCAATAGCTTCAATTTTGACCCGTTTCAGGCACAGAAATGACTTTAAACACACTTATTTTAGTTGACAAAGTCATAATTCACATCCAACAGTCATTTAGAGTCAAAAGATTAAATGTTAAAATTTCATCATTATAGACCATTTTGTGAACGTTCGACAGGTCCGGAGTCATCGTTTTTCATCCGAAAATTCATTTTTTGGACTGTACCAAAAATGATTCAAAATGTCAATTGGATCGTGCCTCATGTTGAATAACCACTTTTTAAAGCCTCACAGTGACCAAAATTGCCATTTTTACAGAGTTTTGCTTACTCAAAAGCTTCAATTTTGACCCGTTTCAGGCACAGAAATGACTTAAAACACACTTATTTTAGTTGACAAAGTCATAATTCACATCCAACAGTCATTTAGAGTCAAAAGATTAAATGTTAAAATTTCATCATTATAGACCATTTTGGGAACGTTCAACAGGTCCGGAGTCATCGTTTTTCATCCGGAAATTGATTTTTTGGACTGTACCAAAAATGATTCAAAATGTCAATTGGATCGTGCCTCATGTTGAATAACCACTTTTTAAACCCTCACAGTGACCAAAATTTGCCATTTTTACAGAGTTTTGATTACTCAAAAGCTGCAATTGAGACCCCTTTGAGGCACAGAAATGACTTTAAACACACTTATTTTAGTTGACAAAGTCATAATTCACATCCAACAGTCATTTAGAGTCAAAAGATTAAATGTTAAAATTTCATCATTATAGACCATTTTGTGAACGTTCGACAGGTCCGGGAGTCATCGTTTTTCATCCGAAAATTGATTTTTTGGACTGTACCAAAAATGATTCAAAATGTCAATTGGGTCGTGCCTCATGTTGAATAACCACTTTTTAAACCCTCAGCTTACTCAAAAGCTTCAATTTTCACCCGTTTCAGGCACAGAAATGACTTTAAACACACTTATTTTAGTTGACAAATTCATAATTCACATCCACCAGTCATTTACAGTCAAAAGATTAAATGTTAAAATTTCATCCATATTGGCCATTTTGGGATCGTTCGACATGTCCGGAGTCATCGTTTTCATCCGAAAATTGATTTTTTGGACTGTACCAAAAATGATTCAAAATGTCAATTGGATCGTGCCTCATGTTGAATAACCACTTTTTAAACCCTCACTGTGACCAAAATTGCAATTTTTTTTAGAGTTTTGATTACTCAAAAGCTTCAATTTTGACCCGTTTCAGGCACAGAAATGACTTTAAACACACTTATTTTAGTTGACAAAGTCATAATTCACATCCAACAGTCATTTACAGTCAAAAGATTAAATGTTAAAATTTCATCCATATTGACCATTTTGGGATCGTTCGACATGTCCGGAGTCATCGTTTTTCATCCGAATATTGATTTTTTGGACTGTACCAAAAATGATTCAAAATGTCAATTGGACCGTGCCTCATGTTGAATAACCACTTTTTAAAGCCTCATAGTGACCAAAATTGCCATTTTTGCAGAGTTTTGCTTACTCAAAAGCTTCAATTTTGACCCCTTTGAGGCACAGAAATGACTTAAAACACACTTACTTTAGTTGACAAAGTCATAATTCACATCCAACAGTCATTTAGAGTCAAAAGATTAAATGTTAAAATTTCATCATTATAGACCATTTTGGGAACGTTCAACAGGTCCGGAGTCATCGTTTTTCATCCGGAAATTGATTTTTTGGACTGTACCAAAAATGATTCAAAATGTCAATTGGGTCGTGCCTTATGTTGAATAACCACTTTTTAAACCCTCAGAGTGACCAAAATTGCCATTTTTACGGAGTTTTGCTTACTCAAAAGCTTCAATTTTGACCCTTTTCAGGCACAGAAATGACTTTAAACACACTTATTTTAGTTGACAAAGTCATAATTCACATCCAACAGTCATTTACAGTCAAAAGATTAAATGTTAAAATTTCATCCATATTGACCATTTTGGGATCGTTCGACATGTCCGGAGTCATCGTTTTTCATCCAAAAATTCATTTTTTGGACTGTACCAAAAATGATTCAAAATGTCAATTGGATCGTGCCTCATGTTGAATAACCACTTCTTAAAGCCTCACAGTGACCAAAATTGCCATTTTTACAGAGTTTTGATTACTCAAAAGCTTCAATTTTGACCCGTTTCAGGCACAGAAATGACTTTAAACACACTTATTTTAGTTGACAAAGTCATAATTCACATCCAACAGTCATTTACAGTCAAAAGATTAAATGTTAAAATTTCATCCATATTGACCATTTTGGGATCGTTCGACATGTCCGGAGTCATCGTTTTTCATCCGAAAATTGATTTTTTGGACTGTACCAAAAATGATTCAAAATGTCAATTGGATCGTGCCTCATGTTGAATAACCACTTTTTAAACCCTCACAGTGACCAAAATTGCCATTTTTACAGAGTTATGATTACTCAAAAGCTTCAATTTTGACCCCTTTGAGGCACAGAAATGACTTAAAACACACTTATTTTAGTTGACAAAGTCATAATTCACATCCAACAGTCATTTAGAGTCAAAAGATTAAATGTTAAAATTTCATCATTATAGACCATTTTGGGAACGTTCAACAGGTCCGGAGTCATCGTTTTTCATCCGGAAATTGATTTTTTGGACTGTACCAAAAATGATTCAAAATGTCAATTGGATCGTGCCTCATGTTGAATAACCACTTTTTAAACCCTCACAGTGACCAAAATTGCCAATTTTACAGAGTTTTGCTTACTCAAAAGCTTAAATTTTGACCCATTTCAGGCACAGAAATGACTTTAAACACACTTATTTAGTTGACAAAGTCATAATTCACATCCAACAGTCATTTAGAGTCAAAAGATTAAATGTTAAAATTTCATCCATATTGACCATTTTGGGATCGTTCGACATGTCCGGAGTCATCGTTTTTCATCCGAAAATTGATTTTTTGGACTGTACCAAAAATGATTCAAAATGTCAATTGGATCGTGCCTCATGTTGAATAACCACTTTTTAAAGCCTCACAGTGACCAAAATTGCCATTTTTTTTAGAGTTTTGATTACTCAAAAGCTTCAATTTTGACCCGTTTCAGGCACAGAAATGACTTTAAACACACTTATTTTAGTTGACAAAGTCATAATTCACATCCAACAGTCATTTACAGTCAAAAGATTAAATGTTAAAATTTCATCCATATTGACCATTTTGGGATCGTTCGACATGTCCGGAGTCATCGTTTTTCATCCGAAAATTGATTTTTTGGACTGTACCAAAAATGATTCAAAATGTCAATTGGATCGTGCCTCATGTTGAATAACCACTTTTTAAAGCCTCATAGTGACCAAAATTGCCATTTTTGCAGAGTTTTGCTTACTCAAAAGATTCAATTTTGACCCGTTTCAGGCACAGAAATGACTTTAAACACACTTATTTTAGTTGACAAAGTCATAATTCACATCCAACAGTCATTTACAGTCAAATGATTAAATGTTAAAAATTCATCCATATTGGCCATTTTGGGATCGTTCGACATGTCCGGAGTCATCGTTTTTCATCCGAAAATTGATTTTTTGGACTGTACCAAAAATGATTCAAAATGTCAATTGGATCGTGCCTCATGTTGAATAACCACTTTTTAAACCCTCAGAGTGACCAAAATTGCCATTTTTACAGAGTTTTTCTTACTCAAAAGCTTCAATTTTGACCTGTTTCAGGCACAGAAATGACTTTAAACATACTTATTTTAGTTGACAAAGTCATAATTCAATCCAACAGTCATTTAGAGTCAAAAGATTAAATGTTAAAATTTCATCCATATTGGCCATTTTGGGATCGTTCGACATGTCCGGAGTCATCGTTTTTCATCCGAAAATTGATTTTTTTGGACTGTACCAAAAATGATTCAAAATGTCAATTGGATCGTGCCTCATGTTGAATAACCACTTTTTAAACCCTCAGAGTGACCAAAATTGCCATTTTTACAGAGTTTTGCTTACTCAAAAGCTTCAATTTTGACCTGTTTCAGGCACAGAAATGACTTTAAACACACTTATTTTAGTTGACAAAGTCATAAATCACATCCAACAGTCATTTAGAGTCAAAAGATTAAATGTTAAAATTTCATCCATATTGACGATTTTGGGATCGTTCGACATGTCCGGAGTCATCGTTTTTCATCCGAAAATTGATTTTTTGGACTGTACAAAAAATGATTCAAAATGTCAATTGGATCGTGCCTCATGTTGAATAACCACTTTTTAAACCCTCACAGTGACCAAAATTGCCATTTTTACAGTTATGATTACTCAAAAGCTTCAATTTTGACCCCTTTGAGGCACAGAAATGACTTAAAACACACTTATTTTAGTTGACAAAGTCATAATTCACATCCAACAGTCATTTAGAGTCAAAAGATTAAATGTTAAAATTTCATCATTATAGACCATTTTGGGAAAGTTCAACAGGTCCGGAGTCATCGTTTTTCATCCGGAAATTGATTTTTTGGACTGTACCAAAAATGATTCAAAATGTCAATTGGATCGTGCCTCATGTTGAATAACCACTTTTTAAACCCTCATTGTGACCAAAATTTGCCATTTTTACAGAGTTTTGATTACTCAAAAGCTGCAATTTTGACCCCTTTGAGGCACAGAAATGACTTTAAACACACTTATTTTAGTTGATAAAAGTCATAATTCACATCCAACAGTCATTTAGAGTCAAAAGATTAAATGATAAAATTTCATCATTATAGACCATTTTGTGAACGTTCGACAGGTCCGGAGTCATCGTTTTTCATCCGAAAATTGATTTTTTGGACTGTACCAAAAATGATTCAAAATGTCAATTGGATCGTGCCTCATGTTGAATAACCACTTTTTAAACCCTCAGCTTACTCAAAAGCTTCAATTTTGACCCGTTTCAGGCACAGAAATGACTTTAAACACACTTATTTTAGTTGACAAAGTCATAATTCACATCCTCCAATCATTTACAGTCAAAAGATTAAATGTTAAAATTTCATCCATATTGGCCATTTTGGGATCGTTCGACATGTCCAGAGTCATCGTTTTTCATCCGAAAATTGATTTTTTGGACTGTACCAAAAATTATTCAAAATGTCAATTCGATCGTGCCTCATGTTGAATAACCACTTTTTAAACCCTCAGAGTGACCAAAATTGCCATTTTTACAGAGTTTTGCTTACTCAAAAGCTTCAACTTTGACCCGTTTCAGGCACAGAAATGACTTTAAACATACTTATTTTAGTTGACAAAGTCATAATTCAATCCAACAGTCATTTAGAGTCAAAAGATTAAATGTTAAAATTTCATCCAAATTGACCATTTTGGGATCGTTCGACATGTCCGGAGTCATCGTTTTTCATCCGAAAATTTATTTTTTGGACTGTACCAAAAATGATTCAAAATGTCAATTGGATCGTGCCTCATGTTAAATAACCACTTTTTAAACCCTCACAGTGACCAAAATTTCCATTTTTACAGAGTTATGATTACTCAAAAGCTTCAATTTTGACCCCTTTGAGGCACAGAAATGACTTAAAACACACTTATTTTAGTTGACAAAGTCATAATTCACATCCAACAGTCATTTAGAGTCAAAAGATTAAATGTTAAAATGTCATCATTATAGACCATTTTGGGAACGTTCAACAGGTCCGGAGTCATCGTTTTTCATCCGGAAATTGATTTTTTGGACTGTACCAAAAATGATTCAAAATATCAATTGGGTCGTGCCTCATGTGGAATAACCACTTTTTAAACCCTCAGAGTGACCAAAATTGCCATTTTTACAGAGTTTTGCTTACTCAAAAGCTTCAATTTTGACCCTTTTCAGGCACAGAAATGACTTTAAACACACTTATTTTAGTTAACAAAGTCATAATTCACATCCAACAGTCATTTAGAGTCAAAAGATTAAATGTTAAAATTTCATCCATATTGACCATTTTGGGATCGTTCGACATGTCCGGAGTCATCGTTTTTCATCCGAAAATTGATTTTTTGGACTGTACCAAAAATGATTCAAAATGTCATTTGGCTCGTGCCTCATGTTGAATAACCACTTTTTAAAGCCTCACAGTGACCAAAATTGCCATTTTTACAGAGTTTTGATTACTCAAAAGCTTCAATTTTGACCCCTTTGAGGCACAGAAATGACTTTAAACACACTTATTTTAGTTGATAAAAGTCATAATTCACATCCAACAGTCATTTAGAGTCAAAAGATTAAATGTTAAAATTTCATCATTATAGACCATTTTGTGAACGTTCGACAGGTCCGGAGTCATCGTTTTTCATCCGAAAATTGATTTTTTGGACTGTACCAAAAATGATTCAAAATGTCAATTGGATCGTGCCTCATGTTGAATAACCACTTTTTAAACCCTCAGCTTACTCAAAAGCTTCAATTTTGACCCCTTTGAGGCACAGAAATGACTTTAAACACACTTATTTTAGTTGACAAAGTCATAATTCACATCCACCAGTCATTTACAGTCAAAAGATTCAATGTTAAAATTTCATCCATATTGGCCATTTTGGGATCGTTCGACATGTTCGGAGTCATCGTTTTCATCCGAAAATTGATTTTTTGGACTGTATCAAAAATGATTCAAAATGTCAATTGGATCGTGCCTCATGTTGAATAACCACTTTTTAAACCCTCAGAGTGACCAAAATTGCCATTTTTACAGAGTTTTGCTTACTCAAAAGCTTCAATGTTGACCCGTTTCAGGCACAGAAATGACTTAAAACACACTTATTTTAGTTGACAAAGTCATAATTCACATCCAACAGTCATTTAGAGTCAAAAGATTAAATGTTAAAATTTCATCATTATAGACCATTTTGGGAACGTTCAACAGGTCCGGAGTCATCGTTTTATATCCGGAAATTGATTTTTGGGACTGTACCAAAAATGATTCAAAATGTCAATTGGGTCGTGCCTCATGTTGAATAACCACTTTTTAAACCCTCAGAGTGACCAGAATTGCCATTTTTACAGAGTTTTGCTTATTCAAAAGCCTCAATTTTGACCCGTTTCAGGGACAGAAATGGCTTTAAAGACACTTATTTTAGATGACAAAGTCATAATTCACATCCAACAGTCATTTACAGTCAAAAGATTAAATGTTAAAATTTCATCCATATTGACCATTTTGGGATCGTTCGACATGTCCGGAGTCATCGTTTTTCATCCGAAAATTCATTTTTTGGACTGTACCAAAAATGATTCAAAATGTCAATTGGATCGTGCCTCATGTTGAATAACCACTTTTTAAAGCCTCATAGTGACCAAAATTGCCATTTTTGCAGAGTTTTGCTTACTCAAAAGCTTCAATTTTGACCCGTTTCAGGCACAGAAATGACTTTAAACACACTTATTTTAGTTGACAAAGTCATAATTCACATCCAACAGTCATTTACAGTCAAAAGATTAAATGTTAAAAATTCATCCATATTGGCCATTTTGGGATCGTTCGACATGTCCGGAGTCATCGTTTTTCATCCGAAAATTGATTTTTTGGACTGTACCAAAAATGATTCAAAATGTCAATTGGATCGTGCCTCATGTTGAATAACCACTTTTTAAACCCTCAAAGTGACCAAAATTGCCATTTTTACAGAGTTTTGCTTACTCAAAAGCTTCAATTTTGACCTGTTTCAGGCACAGAAATGACTTTAAACACACTTATTTTAGTTGACAAAGTCATAATTCACATCCACCAGTCATTTACAGTCAAAAGATTCAATGTTAAAATTTCATCCATATTGGCCATTTTGGGATCGTTTGACATGTCCGGAGTCATCGTTTTTCATCCGAAAATTCATTTTTTGGACTGTACCAAAAATGATTCAAAATGTCAATTGGATCGTGCCTCATGTTGAATAACCACTTTTTAAACCCTCACAGTGACCAAAATTGCCATTTTTACAGAGTTATGATTACTCAAAAGCTTCAATTTTGACCCCTTTGAGGCACAGAAATGACTTAAAACACACTTATTTTAGTTGACAAAGTCATAATTCACATCCAACAGTCATTTAGAGTCAAAAGATTAAATGTTAAAATTTCATCATTATAGACCATTTTGGGAACGTTCAACAGGTCCGGAGTCATCGTTTTATATCCGGAAATTGATTTTTTGGACTGTACCAAAAATGATTCAAAATGTCAATTGGATCGTGCCTCATGTTGAATAACCACTTTTTAAATCCTCACAGTGACCAAAATTTGCCATTTTTACAGAGTTTTGATTACTCAAAAGCTGCAATTGAGACCACTTTGAGGCACAGAAATGACTTTAAACACACTTATTTTAGTTGACAAAGTCATAATTCACATCCAACAGTCATTTAGAGTCAAAAGATTAAATGTTAAAATTTCATCATTATAGACCATTTTGTGAACGTTCGACAGGTCCGGAGTCATCGTTTTTCATCCGAAAATTGATTTTTTGGACTGTACCAAAAATGATTCAAAATGTCAATTGGGTCGTGCCTCATGTTGAATAACCACTTTTTAAACCCTCAGAGTGACCAGAATTGCCATTTTTACAGAGTTTTGCTTATTCAAAAGCCTCAATTTTGACCCGGTTCAGGGACAGAAATGGCTTTAAAGACACTCATTTTAGTTGACAAAGTCATAATTCACATCCAACAGTCATTTACAGTCAAAAGATTAAATGTTAAAATTTCATCCATATTGACCATTTTGGGATCGTTCGACATGTCCGGAGTCATCGTTTTTCATCCGAAAATAGATTTTTTGGACTGTACCAAAAATGATTCAAAATGTCAATTGGATCGTGCCTCATGTTGAATAACCACTTTTTAAACCCTCAGAGTGACCAAAATTGCCATTTTTACAGAGTTTTTCTTACTCAAAAGCTTCAATTTTGACCTGTTTCAGGCACAAAAATGACTTTAAACACACTTATTTTAGTTGACAAAGTCATAATTCACATCCAACAGTCATTTACAGTCAAAAGATTAAATGTTAAAATTTCATCCATATTGACCATTTTGGGATCGTTCGACATGTCCAGAGTCATCGATTTTCATCCGAAAATTGATTTTTTGGACTGTACCAAAAATGATTCAAAATGTCAATTGGATCGTGCCTCATGTTGAATAACCACTTTTTAAACCCTCACAGTGACCAAAATTGCCATTTTTACAGAGTTATGATTACTCAAAAGCTTCAATTTTGACCCCTTTGAGGCACAGAAATGACTTAAAACACACTTATTTTAGTTGACAAAGTCATAATTCACATCCAACAGTCATTTAGAGTCAAAAGATTAAATATTAAAATTTCATCCATATTGACCATTTTGGGATCGTTCGACATGTCCGGAGTCATCGTTTTTCATCCGAAAATTGATTTTTTGGACTGTACCAAAAATGATTCAAAATGTCAATTGGATCGTGCCTCATGTTGAATAACCACTTTTTAAAGCCTCACAGTGACCAAAATTGCCATTTTTACAGAGTTTTGATTACTCAAAAGCTTCAATTTTGACCCGTTTCAGGCACAGAAATGACTTTAAACACACTTATTTTAGTTGACAAAGTCATAATTCACATCCAACAGTCATTTACAGTCAAAAGATTCAATGTTAAAATTTCATCCATATTGGCCATTTTGGGATCGTTCGACATGTCCGGAGTCATCGTTTTCATCCGAAAATTGATTTTTTGGACTGTATCAAAAATGATTCAAAATGTCAATTGGATCGTGCCTCATGTTGAATAACCACTTTTTAAACCCTCAGAGTGACCACAATTGCCATTTTTACAGAGTTTTGCTTACTCAAAAGCTTCCATTTTGACCCGTTTCAGGCACAGAAATGACTTTAAACACACTTATTTTAGTTGACAAAGTCATAATTCACATCCACCAGTCATTTACAGTCAAAAGATTAAATGTTAAAATTTCATCATTATAGACCATTTTGGGAACGTTCAACAGGTCCGGAGTCATCGTTTTTCATCCGGAAATTGATTTTTTGGACTGTACCAAAAATGATTCAAAATGTCAATTGGATCGTGCCTCATGTTGAATAACCACTTTTTAAACCCTCACAGTGACCAAAATTGCCATTTTTACAGAGTTATGATTACTCAAAAGCTTCAATTTTGACCCCTTTGAGGCACAGAAATGACTTAAAACACACTTATTTTAGTTGACAAAGTCATAATTCACATCCAACAGTCATTTAGAGTCAAAAGATTAAATGTTAAAATTTCATCATTATAGACCATTTTGGGAACGTTCAACAGGTCCGGAGTCATCGTTTTTTATCCGGAAATTGATTTTTTGGACTGTACCAAAAATGATTCAAAATGTCAATTGGGTCGTGCCTCATGTTGAATAACCACTTTTTAAACCCTCAGAGTGACCAAAATTGCCATTTTACAGAGTTTTGCTTACTCAAAAGCTTCAATTTTGACCCTTTTCAGGCACAGAAATGACTTTAAACACACTTATTTAGTTGACAAAGTCATAATTCACATCCAACAGTCATTTACAGTCAAAAGATTAAATGTTAAAATTTCATCCATATTGACCATTTTGGGATCGTTCGACATGTCCGGAGTCATCGTTTTTCATCCGAAAATTCATTTTTTGGACCGTACCAAAAATGATTCAAAATGTCAATTGGATCGTGCCTCATGTTGAATAACCACTTTTTAAACCCTCACAGTGACCAAAATTGCCAATTTTACAGAGTTTTGCTTACTCAAAAGCTTCAATTTTGACCCCTTTGAGGCACAGAAATGACTTTAAACACACTTATTTTAGTTGACAAAGTCATAATTCACATCCAACAGTCATTTAGAGTCAAAAGATTAAATGTTAAAATTTCATCCATATTCACCATTTTGGGATCGTTCGACATGTCCGGAGTCATTGTTTTTCATCCAAAAATTGATTTTTTGGACTGTACCAAAAATGATTCAAAATGTCAATTGGATCGTGCCTCATGTTGAATAACCACTTTTTAAACCCTCACAGTGACCAAAATTGCCATTTTTACAGAGTTATGGTTACTCAAAAGCTGCAATTTTGACCCCTTTGAGGCACAGAAATGACTTTAAACACACGTATTTTAGTTGATAAAAGTCATAATTCACATCCAACAGTCATTTAGAGTCAAAAGATTAAATGTTAAAATTTCATCATTATAGACCATTTTGTGAACGTTCGACAGGTCCGGAGTCATCGTTTTTCATCCGAAAACGGATTTTTTGGACTGAACCAAAAATGATTCAAAATGTCAATTGGATCGTGCCTCATGTTGAATAACCACTTTTTAAACCCTCAGAGTGACCAAAATTGCCATTTTTACAGAGTTTTGCTTACTCAAAAGCTTCAATTTTGACCCGTTTCAGGCACAGAAATGACTTTAAACACACTTATTTTAGTTGACAAAGTCATAATTCACATCCAACAGTCATTTATAGTCAAAAGATTAAATGTTAAAATTTCATCCATATTGACCATTTTGGGATCGTTCGACATGTCATCGATTTTCATCCGAAAATTGATTTTTTGGACTGTACAAAAAATGATTCAAAATGTCAATTGGATCGTGCCTCATGTTGAATAACCACTTTTTAAACCCTCACAGTGACCAAAATTGCCATTTTTACCGAGTTTTGATTACTCAAAAGCTTCAATTTTGACCCCTTTGAGGCACAGAAATGACTTTAAACACACTTATTTTAGTTGATAAAAGTCATAATTCACATCCAACAGTCATTTAGAGTCAAAAGATTAAATGTTAAAATTTCATCATTATAGACCATTTTGTGAACGTTCGACAGGTCCGGAGTCATCGTTTTTCATCCGAAAATTGATTTTTTTGGACTGTACCAAAAATGATTCAAAATGTCAATTGGATCGTGCCTCATGTTGAATAACCACTTTTTAAACCCTCAGCTTACTCAAAATCTTCAATTTTGACCCCTTTGAGGCACAGAAATGACTTTAAACACACTTATTTTAGTTGACAAAGTCATAATTCACATCCACCAGTCATTTACAGTCAAAAGATTCAATGTTAAAATTTCATCCATATTGGCCATTTTGGGATCGTTCGACATGTCCGGAGTCATCGTTTTCATCCGAAAATTGATTTTTTGGACTGTATCAAAAATGATTCAAAATGTCAATTGGATTGTGCCTCATGTTGAATAACCACTTTTTAAACCCTCAGAGTGACCAAAATTGCCATTTTTACAGAGTTTTGCTTACTCAAAAGCTTCAATGTTGACCCGTTTCAGGCACAGAAATGACTTTAAACACACTTATTTTAGTTGACAAAGTCATAATTCACATCCAACAGTCATTTACAGTCAAAAGATTAAATGTTAAAATTTCCTCCATATTGACCATTTTGGGAACGTTCAACAGGTCCGGAGTCATCGTTTTTCATCCGGAAATTGATTTTTTGGACTGTACCAAAAATGATTCAAATTGTCAATTGGGTCGTGCCTCATGTTGAATAACCACTTTTTAAACCCTCACAGTGACCAAAATTGCCATTTTTACAGACTTATGATTACTCAAAAGCTTCAATTTTGACCCCTTTGAGGCACAGAAATGACTTAAAACACACTTATTTTAGTTGACAAAGTCATAATTCACATCCAACAGTCATTTAGAGTCAAAAGATTAAATGTTAAAATTTCATCATTATAGACCATTTTGTGATCGTTCGACATGTCCGAAGTCATCGTTTTTCATCCTAAAATTCATTTTTTGGACTGTACCAAAAATGATTCAAAATGTCAATTCGATCGTGCCTCATGTTGAATAACCACTTTTTAAAGCCTCACAGTGACCAAAATTGCCATTTTTACAGAGTTTTGATTACTCAAAAGCTTCAATTTTGACCCGTTTCAGGCACAGAAATGACTTTAAACACACTTATTTTAGTTGACAAAGTCATAATTCACATCCAACAGTCATTTACAGTCAAAAGATTAAATGTTAAAATTTCATCCATATTGACCATTTTGGGATCGTTCGACATGTCCGGAGTCATCGTTTTTCATCCGAAAATTCATTTTTTGGACTGTACTAAAAATGATTCAAAATGTCAATTGGATCGTGCCTCATGTTGAATAACCACTTTTTAAAGCCTCACAGTGACCAAAATTGCCATTTTTACAGAGTTTTGATTACTCAAAAGCTTCAATTTTGACCCGTTTCAGGCACAGAAATGACTTTAAACACACTTATTTTAGTTGACAAAGTCATAATTCACATCCAACAGTCATTTACAGTCAAAAGATTAAATGTTAAAATTTCATCCATATTGACCATTTTGGGATCGTTCGACATGTCCGGAGTCATCGTTTTTCATCCGAAAATTGATTTTTTGGACTGTACCAAAAATGATTCAAAATGTCATTTGGCTCGTGCCTCATGTTGAATAACCACTTTTTAAAGCCTCACAGTGACCAAAATTGCCATTTTTACAGAGTTTTGATTACTCAAAAGCTTCAATTTTGACCCCTTTGAGGCACAGAAATGACTTTAAACACACTTATTTTAGTTGATAAAAGTCATAATTCACATCCAACAGTCATTTAGAGTCAAAAGATTAAATGTTAAAATTTCATCATTATAGACCATTTTGTGAACGTTCGACAGGTCCGGAGTCATCGTTTTTCATCCGAAAATTGATTTTTTGGACTGTACCAAAAATGATTCAAAATGTCAATTGGATCGTGCCTCATGTTGAATAACCACTTTTTAAACCCTCAGCTTACTCAAAAGCTTCAATTTTGACCCCTTTGAGGCACAGAAATGACTTTAAACACACTTATTTTAGTTGACAAAGTCATAATTCACATCCACCAGTCATTTACAGTCAAAAGATTCAATGTTAAAATTTCATCCATATTGGCCATTTTGGGATCGTTCGACATGTTCGGAGTCATCGTTTTCATCCGAAAATTGATTTTTTGGACTGTATCAAAAATGATTCAAAATGTCAATTGGATCGTGCCTCATGTTGAATAACCACTTTTTAAACCCTCAGAGTGACCAAAATTGCCATTTTTACAGAGTTTTGCTTACTCAAAAGCTTCAATGTTGACCCGTTTCAGGCACAGAAATGACTTAAAACACACTTATTTTAGTTGACAAAGTCATAATTCACATCCAACAGTCATTTAGAGTCAAAAGATTAAATGTTAAAATTTCATCATTATAGACCATTTTGGGAACGTTCAACAGGTCCGGAGTCATCGTTTTATATCCGGAAATTGATTTTTGGGACTGTACCAAAAATGATTCAAAATGTCAATTGGGTCGTGCCTCATGTTGAATAACCACTTTTTAAACCCTCAGAGTGACCAGAATTGCCATTTTTACAGAGTTTTGCTTATTCAAAAGCCTCAATTTTGACCCGTTTCAGGGACAGAAATGGCTTTAAAGACACTTATTTTAGATGACAAAGTCATAATTCACATCCAACAGTCATTTACAGTCAAAAGATTAAATGTTAAAATTTCATCCATATTGACCATTTTGGGATCGTTCGACATGTCCGGAGTCATCGTTTTTCATCCGAAAATTCATTTTTTGGACTGTACCAAAAATGATTCAAAATGTCAATTGGATCGTGCCTCATGTTGAATAACCACTTTTTAAAGCCTCATAGTGACCAAAATTGCCATTTTTGCAGAGTTTTGCTTACTCAAAAGCTTCAATTTTGACCCGTTTCAGGCACAGAAATGACTTTAAACACACTTATTTTAGTTGACAAAGTCATAATTCACATCCAACAGTCATTTACAGTCAAAAGATTAAATGTTAAAAATTCATCCATATTGGCCATTTTGGGATCGTTCGACATGTCCGGAGTCATCGTTTTTCATCCGAAAATTGATTTTTTGGACTGTACCAAAAATGATTCAAAATGTCAATTGGATCGTGCCTCATGTTGAATAACCACTTTTTAAACCCTCAAAGTGACCAAAATTGCCATTTTTACAGAGTTTTGCTTACTCAAAAGCTTCAATTTTGACCTGTTTCAGGCACAGAAATGACTTTAAACACACTTATTTTAGTTGACAAAGTCATAATTCACATCCACCAGTCATTTACAGTCAAAAGATTCAATGTTAAAATTTCATCCATATTGGCCATTTTGGGATCGTTTGACATGTCCGGAGTCATCGTTTTTCATCCGAAAATTCATTTTTTGGACTGTACCAAAAATGATTCAAAATGTCAATTGGATCGTGCCTCATGTTGAATAACCACTTTTTAAACCCTCACAGTGACCAAAATTGCCATTTTTACAGAGTTATGATTACTCAAAAGCTTCAATTTTGACCCCTTTGAGGCACAGAAATGACTTAAAACACACTTATTTTAGTTGACAAAGTCATAATTCACATCCAACAGTCATTTAGAGTCAAAAGATTAAATGTTAAAATTTCATCATTATAGACCATTTTGGGAACGTTCAACAGGTCCGGAGTCATCGTTTTATATCCGGAAATTGATTTTTTGGACTGTACCAAAAATGATTCAAAATGTCAATTGGATCGTGCCTCATGTTGAATAACCACTTTTTAAATCCTCACAGTGACCAAAATTTGCCATTTTTACAGAGTTTTGATTACTCAAAAGCTGCAATTGAGACCACTTTGAGGCACAGAAATGACTTTAAACACACTTATTTTAGTTGACAAAGTCATAATTCACATCCAACAGTCATTTAGAGTCAAAAGATTAAATGTTAAAATTTCATCATTATAGACCATTTTGTGAACGTTCGACAGGTCCGGAGTCATCGTTTTTCATCCGAAAATTGATTTTTTGGACTGTACCAAAAATGATTCAAAATGTCAATTGGGTCGTGCCTCATGTTGAATAACCACTTTTTAAACCCTCAGAGTGACCAGAATTGCCATTTTTACAGAGTTTTGCTTATTCAAAAGCCTCAATTTTGACCCGGTTCAGGGACAGAAATGGCTTTAAAGACACTCATTTTAGTTGACAAAGTCATAATTCACATCCAACAGTCATTTACAGTCAAAAGATTAAATGTTAAAATTTCATCCATATTGACCATTTTGGGATCGTTCGACATGTCCGGAGTCATCGTTTTTCATCCGAAAATAGATTTTTTGGACTGTACCAAAAATGATTCAAAATGTCAATTGGATCGTGCCTCATGTTGAATAACCACTTTTTAAACCCTCAGAGTGACCAAAATTGCCATTTTTACAGAGTTTTTCTTACTCAAAAGCTTCAATTTTGACCTGTTTCAGGCACAAAAATGACTTTAAACACACTTATTTTAGTTGACAAAGTCATAATTCACATCCAACAGTCATTTACAGTCAAAAGATTAAATGTTAAAATTTCATCCATATTGACCATTTTGGGATCGTTCGACATGTCCAGAGTCATCGATTTTCATCCGAAAATTGATTTTTTGGACTGTACCAAAAATGATTCAAAATGTCAATTGGATCGTGCCTCATGTTGAATAACCACTTTTTAAACCCTCACAGTGACCAAAATTGCCATTTTTACAGAGTTATGATTACTCAAAAGCTTCAATTTTGACCCCTTTGAGGCACAGAAATGACTTAAAACACACTTATTTTAGTTGACAAAGTCATAATTCACATCCAACAGTCATTTAGAGTCAAAAGATTAAATATTAAAATTTCATCCATATTGACCATTTTGGGATCGTTCGACATGTCCGGAGTCATCGTTTTTCATCCGAAAATTGATTTTTTGGACTGTACCAAAAATGATTCAAAATGTCAATTGGATCGTGCCTCATGTTGAATAACCACTTTTTAAAGCCTCACAGTGACCAAAATTGCCATTTTTACAGAGTTTTGATTACTCAAAAGCTTCAATTTTGACCCGTTTCAGGCACAGAAATGACTTTAAACACACTTATTTTAGTTGACAAAGTCATAATTCACATCCAACAGTCATTTACAGTCAAAAGATTCAATGTTAAAATTTCATCCATATTGGCCATTTTGGGATCGTTCGACATGTCCGGAGTCATCGTTTTCATCCGAAAATTGATTTTTTGGACTGTATCAAAAATGATTCAAAATGTCAATTGGATCGTGCCTCATGTTGAATAACCACTTTTTAAACCCTCAGAGTGACCACAATTGCCATTTTTACAGAGTTTTGCTTACTCAAAAGCTTCCATTTTGACCCGTTTCAGGCACAGAAATGACTTTAAACACACTTATTTTAGTTGACAAAGTCATAATTCACATCCACCAGTCATTTACAGTCAAAAGATTAAATGTTAAAATTTCATCATTATAGACCATTTTGGGAACGTTCAACAGGTCCGGAGTCATCGTTTTTCATCCGGAAATTGATTTTTTGGACTGTACCAAAAATGATTCAAAATGTCAATTGGATCGTGCCTCATGTTGAATAACCACTTTTTAAACCCTCACAGTGACCAAAATTGCCATTTTTACAGAGTTATGATTACTCAAAAGCTTCAATTTTGACCCCTTTGAGGCACAGAAATGACTTAAAACACACTTATTTTAGTTGACAAAGTCATAATTCACATCCAACAGTCATTTAGAGTCAAAAGATTAAATGTTAAAATTTCATCATTATAGACCATTTTGGGAACGTTCAACAGGTCCGGAGTCATCGTTTTTTATCCGGAAATTGATTTTTTGGACTGTACCAAAAATGATTCAAAATGTCAATTGGGTCGTGCCTCATGTTGAATAACCACTTTTTAAACCCTCAGAGTGACCAAAATTGCCATTTTACAGAGTTTTGCTTACTCAAAAGCTTCAATTTTGACCCTTTTCAGGCACAGAAATGACTTTAAACACACTTATTTAGTTGACAAAGTCATAATTCACATCCAACAGTCATTTACAGTCAAAAGATTAAATGTTAAAATTTCATCCATATTGACCATTTTGGGATCGTTCGACATGTCCGGAGTCATCGTTTTTCATCCGAAAATTCATTTTTTGGACCGTACCAAAAATGATTCAAAATGTCAATTGGATCGTGCCTCATGTTGAATAACCACTTTTTAAACCCTCACAGTGACCAAAATTGCCAATTTTACAGAGTTTTGCTTACTCAAAAGCTTCAATTTTGACCCCTTTGAGGCACAGAAATGACTTTAAACACACTTATTTTAGTTGACAAAGTCATAATTCACATCCAACAGTCATTTAGAGTCAAAAGATTAAATGTTAAAATTTCATCCATATTCACCATTTTGGGATCGTTCGACATGTCCGGAGTCATTGTTTTTCATCCAAAAATTGATTTTTTGGACTGTACCAAAAATGATTCAAAATGTCAATTGGATCGTGCCTCATGTTGAATAACCACTTTTTAAACCCTCACAGTGACCAAAATTGCCATTTTTACAGAGTTATGGTTACTCAAAAGCTGCAATTTTGACCCCTTTGAGGCACAGAAATGACTTTAAACACACGTATTTTAGTTGATAAAAGTCATAATTCACATCCAACAGTCATTTAGAGTCAAAAGATTAAATGTTAAAATTTCATCATTATAGACCATTTTGTGAACGTTCGACAGGTCCGGAGTCATCGTTTTTCATCCGAAAACGGATTTTTTGGACTGAACCAAAAATGATTCAAAATGTCAATTGGATCGTGCCTCATGTTGAATAACCACTTTTTAAACCCTCAGAGTGACCAAAATTGCCATTTTTACAGAGTTTTGCTTACTCAAAAGCTTCAATTTTGACCCGTTTCAGGCACAGAAATGACTTTAAACACACTTATTTTAGTTGACAAAGTCATAATTCACATCCAACAGTCATTTATAGTCAAAAGATTAAATGTTAAAATTTCATCCATATTGACCATTTTGGGATCGTTCGACATGTCATCGATTTTCATCCGAAAATTGATTTTTTGGACTGTACAAAAAATGATTCAAAATGTCAATTGGATCGTGCCTCATGTTGAATAACCACTTTTTAAACCCTCACAGTGACCAAAATTGCCATTTTTACCGAGTTTTGATTACTCAAAAGCTTCAATTTTGACCCCTTTGAGGCACAGAAATGACTTTAAACACACTTATTTTAGTTGATAAAAGTCATAATTCACATCCAACAGTCATTTAGAGTCAAAAGATTAAATGTTAAAATTTCATCATTATAGACCATTTTGTGAACGTTCGACAGGTCCGGAGTCATCGTTTTTCATCCGAAAATTGATTTTTTTGGACTGTACCAAAAATGATTCAAAATGTCAATTGGATCGTGCCTCATGTTGAATAACCACTTTTTAAACCCTCAGCTTACTCAAAATCTTCAATTTTGACCCCTTTGAGGCACAGAAATGACTTTAAACACACTTATTTTAGTTGACAAAGTCATAATTCACATCCACCAGTCATTTACAGTCAAAAGATTCAATGTTAAAATTTCATCCATATTGGCCATTTTGGGATCGTTCGACATGTCCGGAGTCATCGTTTTCATCCGAAAATTGATTTTTTGGACTGTATCAAAAATGATTCAAAATGTCAATTGGATTGTGCCTCATGTTGAATAACCACTTTTTAAACCCTCAGAGTGACCAAAATTGCCATTTTTACAGAGTTTTGCTTACTCAAAAGCTTCAATGTTGACCCGTTTCAGGCACAGAAATGACTTTAAACACACTTATTTTAGTTGACAAAGTCATAATTCACATCCAACAGTCATTTACAGTCAAAAGATTAAATGTTAAAATTTCCTCCATATTGACCATTTTGGGAACGTTCAACAGGTCCGGAGTCATCGTTTTTCATCCGGAAATTGATTTTTTGGACTGTACCAAAAATGATTCAAATTGTCAATTGGGTCGTGCCTCATGTTGAATAACCACTTTTTAAACCCTCACAGTGACCAAAATTGCCATTTTTACAGACTTATGATTACTCAAAAGCTTCAATTTTGACCCCTTTGAGGCACAGAAATGACTTAAAACACACTTATTTTAGTTGACAAAGTCATAATTCACATCCAACAGTCATTTAGAGTCAAAAGATTAAATGTTAAAATTTCATCATTATAGACCATTTTGTGATCGTTCGACATGTCCGAAGTCATCGTTTTTCATCCTAAAATTCATTTTTTGGACTGTACCAAAAATGATTCAAAATGTCAATTCGATCGTGCCTCATGTTGAATAACCACTTTTTAAAGCCTCACAGTGACCAAAATTGCCATTTTTACAGAGTTTTGATTACTCAAAAGCTTCAATTTTGACCCGTTTCAGGCACAGAAATGACTTTAAACACACTTATTTTAGTTGACAAAGTCATAATTCACATCCAACAGTCATTTACAGTCAAAAGATTAAATGTTAAAATTTCATCCATATTGACCATTTTGGGATCGTTCGACATGTCCGGAGTCATCGTTTTTCATCCGAAAATTCATTTTTTGGACTGTACTAAAAATGATTCAAAATGTCAATTGGATCGTGCCTCATGTTGAATAACCACTTTTTAAAGCCTCACAGTGACCAAAATTGCCATTTTTACAGAGTTTTGATTACTCAAAAGCTTCAATTTTGACCCGTTTCAGGCACAGAAATGACTTTAAACACACTTATTTTAGTTGACAAAGTCATAATTCACATCCAACAGTCATTTACAGTCAAAAGATTAAATGTTAACATTTCATCCATATTGACCTTTTTGGGATCGTTCAACATGTCCGGAGTCATCGTTTTTCATACGAAAATAGATTTTTTGGACTGTACCGAAAATGATTCAAAATGTCAATTGGATCGTGCCTCATGTTGAATAACCACTTTTTAAACCCTCACAGTGACCAAAATTGCCATTTTTACAGAGTTATGATTACTCAAAAGCTTCAATTTTGACCCCTTTGAGGCACAGAAATGACTTAAAACACGCTTATTTTAGTTGACAAAGTCATAATTCACATCCAACAGTCATTTAGAGTCAAAAGATTAAATGTTAAAATTTCATCATTATAGACCATTTTGTGATCGTTCGACATGTCCGAAGTCATCGTTTTTCATCCTAAAATTCATTTTTTGGACTGTACCAAAAATGATTCAAAATGTCAATTCGATCGTGCCTCATGTTGAATAACCACTTTTTAAAGCCTCACAGTGACCAAAATTGCCATTTTTACAGAGTTTTGATTACTCAAAAGCTTCAATTTTGACCCATTTCAGGCACAGAAATGACTTTAAACACACTTATTTTAGTTGACAAAGTCATAATTCAGATCACAGTGACCAAAATTGCCAATTTTACAGAGTTTTGCTTACTCAAAAGCTTCAATTTTGACCCATTTCAGGCACAGAAATGACTTTAAACACACTTATTTTAGTTGACAAAGTCATAATTCAGATCCAACAGTCATTTAGAGTCAAAAGATTAAATGTTAACATTTCATCCATATTGACCATTTTGGGATCGTTCGAGATGTCCGGAGTCATAGTTTTTCATCCGAAAATTGATTTTTTAGACTGTACCAAAAATGATTCAAAATGTCAATTGGATCGTGCCTCATGTTGAATAACCACTTTTTAAAGCCTCACAGTGACCAAAATTGCCATTTTTACAGAGTTTTGATTACTCAAAAGCTTCAATTTTGACCCCTTTGAGGCACAGAAATGACTTTAAACACACTTATTTTAGTTGACAAAGTCATAATTCACATCCAACAGTCATTTAGAGTCAAAAGATTAAATGTTAAAATTTCATCCATATTCACCATTTTGGGATCGTTCGACATGTCCGGAGTCATTGTTTTTCATCCAAAAATTGATTTTTTGGACTGTACCAAAAATGATTCAAAATGTCAATTGGATCGTGCCTCATGTTGAATAACCACTTTTTAAACCCTCACAGTGACCAAAATTGCCATTTTTACAGAGTTATGATTACTCAAAAGCTGCAATTTTGACCCCTTTGAGGCACAGAAATGACTTAAAACACACTTATTTTAGTTGACAAAGTCATAATTCACATCCACCAGTCATTTACAGTCAAAAGATTCAATGTTAAAATTTCATCCATATTGGCCATTTTGGGATCGTTCGACATGTCTGGAGTCATCGTTTTCATCCGAAAATTGATTTTTTGGACTGTATCAAAAATGATTCAAAATGTCAATTGGATCGTGCCTCATGTTGAATAACCACTTTTTAAACCCTCAGAGTGACCAAAATTGCCATTTTTACAGAGTTTTGCTTACTCAAAAGCTTCAATTTTGACCCGTTTCAGGCACAGAAATGACTTTAAACACACTTATTTTAGTTGACAAAGTCATAATTCACATCCAACAGTCATTTATAGTCAAAAGATTAAATGTTAAAATTTCATCCATATTGACCATTTTGGGATCGTTCGACATGTCCGGAGTCATCGTTTTTCATCCGAAAATTGATTTTTTGGACTGTACCAAAAATGATTCAAAATGTCAATTGGATCGTGCCTCATGTTGAATAACCACTTTTTAAACCCTCACAGTGACCAAAATTGCCATTTTTACAGAGTTATGATTACTCAAAAGCTTCAATTTTGACCCCTTTGAGGCACAGAAATGACTTAAAACACACTTATTTTAGTTGACAAAGTCATAATTCACATCCAACAGTCATTTAGAGTCAAAAGATTAAATGTTAAAATTTCATCATTATAGACCATTTTGGGAACTTTCAACAGGTCCGGAGTCATCGTTTTTCATCCGGAAATTGATTTTTTGGACTGTAGCAAAAATGATTCAAAATGTCAATTGGGTCGTGCCTCATGTTGAATAACCACTTTTTAAACCCTCACAGTGACCAAAATTGCCATTTTTACAGAGTTATGATTACTCAAAAGCTACAATTTTGACCCCTTTGAGGCACAGAAATGACTTAAAACACACTTATTTTAGTTGACAAAGTCATAATTCACATCCAACAGTCATTTAGAGTCAAAAGATTAAATGTTAAAATTTCATCATTATAGACCATTTTGGGAACGTTCAACAGGTCCGGAGACATCGTTTTTCATCCGGAAATTGATTTTTTTGACTGTACCAAAAATGATTCAAAATGTCAATTGGATCGTGCCTCATGTTGAATAACCACTTTTTAAACCCTCACAGTGCCCAAAATTTGCCATTTTTACAGAGTTTTGATTACTCAAAAGCTGCAATTGAGACACCTTTGAGGCACAGAAATGACTTTAAACACACTTATTTTAGTTGACAAAGTCATAATTCACATCCAACAGTCATTTAGAGTCAAAAGATTAAATGTTAAAATTTCATCATTATAGACCATTTTGTGAACGTTCGACAGGTCCGGAGTCATCGTTTTTCATCCGAAAATTGATTTTTTGGACTGTACCAAAAATGATTCAAAATGTCAATTGGGTCGTGCCTCATGTTGAATAACCACTTTTTAAACCCTCAGAGTGACCAAAATTGCCATTTTTACAGAGTTTTGCTTATTCAAAAGCCTCAATTTTGACCCGTTTCAGGGACAGAAATGGCTTTAAACACACTTATTTTAGTTGAGAAAGTCATAATTCACATCCAACAGTCATTTACAGTCAAAAGATTAAATGTTAAAATTTCATCCATATTGACCATTTTGGGATCGTTCGACATGTCCGGAGTCATCGTTTTTCATCCGAAAATTCATTTTTTGGACTGTACCAAAAATGATTCAAAATGTCAATTGGATCGTGCCTCATGTTGAATAACCACTTTTTAAAGCCTCACAGTGACCAAAATTGCCATTTTTACAGAGTTTTGATTACTCAAAAGCTTCAATTTTGACCCGTTTCAGGCACAGAAATGACTTTAAAAACACTTATTTTAGTTGACAAAGTCATAATTCACATCCAACAGTCATTTACAGTCAAAAGATTAAATGTTAAAATTTCATCCATATTGACCATTTTGGGATCGTTCGACATGTCCGGAGTCATCGTTTTTCATCCGAAAATTGATTTTTTGGACTGTACCAAAAATGATTCAAAATGTCAATTGGATCGTGCCTCATGTTGAATAACCACTTTTTAAAGCCTCATAGTGACCAAAATTGCCATTTTTGCAGAGTTTTGCTTACTCAAAAGCTTCAATTTTGACCCGTTTCAGGCACAGAAATGACTTTAAACACACTTATTTTAGTTGACAAAGTCATAATTCACATCCAACAGTCATTTACAGTCAAAAGATTAAATGTTAAAAATTCATCCATATTGGCCATTTTGGGATCGTTCGACATGTCCGGAGTCATCGTTTTTCATCCGAAAATTGATTTTTTGGACTGTACCAAAAATGATTCAAAATGTCAATTGGATCGTGCCTCATGTTGAATAACCACTTTTTAAACCCTCAGAGTGACCAAAATTGCCATTTTTACAGAGTTTTGCTTACTCAAAAGCTTCAATTTTGACCCCTTTGAGGCACAGAAATGACTTAAAACACACTTATTTTAGTTGACAAAGTCATAATTCACATCCAACAGTCATTTAGAGTCAAAAGATTAAATGTTAAAATTTCATCATTATAGACCATTTTGGGAACGTTCAACAGGTCCGGAGTCATCGTTTTTCATCTGGAAATTGATTTTTTGGACTGTACCAAAAATGATTCAAAATGTCAATTGGATCGTGCCTCATGTTGAATAACCACTTTTTAAACCCTCACAGTGACCAAAATTTGCCATTTTTACAGAGTTTTGATTACTTAAAAGCTGCAATTTTGACCCCTTTGAGGCACAGAAATGACTTTAAACACACTTATTTTAGTTGATAAAAGTCATAATTCACATCCAACAGTCATTAGGAGTCAAAAGATTAAATGTTAAAATTTCATCATTATAGACCATTTTGTGAACGTTCGACAGGTCCGGAGTCATCGTTTTTCATCTGAAAATTGATTTTTTGGACTGTACCAAAAATGATTCAAAATGTCAATTGGATCGTGCCTCATGTTGAATAACCACTTTTTAAACCCTCAGCTTACTCAAAAGCTTCAATTTTGACCCGTTTCAGGCACAGAAATGACTTTAAACACACTTATTTTAGTTGACAAAGTCATAATTCACATCCACCAGTCATTTACAGTCAAAATATTAAATGTTAAAATTTCATCCATATTGGCCATTTTGGGATTGTTCGACATGTCCGGAGTCATCGTTTTCATCCGAAAATTGATTTTTTGGACTGTACCAAAAATGATTCAAAATGTCAATTGGATCGTGCCTCATGTTGAATAACCACTTTTTAAACCCTCAGAGTGACCAAAATTGCCATTTTTACAGAGTTTTGCTTACTCAAAAGCTTCAATTTTGACCCCTTTGAGGTACAGAAATGACTTAAAACACACTTATTTTAGTTGACAAAGTCATAAATCACATCCAACAGTCATTTAGAGTCAAAAGATTAAATCTTAAAATTTCATCATTATAGACCATTTTGGGAACGTTCAACAGGTCCGGAGTCATCGTTTTTCATCCGGAAATTGATTTTTTGGACTGTACCAAAAATGATTCAAAATGTCAATTGGGTCGTGCCTCATGTTGAATAACCACTTTTTAAACCCTCAGCTTACTCAAAAGCTTCAATTTTGACCCCTTTGAGGCACAGAAATGACTTTAAACACACTTATTTTAGTTGACAAAGTCATAATTCACATCCACCAGTCATTTAAAGTCAAAAGATTCAATGTTAAAATTTCATCCATATTGGCCATTTTGGGATCGTTCGACATGTCCGGAGTCATCGTTTTCATCCGAAAATTGATTTTTTGGACTGTATCAAAAATGATTCAAAATGTCAATTGGATTGTGCCTCATGTTGAATAATCACCTTTTAAACCCTCAGAGTGACAAAAATTGCCATTTTTACAGAGTTTTGCTTACTCAAAAGCTTCAATTTTGACCCGTTTCAGACACAGAAATGACTTTAAACACACTTATTTTAGTTGACAAAGTCATAATTCACATCCAACAGTCATTTACAGTCAAAAGATTAAATGTTAAAATTTCATCCATATTGACCATTTTGGGATCGTTCGACATGTCCGGAGTCATCGATTTTCATCCAAAAATTGATTTTTTGGACTGTACCAAAAATGATTCAAAATGTCAATTGGGTCGTGCCTCATGTTGAATAACCACTTTTTAAACCCTCAGAGTGACCAAAATTGCCATTTTTACAGAGTTTTGCTTATTCAAAAGCCTCAATTTTGACCCGTTTCAGGGACAGAAATGGCTTTAAACACACTTATTTTAGTTGACAAAGTCATAATTCACATCCAACAGTAATTTACAGTCAAAAGATTAAATGTTAAAATTTCATCCATATTGACCATTTTGGGATCGTTCGACATGTCCGGAGTCATCGTTTTTCATCCGAAAATTGATTTTTTGGACTGTACCAAAAATTATTCAAAATGTCAATTGGATCGTGTCTCATGTTGAATAACCACTTTTTACAGCCTCATAGTGACCAAAATTGCCATTTTTGCAGAGTTTTGCTTACTCAAAAGGTTCAATTTTGACCCGTTTCAGGCACAGAAATGACTTTAAACACACTTATTTTAGTTGACAAAGTCATAATTCACATCCAACAGTCATTTACAGTCAAAAGATTAAATGTAAAAAATTCATCCATATTGGCCATTTTGGGATCGTTCGACATGTCCGGAGTCATCGTTTTTCATCCGAAAATTGATTTTTTGGACTGTACCAAAAATGATTCAAATGTCAATTGGATCGTGCCTCATGTTGAATAACCACTTTTTAAACCCTCAGAGTGACCAAAATTGCCATTTTTACAGACTTTTGCTTACTCAAAAGCTTCAATTTTGACCTGTTTCAGGCACAGAAATGACTTTAAACACACTTATTTTAGTTGACAAAGTCATAATTCACATCCAACAGTCATTTAGAGTCAAAAGATTAAATGTTAAAATTTCATCCATATTGACCATGTTGGGATCGTTCGACATGTCCGGAGTCATCGTTTTTCATCCGAAAATTGATTTTTTGGACTGTACCAAAAATGATTCAAAATGTCAATTGGATCGTGCCTCATGTTGAATAACCACTTTTTAAACCCTCACAGTGACCAAAATTGCCATTTATACAGAGTTATGATTACTCAAAAGCTTCAATTTTGACCCCTTTGAGCCACAGAAATGACTTAAAACACACTTATTTTAGTTGACAAAGTCATAATTCACATCCAACAGTCATTTAGAGTCAAAAGATTAAATGTTAAAATTTCATCATTATAGACCATTTTGGGAACGTTCAACAGGTCCGGAGTCATCGTTTTTCATCCGGAAATTGATTTTTTGGACTGTACCAAAAATGATTCAAAATGTCAATTGGATTGTGCCTCATGTTGAATAACCACTTTTTAAACCCTCAGCTTACTCAAAAGCTTCAATTTTGACCCCTTTGAGGCACAGAAATGACTTTGAAAACACACTTATTTTAGTTGACAAAGTCATAATTCACATCCACCAGTCATTTACAGTCAAAAGATTCAATGTTAAAATTGCATCCATATTGACCATTTTGGGATCGTTCGACATGTCCGGAGTCATTGTTTTTCATCCGAAAATTGATTTTTTGGACTGTACCAAAAATGATTCAAAATGTCAATTGGATCGTGCCTCATGTTGAATAACCACTTTTTAAACTCTCACAGTGACCAAAATTGCCATTTTTACAGAGTTATGATTACTCAAAAGCTTCAATTTTGACCCCTTTGAGGCACAGAAATGACTTAAAACACACTTATTTTAGTTGACAAAGTCATAATTCACATCCAACAGTCATTTAGAGTCAAAAGATTAAATGTTAAAATTTCATCATTATAGACCATTGTGGGAACGTTCAACAGGTCCGGAGTCATCGTTTTTCATCCGGAAATTGATTTTTTGGACTGTACCAAAAATGATTCAAAATGTCAATTGGGTCGTGCCTCATGTTGAATAACCACTTTTTAAACCCTCAGAGTGACCAAAATTGACATTTTTACAGAGTTTTGCTTACTCAAAAGCTTCAATTTTGACCCTTTTCAGGCACAGAAATGACTTTAAACACACTTATTTTAGTTGACAAAGTCATAATTCACATCCAACAGTCATTTACAGTCAAAAGATTAAATGTTAAAATTTCATCCATATTGACCATTTTGGGATCGTTCGACATGTCCGGAGTCATCGTTTTTCATCCGAATATTCATTTTTTGGACTGTACCAAAAATGATTCAAAATGTCAATTGGATCGTGCCTCATGTTGAATAACCACTTTTTAAACCCTCACAGTGACCAAAATTGCCAATTTTACAGAGTTTTGCTTACTCAAAAGCTTCAATTTTGACCCATTTCAGGCACAGAAATGACTTTAAACACACTTATTTTAGTTGACAAAGTCATAATTCACATCCAACAGTCATTTAGAGTCAAAAGATTAAATGTTAAAATTTCATCATTATAGACCATTTTGGGAACGTTCGACATGTCCGGATTCATCGTTTTTCATCCGAAAATTGATTTTTTGGACTGTACCAAAAATGATTCAAAATGTCAATTGGATCGTGCCTCATGTTGAATAACCACTTTTTAAACCCTCACAGTGACCAAAATTGCCATTTTTACAGAGTTATGATTACTCAAAAGCTTCAATTTTGACCCCTTTGAGGCACAGAAATGACTTAAAACACACTTATTTTAGTTGACAAAGTCATAATTCACATCCAACAGTCATTTAGAGTCAAAAGATTAAATGTTAAAATTTCATCATTATAGACCATTTTGGGAACGTTCAACAGGTCCGGAGTCATCGTTTTTCATCCGGAAATTGATTTTTTGGACTGTACCAAAAATGATTCAAAATGTCAATTGGATCGTGCCTCATGTTGAATAACCACTTTTTAAACCCTCACAGTGACCAAAATTTGCCATTTTTACAGAGTTTTGATTACTCAAAAGCTGCAATTGAGACCCCTTTGAGGCACAGAAATGACTTTAAACACACTTATTTTAGTTGACAAAGTCATAATTCACATCCAACAGTCATTTAGAGTCAAAAGATTAAATGTTAAAATTTCATCATTATAGACCATTTTGTGAACTTTCGACAGGTCCGGAGTCATCGTTTTTCATCCGAAAATTGATTTTTTTGGACTGTACCAAAAATGATTCAAAATGTCAATTGGGTCGTGCCTCATGTTGAATAACCACTTTTTAAACCCTCAGAGTCACCAAAATTGCCATTTTTACAGAGTTTTGCTTATTCAAAAGCCTCAATTTTGACCCGTTTCAGGGACAGAAATGGCTTTAAACACACTTATTTTAGTTGACAAAGTCATAATTCACATCCAACAGTAATTTACAGTCAAAAGATTAAATGTTAAAATTTCATCCATATTGACCATTTTGGGATCGTTCGACATGTCCGGAGTCATCGTTTTTCATCCGAAAATTGATTTTTTGGACTGTACCAAAAATTATTCAAAATGTCAATTGGATCGTGCCTCATGTTGAATAACCACTTTTTAAACCCTCACAGTGACCAAAATTGCCATTTTTACAGAGTTATGATTACTCAAAAGCTTCAATTTTGACCCCTTTGAGGCACAGAAATGACTTAAAACACACTTATTTTAGTTGACAAAGTCATAATTCACATCCAACAGTCATTTAGAGTCAAAAGATTAAATGTTAAAATTTCATCATTATAGACCATTTTGGGAACGTTCAACAGGTCCGGAGTCATCGTTTTTCATCCGGAAATTGATTTTTTGGACTGTACCAAAAATGATTCAAAATGTCAATTGGGTCGTGCCTCATGTTGAATAACCACTTTTTAAACCCTCAGAGTGACCAAAATTGCCATTTTTACAGAGTTTTGCTTATTCAAAAGCCTCAATTTTGACCCGTTTCAGGGACAGAAATGGCTTTAAACACACTTATTTTAGTTGACAAAGTCATAATTCACATCCAACAGTCATTTACAGTCAAAAGATTAAATGTTAAAATTTCATCCATATTGACCATTTTGGGATCGTTCGACATGTCCGGAGTCATCGTTTTTCATCCGAAAATTTATTTTTTGGACTGTACCAAAAATGATTCAAAATGTCAATTGGGTCGTGCCTCATGTTGAATAACCACTTTTTAAACCCTCAGAGTGACCAAAATTGCCATTTTTGCAGAGTTTTGCTTACTCAAAAGCTTCAATTTTGACCCTTTTCAGGCACAGAAATGACTTTAAACACACTTATTTTAGTTGACAAAGTCATAATTCACATCCAACAGTCATTTACAGTCAAAAGATTAAATGTTAAAAATTCATCCATATTGGCCATTTTGGGACCGTTCGACATGTCCGGAGTCATCGTTTTTCATCCGAAAATTGATTTTTTGGACTGTACCAAAAATGATTCAAAATGTCAATTGGATCGTGCCTCATGTTGAATAACCACTTTTTAAACCCTCAGAGTGACCAAAATTGCCATTTTTACAGAGTTTTGCTTACTCAAAAGCTTCAATTTTGACCTGTTTCAGGCACAGAAATGACTTTAAACACACTTATTTTAGTTGACAAAGTCATAATTCACATCCAACAGTCATTTAGAGTCAAAAGATTAAATGTTAAAATTTCATCCATATTGACCATTTTGGGATCGTTCGACATGTCCGGATTCATCGTTTTTCATCCGAAAATTGATTTTTTGGACTGTACCAAAAATGATTCAAAATGTCAATTGGATCGTGCCTCATGTTGAATAACCACTTTTTAAACCCTCACAGTGACCAAAATTGCCATTTTTACAGAGTTATGATTACTCAAAAGCTTCAATTTTGACCCCTTTGAGGCACAGAAATGACTTAAAACACACTTATTTTAGTTGACAAAGTCATAATTCACATCCAACAGTCATTTAGAGTCAAAAGATTAAATGTTAAAATTTCATCATTATAGACCATTTTGGGAACGTTCAACAGGTCCGGAGTCATCTTTTTTCATCCGGAAATTGATTTTTTGGACTGTACCAAAAATGATTCAAAATGTCAATTGGATCGTGCCTCATGTTGAATAACCACTTTTTAAACCCTCAGCTTACTCAAAAGCTTCAATTTTGACCCGTTTCAGGCACAGAAATGACTTTAAACACACTTATTTTAGTTGACAAAGTCATAATTCACATCCACCAGTCATTTACAGTCAAAAGATTAAATGTTAAAATTTCATCCATATTGGCCATTTTGGGATCGTTCGACATGTCCGGAGTCATCGTTTTCATCCGAAAAATGATTTTTTGGACTGTACCAAAAATGATTCAAAATGTCAATTGGATCGTGCCTCATGTTGAATAACCACTTTTTAAACCCTCAGAGTGACCAAAATTGCCATTTTTACAGAGTTTTGCTTACTCAAAAGCTTCAATTTTGACCCGTTTCAGGCACAGAATTGACTTTAAACACACTTATTTTAGTTGACAAAGTCATAATTCACATCCAACAGTCATTTAAAGTCAAAAGATTAAATGTTAAAATTTCATCCATATTGACCATTTTGGGATCGTTCGACATGTCCGGAGTCATCGTTTTTCATCCGAAAATTGATTTTTTGGACTGTACCAAAAATGATTCAAAATGTCAATTGGATCGTGCCTCATGTTGAATAACCACTTTTTAAACCCTCAGAGTGACCAAAATTGCCATTTTTACAGAGTTTTGCTTACTCAAAAGCTTCAATTTTGACCCTTTTCAGGCACAGAAATGACTTTAAACACACTTATTTTAGTTGACAAAGTCATAATTCACATCCAACAGTCATTTAAAGTCAAAAGATTAAATGTTAAAATTTCATCCATATTGACCATTTTGGGATCGTTCGACATGTCCGGAGTCATCGTTTTTCATCCGAAAATTGATTTTTTGGACTGTACCAAAAATGATTCAAAATGTCAATTGGATCGTGCCTCATGTTGAATAACCACTTTTTAAACCCTCACAGTGACCAAAATTGCCATTTTTACAGAGTTATGATTACTCAAAAGCTTCAATTTTGACCCGTTTCAGGCACAGAAATGACTTTAAACACACTTATTTTAGTTGACAAAGTCATAATTCACATCCAACAGTCATTTACAGTCAAAAGATTAAATGTTAAAATTTCATCCATATTGACCATTTTGGGTTCGTTCGACATGTCCGGAGTCATCGTTTTTCATCCGAAAATTCATTTTTTGGACTGTACCAAAAATGATTCAAAATGTCAATTGGATCGTGCCTCATGATTAATAACCACTTTTTAAAGCCTCACAGTGACCAAAATTGCCATTTTTACAGAGTTTTTATTACTCAAAAGCTTCAATTTTGACCCGTTTCAGGCACAGAAATGACTTTAAACACACTTATTTTAGTTGACAAAGTCATAATTCACATCCAACAGTCATTTACAGTCAAAAGATTAAATGTTAAAATTTCATCCATATTGACCATTTTGGGATCGTTCGACATGTCCGGAGTCATCCTTTTTCATCCGAAAATTGATTTTTTGGACTGTACCAAAAATTATTCAAAATGTCAATTGGATCGTGCCTCATGTTGAATAACCACTTTTTAAAGCCTCACAGTGACCAAAATTGCCATTTTTACAGAGTTTTGATTACTCAAAAGCTTCAATTTTGACCCCTTTGAGGCACAGAAATGACTTTAAACACACTTATTTTAGTTGACAAAGTCATAATTCACATCCAACAGTAATTTACAGTCAAAAGATTAAATGTTAAAATTTCATCCATATTGACCATTTTGGGATCGTTCGACATGTCCGGAGTCATTGTTTTTCATCCGAAAATTGATTTTTTGGACTGTACCAAAAATTATTCAAAATGTCAATTGGATCGTGCCTCATGTTGAATAACCACTTTTTACAGCCTCATAGTGACCAAAATTGCCATTTTTGCAGAGTTTTGCTTACTCAAAAGGTTCAATTTTGACCCGTTTCAGGCACAGAAATGACTTTAAACACACTTATTTTAGTTGACAAAGTCATAATTCACATCCAACAGTCATTTACAGTCAAAAGATTAAATGTAAAAAATTCATCCATATTGGCCATTTTGGGATCGTTCGACATGTCCGGAGTCATCGTTTTTCATCCGAAAATTGATTTTTTGGACTGTACCAAAAATGATTCAAAATGTCAATTGGATCGTGCCTCATGTTGAATAACCACTTTTTAAACCCTCAGAGTGACCAAAATTGCCATTTTTACAGACTTTTGCTTACTCAAAAGCTTCAATTTTGACCTGTTTCAGGCACAGAAATGACTTTAAACACACTTATTTTAGTTGACAAAGTCATAATTCACATCCAACAGTCATTTAGAGTCAAAAGATTAAATGTTAAAATTTCATCATTATAGACCATTTTGGGAACGTTCAACAGGTCCGTTGTCATCATTTTTTCATCCGGAAATTGATTTTTTGGACTGTACCAAAAATGATTCAAAATGTCAATTGGATCGTGCCTCATGTTGAATAACCACTTTTTAAACCCTCACAGTGACCAAAATTTGCCATTTTTACAGAGTTTTGATTACTCAAA
This sequence comes from Lissotriton vulgaris, assembly GCF_964263255.1. NCBI lineage: Eukaryota > Metazoa > Chordata > Amphibia > Caudata > Salamandridae > Lissotriton > Lissotriton vulgaris. The sequence continues at coordinate 108,645 of NW_028247247.1, forward strand.
AGCTGCAATTGAGACCCCTTTGAGGCACAGAAATGACTTTAAACACACTTATTTTAGTTGACAAAGTCATAATTCACATCCAACAGTCATTTAGAGTCAAAAGATTAAATGTTAAAATTTCATCATTATAGACCATTTTGTGAACGTTCGACAGGTCCGGAGTCATCGTTTTTCATCCGAAAATTGATTTTTTTGGACTGTACCAAAAATGATTCAAAATGTCAATTGGGTCGTGCCTCATGTTGAATAACCACTTTTTAAACCCTCAGAGTGACCAAAATTGCCATTTTTACAGAGTTTTGCTTATTCAAAAGCCTCAATTTTGACCCGTTTCAGGGACAGAAATGGCTTTAAACACACTTATTTTAGTTGACAAAGTCATAATTCACATCCAACAGTAATTTACAGTCAAAAGATTAAATGTTAAAATTTCATCCATATTGACCATTTTGGGATCGTTCGACATGTCCGGAGTCATCGTTTTTCATCCGAAAATTGATTTTTTGGACTGTACCAAAAATTATTCAAAATGTCAATTGGATCGTGCCTCATGTTGAATAACCACTTTTTAAACCCTCACAGTGACCAAAATTGCCATTTTTACAGAGTTATGATTACTCAAAAGCTTCAATTTTGACCCCTTTGAGGCACAGAAATGACTTAAAACACACTTATTTTAGTTGACAAAGTCATAATTCACATCCAACAGTCATTTACAGTCAAAAGATTAAATGTTAAAATTTCATCATTATAGACCATTTTGGGAACGTTCAACAGGTCCGGAGTCATCGTTTTTCATCCGGAAATTGATTTTTTGGACTGTACCAAAAATGATTCAAAATGTCAATTGGGTCGTGCCTCATGTTGAATAACCACTTTTTAAACCCTCAGAGTGACCAAAATTGCCATTTTTACAGAGTTTTGCTTATTCAAAAGCCTCAATTTTGACCCGTTTCAGGGACAGAAATGGCTTTAAACACACTTATTTTAGTTGACAAAGTCATAATTCACATCCAACAGTCATTTACAGTCAAAAGATTAAATGTAAAAATTTCATCCATATTGACCATTTTGGGATCGTTCGACATGTCCGGAGTCATCGTTTTTCATCCGAAAATTCATTTTTTGGACTGTACCAAAAATGATTCAAAATGTCAATTGGATCGTGCCTCATGTTGAATAACCACTTTTTAAAGCCTCACAGTGACCAAAATTGCCATTTTTACAGAGTTTTGATTACTCAAAAGCTTCAATTTTGACCCGTTTCAGGCACAGAAATGACTTTAAACACACTTATTTTAGTTGACAAAGTCATAATTCACATCCAACAGTCATTTACAGTCAAAAGATTAAATGTTAAAATTTCATCCATATTGACCTTGTTGGGATCGTTCAACATGTCCGGAGTCATCGTTTTTCATCCGAAAATTGATTTTTTGGACTGTACCGAAAATGATTCAAAATGTCAATTGGATCGTGCCTCATGTTGAATAACCACTTTTTAAAGCCTCAGAGTGACCAAAATTGCAATTTTTGCAGAGTTTTGCTTACTCAAAAGCTTCAATTTTGACCCTTTTCAGGCACAGAAATGACTTAAACACACTTATTTTAGTTGACAAAGTCATAATTCACATCCAACAGTCATTTACAGTCAAAAGATTAAATGTTAAAAATTCATCCATATTGGCCATTTTGGGATCGTTCGACATGTCCGGAGTCATCGTTTTTCATCCGAAAATTGATTTTTTGGACTGTACCAAAAATGATTCAAAATGTCAATTGGATCGTGCCTCATGTTGAATAACCACTTTTTAAACCCTCAGAGTGACCAAAATTGCCATTTTTACAGAGTTTTGCTTACTCAAAAGCTTCAATTTTGACCTGTTTCAGGCACAGAAATGACTTTAAACACACTTATTTTAGTTGACAAAGTCATAATTCACATCCAACAGTCATTTAGAGTCAAAAGATTAAATGTTAAAATTTCATCCATATTGACCATTTTGGGATCGTTCGACATGTCCGGATTCATCGTTTTTCATCCGAAAATTGATTTTTTGGACTGTACCAAAAATGATTCAAAATGTCAATTGGATCGTGCCTCATGTTGAATAACCACTTTTTAAACCCTCACAGTGAAAAAAATTGCCATTTTTACAGAGTTATGATTACTCAAAAGCTTCAATTTTGACCCCTTTGAGGCACAGAAATGACTTAAAACACACTTATTTTAGTTGACAAAGTCATAATTCACATCCAACAGTCATTTAGAGTCAAAAGATTAAATGTTAAAATTTCATCATTATAGACCATTTTGGGAACATTCAACAGGTCCGGAGTCATCTTTTTTCATCCGGAAATTGATTTTTTGGACTGTACCAAAAATGATTCAAAATGTCAATTGGATCGTGCCTCATGTTGAATAACCACTTTTTAAACCCTCAGCTTACTCAAAAGCTTCAATTTTGACCCGTTTCAGGCACAGAAATGACTTTAAACACACTTATTTTAGTTGACAAAGTCATAATTCACATCCACCAGTCATTTACAGTCAAAAGATTAAATGTTAAAATTTCATCCATATTGGCCATTTTGGGATCGTTCGACATGTCCGGAGTCATCGTTTTCATCCGAAAAATGATTTTTTGGACTGTACCAAAAATGATTCAAAATGTCAATTGGATCGTGCCTCATGTTGAATAACCACTTTTTAAACCCTCAGAGTGACCAAAATTGCCATTTTTACAGAGTTTTGCTTACTCAAAAGCTTCAATTTTGACCCGTTTCAGGCACAGAATTGACTTTAAACACACTTATTTTAGTTGACAAAGTCATAATTCACATCCAACAGTCATTTAAAGTCAAAAGATTAAATGTTAAAATTTCATCCATATTGACCATTTTGGGATCGTTCGACATGTCCGGAGTCATCGTTTTTCATCCGAAAATTGATTTTTTGGACTGTACCAAAAATGATTCAAAATGTCAATTGGATCGTGCCTCATGTTGAATAACCACTTTTTAAACCCTCACAGTGACCAAAATTGCCATTTTTACAGAGTTATGATTACTCAAAAGCTTCAATTTTGACCCGTTTCAGGCACAGAAATGACTTTAAACACACTTATTTTAGTTGAAAAAGTCATAATTCACATCCAACAGTCATTTACAGTCAAAAGATTAAATGTTAAAATTTCATCCATATTGACCATTTTGGGATCGTTCGACATGTCCGGAGTCATCCTTTTTCATCCGAAAATTGATTTTTTGGACTGTACCAAAAATTATTCAAAATGTCAATTGGATCGTGCCTCATGTTGAATAACCACTTTTTAAAGCCTCACAGTGACCAAAATTGCCATTTTTACAGAGTTTTGATTACTCAAAAGCTTCAATTTTGACCCCTTTGAGGCACAGAAATGACTTTAAACACACTTATTTTAGTTGACAAAGTCATAATTCACATCCACCAGTCATTTACAGTCAAAAGATTAAATGTTAAAATTTCATCCATATTGACCATTTTGGGATCGTTCGACATGTCCGGAGTCATCGTTTTTCATCCGGAAATTGATTTTTTGGACTGTACCAAAAATGATTCAAAATGTCAATTGGATCGTGCCTCATGTTGAATAACCACTTTTTAAACCCTCAGAGTGACCAAAATTGCCATTTTTACAGAGTTTTGCTTACTCAAAAGCTTCAATTTTGACCCGTTTCAGGCACAGAAATGACTTTAAACACACTTATTTTAGTTGACAAAGTCATAATTCACATCCAACAGTAATTTACAGTCAAAAGATTAAATGTTAAAATTTCATCCATATTGACCATTTTGGGATCGTTCGACATGTCCGGAGTCATCGTTTTTCATCCGAAAATTGATTTTTTGGACTGTACCAAAAATTATTCAAAATGTCAATTGGATCGTGCCTCATGTTGAATAACCACTTTTTACAGCCTCATAGTGACCAAAATTGCCATTTTTGCAGAGTTTTGCTTACTCAAAAGGTTCAATTTTGACCCGTTTCAGGCACAGAAATGACTTTAAACACACTTGTTTTAGTTGACAAAGTCATAATTCACATCCAACAGTCATTTACAGTCAAAAGATTAAATGTAAAAAATTCATCCATATTGGCCATTTTGGGATCGTTCGACATGTCCGGAGTCATCGTTTTTCATCCGAAAATTGATTTTTTGGACTGTACCAAAAATGATTCAAAATGTCAATTGGATCGTGCCTCATGTTGAATAACCACTTTTTAAACCCTCAGAGTGACCAAAATTGCCATTTTTACAGACTTTTGCTTACTCAAAAGCTTCAATTTTGACCTGTTTCAGGCACAGAAATGACTTTAAACACACTTATTTTAGTTGACAAAGTCATAATTCACATCCAACAGTCATTTAGAGTCAAAAGATTAAATGTTAAAATTTCATCATTATAGACCATTTTGGGAACGTTCAACAGGTCCGGAGTCATCGTTTTTCATCCGGAAATTGATTTTTTGGACTGTACCAAAAATGATTCAAAATGTCAATTGGATCGTGCCTCATGTTGAATAACCACTTTTTAAACCCTCACAGTGACCAAAATTTGCCATTTTTACAGAGTTTTGATTACTCAAAAGCTGCAATTGAGACCCCTTTGAGGCACAGAAATGACTTTAAACACACTTATTTTAGTTGACAAAGTCATAATTCACATCCAACAGTCATTTAGAGTCAAAAGATTAAATGTTACAATTTCATCATTATAGACCATTTTGTGAACGTTCGACAGGTCCGGAGTCATCGTTTTCCATCCGAAAATTGATTTTTTTGGACTGTACCAAAAATGATTCAAAATGTCAATTGGGTTGTGCCTCATGTTGAATAACCACTTTTTAAACCCTCAGAGTCACCAAAATTGCCATTTTTACAGAGTTTTGCTTATTCAAAAGCCTCAATTTTGACCCGTTTCAGGGACAGAAATGGCTTTAAACACACTTATTTTAGTTGACAAAGTCATAATTCACATCCAACAGTAATTTACAGTCAAAAGATTAAATGTTAAAATTTCATCCATATTGACCATTTTGGGATCGTTCGACATGTCCGGAGTCATCGTTTTTCATCCGAAAATTGATTTTTTGGACTGTACCAAAAATTATTCAAAATGTCAATTGGATCGTGCCTCATGTTGAATAACCACTTTTTAAACCCTCACAGTGACCAAAATTGCCATTTTTACAGAGTTATGATTACTCAAAAGCTTCAATTTTGACCCCTTTGAGGCACAGAAATGACTTAAAACACACTTATTTTAGTTGACAAAGTCATAATTCACATCCAACAGTCATTTAGAGTCAAAAGATTAAATGTTAAAATTTCATCATTATAGACCATTTTGGGAACGTTCAACAGGTCCGGAGTCATCGTTTTTCATCCGGAAATTGATTTTTTGGACTGTACCAAAAATGATTCAAAATGTCAATTGGGTCGTGCCTCATGTTGAATAACCACTTTTTAAACCCTCAGAGTGACCAAAATTGCCATTTTTACAGAGTTTTGCTTATTCAAAAGCCTCAATTTTGACCCGTTTCAGGGACAGAAATGGCTTTAAACACACTTATTTTAGTTGACAAAGTCATAATTCACATCCAACAGTCATTTACAGTCAAAAGATTAAATGTTAAAATTTCATCCATATTGACCATTTTGGGATCGTTCGACATGTCCGGAGTCATCGTTTTTCATCCGAAAATTGATTTTTTGGACTGTACCGAAAATGATTCAAAATGTCAATTGGATCGTGCCTCATGTTGAATAACCACTTTTTAAAGCCTCATAGTGACCAAAATTGCCATTTTTGCAGAGTTTTGCTTACTCAAAAGCTTCAATTTTGACCCTTTTCAGGCACAGAAATGACTTTAAACACACTTATTTTAGTTGACAAAGTCATAATTCACATCCAACAGTCATTTACAGTCAAAAGATTAAATGTTAAAAATTCATCCATATTGGCCATTTTGGGACCGTTCGACATGTCCGGAGTCATCGTTTTTCATCCGAAAATTGATTTTTTGGACTGTACCAAAAATGATTCAAAATGTCAATTGGATCGTGCCTCATGTTGAATAACCACTTTTTAAACCCTCAGAGTGACCAAAATTGCCATTTTTACAGAGTTTTGCTTACTCAAAAGCTTCAATTTTGACCTGTTTCAGGCACAGAAATGACTTTAAACACACTTATTTTAGTTGACAAAGTCATAATTCACATCCAACAGTCATTTAGAGTCAAAAGATTAAATGTTAAAATTTCATCCATATTGACCATTTTGGGATCGTTCGACATGTCCGGATTCATCGTTTTTCATCCGAAAATTGATTTTTTGGACTGTACCAAAAATGATTCAAAATGTCAATTGGATCGTGCCTCATGTTGAATAACCACTTTTTAAACCCTCACAGTGACCAAAATTGCCATTTTTACAGAGTTATGATTACTCAAAAGCTTCAATTTTGACCCCTTTGAGGCACAGAAATGACTTAAAACACACTTATTTTAGTTGACAAAGTCATAATTCACATCCAACAGTCATTTAGAGTCAAAAGATTAAATGTTAAAATTTCATCATTATAGACCATTTTGGGAACGTTCAACAGGTCCGGAGTCATCTTTTTTCATCCGGAAATTGATTTTTTGGACTGTACCAAAAATGATTCAAAATGTCAATTGGATCGTGCCTCATGTTGAATAACCACTTTTTAAACCCTCAGCTTACTCAAAAGCTTCAATTTTGACCCGTTTCAGGCACAGAAATGACTTTAAACACACTTATTTTAGTTGACAAAGTCATAATTCACATCCACCAGTCATTTACAGTCAAAAGATTAAATGTTAAAATTTCATCCATATTGGCCATTTTGGGATCGTTCGACATGTCCGGAGTCATCGTTTTCATCCGAAAAATGATTTTTTGGACTGTACCAAAAATGATTCAAAATGTCAATTGGATCGTGCCTCATGTTGAATAACCACTTTTTAAACCCTCAGAGTGACCAAAATTGCCATTTTTACAGAGTTTTGCTTACTCAAAAGCTTCAATTTTGACCCGTTTCAGGCACAGAATTGACTTTAAACACACTTATTTTAGTTGACAAAGTCATAATTCACATCCAACAGTCATTTAGAGTCAAAAGATTAAATGTTAAAATTTCATCCATATTGACCATTTTGGGATCGTTCGATATGTCCGGAGTCATCGTTTTTCATCCGAAAATTGATTTTTTGGACTGTACCAAAAATGATTCAAAATGTCAATTGGATCGTGCCTCATGTTGAATAACCACTTTTTAAACCCTCAGAGTGACCAAAATTGCCATTTTTACAGAGTTTTGCTTACTCAAAAGCTTCAATTTTGACCCGTTTCAGGCACAGAAATGACTTTAAACACACTTATTTTAGTTGACAAAGTCATAATTCACATCCCACAGTAATTTACAGTCAAAAGATTAAATGTTAAAATTTCATCCATATTGACCATTTTGGGATCGTTCGACATGTCCGGAGTCATCGTTTTTCATTCGAAAATTGATTTTTTGGACTGTACCAAAAATTATTCAAAATGTCAATTGGATCGTGCCTCATGTTGAATAACCACTTTTTAAACCCTCAGAGTGACCAAAATTGCCATTTTTACAGACTTTTGCTTACTCAAAAGCTTCAATTTTGACCTGTTTCAGGCACAGAAATGACTTTAAACACACTTATTTTAGTTGACAAAGTCATAATTCACATCCAACAGTCATTTAGAGTCAAAAGATTAAATGTTAAAATTTCATCATTATAGACCATTTTGGTAACGTTCAACAGGTCCGGAGTCATCGTTTTTCATCCGGAAATTGATTTTTTGGACTGTACCAAAAATGATTCAAAATGTCAATTGGATCGTGCCTCATGTTGAATAACCACTTTTTAAACCCTCACAGTGACCAAAATTTGCCATTTTTACAGAGTTTTGATTACTCAAAAGCTGCAATTGAGACCCCTTTGAGGCACAGAAATGACTTTAAACACACTTATTTTAGTTGACAAAGTCATAATTCACATCCAACAGTCATTTAGAGTCAAAAGATTAAATGTTAAAATTTCATCATTATAGACCATTTTGTGAACGTTCGACAGGTCCGGAGTCATCGTTTTTCATCCGAAAATTGATTTTTTTGGACTGTACCAAAAATGATTCAAAATGTCAATTGGGTCGTGCCTCATGTTGAATAACCACTTTTTAAACCCTCAGAGTCACCAAAATTGCCATTTTTACAGAGTTTTGCTTATTCAAAAGCCTCAATTTTGACCCGTTTCAGGGACAGAAATGGCTTTAAACACACTTATTTTAGTTGACAAAGTCATAATTCACATCCAACAGTAATTTACAGTCAAAAGATTAAATGTTAAAATTTCATCCATATTGACCATTTTGGGATCGTTCGACATGTCCGGAGTCATCGTTTTTCATCCGAAAATTGATTTTTTGGACTGTACCAAAAAGTATTCAAAATGTCAATTGGATCGTGCCTCATGTTGAATAACCACTTTTTAAACCCTCACAGTGACCAAAATTGCCATTTTTACAGAGTTATGATTACTCAAAAGCTTCAATTTTGACCCCTTTGAGGCACAGAATTGACTTTAAACACACTTATTTTAGTTGACAAAGTCATAATTCACATCCAACAGTCATTTAGAGTCAAAAGATTAAATGTTAAAATTTCATCCATATTGACCATTTTGGGATCGCTCGACATGTCCGGAGTCATCGTTTTTCATCCGAAAATTGATTTTTTGGACTGTACCAAAAATGATTCAAAATGTCAATTGGATCGTGCCTCATGTTGAATAACCACTTTTTAAACCCTCAGAGTGACCAAAATTGCCATTTTTACAGAGTTTTGCTTACTCAAAAGCTTCAATTTTGACCCTTTTCAGGCACAGAAATGACTTTAAACACACTTATTTTAGTTGACAAAGTCATAATTCACATCCAACAGTCATTTAGAGTCAAAAGATTAAATGTTAAAATTTCATCCATATTGACCATTTTGGGATCGTTCGATATGTCCGGAGTCATCGTTTTTCATCCGAAAATTGATTTTTTGGACTGTACCAAAAATGATTCAAAATGTCAATTGGATCGTGCCTCATGTTGAATAACCACTTTTTAAACCCTCAGAGTGACCAAAATTGCCATTTTTACAGAGTTTTGCTTACTCAAAAGCTTCAATTTTGACCCGTTTCAGGCACAGAAATGACTTTAAACACACTTATTTTAGTTGACAAAGTCATAATTCACATCCAACAGTAATTTACAGTCAAAAGATTAAATGTTAAAATTTCATCCATATTGACCATTTTGGGATCGTTCGACATGTCCGGAGTCATCGTTTTTCATTCGAAAATTGATTTTTTGGACTGTACCAAAAATTATTCAAAATGTCAATTGGATCGTGCCTCATGTTGAATAACCACTTTTTACAGCCTCATAGTGACCAAAATTGCCATTTTTGCAGAGTTTTGCTTACTCAAAAGGTTCAATTTTGACCCGTTTCAGGCACAGAAATGACTTTAAACACACTTGTTTTAGTTGACAAAGTCATAATTCACATCCAACAGTCATTTACAGTCAAAAGATTAAATGTAAAAAATTCATCCATATTGGCCATTTTGGGATCGTTCGACATGTCCGGAGTCATCGTTTTTCATCCGAAAATTGATTTTGTGGACTGTACCAAAAATGATTCAAAATGTCAATTGGATCGTGCCTCATGTTGAATAACCACTTTTTAAACCCTCAGAGTGACCAAAATTGCCATTTTTACAGACTTTTGCTTACTCAAAAGCTTCAATTTTGACCTGTTTCAGGCACAGAAATGACTTTAAACACACTTATTTTAGTTGACAAAGTCATAATTCACATCCAACAGTCATTTAGAGTCAAAAGATTAAATGTTAAAATTTCATCATTATAGACCATTTTGGTAACGTTCAACAGGTCCGGAGTCATCGTTTTTCATCCGGAAATTGATTTTTTGGACTGTACCAAAAATGATTCAAAATGTCAATTGGATCGTGCCTCATGTTGAATAACCACTTTTTAAACCCTCACAGTGACCAAAATTTGCCATTTTTACAGAGTTTTGATTACTCAAAAGCTGCAATTGAGACCCCTTTGAGGCACAGAAATGACTTTAAACACACTTATTTTAGTTGACAAAGTCATAATTCACATCCAACAGTCATTTAGAGTCAAAAGATTAAATGTTAAAATTTCATCATTATAGACCATTTTGTGAACGTTCGACAGGTCCGGAGTCATCGTTTTTTATCCGAAAATTGATTTTTTTGGACTGTACCAAAAATGATTCAAAATGTCAATTGGGTCGTGCCTCATGTTGAATAACCACTTTTTAAACCCTCAGAGTCACCAAAATTGCCATTTTTACAGAGTTTTGCTTATTCAAAAGCCTCAATTTTGACCCGTTTCAGGGACAGAAATGGCTTTAAACACACTTATTTTAGTTGACAAAGTCATAATTCACATCCAACAGTCATTTAGAGTCAAAAGATTAAATGTTAAAATTTCATCATTATAGACCATTTTGGTAACGTTCAACAGGTCCGGAGTCATCGTTTTTCATCCGGAAATTGATTTTTTGGACTGTACCAAAAATGATTCAAAATGTCAATTGGATCGTGCCTCATGTTGAATAACCACTTTTTAAACCCTCACAGTGACCAAAATTTGCCATTTTTACAGAGTTTTGATTACTCAAAAGCTGCAATTGAGACCCCTTTGAGGCACAGAAATGACTTTAAACACACTTATTTTAGTTGACAAAGTCATAATTCACATCCAACAGTCATTTAGAGTCAAAAGATTAAATGTTAAAATTTCATCATTATAGACCATTTTGTGAACGTTCGACAGGTCCGGAGTCATCGTTTTTCATCCGAAAATTGATTTTTTTGGACTGTACCAAAAATGATTCAAAATGTCAATTGGGTCGTGCCTCATGTTGAATAACCACTTTTTAAACCCTCAGAGTCACCAAAATTGCCATTTTTACAGAGTTTTGCTTATTCAAAAGCCTCAATTTTGACCCGTTTCAGGGACAGAAATGGCTTTAAACACACTTATTTTAGTTGACAAAGTCATAATTCACATCCAACAGTAATTTACAGTCAAAAGATTAAATGTTAAAATTTCATCCATATTGACCATTTTGGGATCGTTCGACATGTCCGGAGTCATCGTTTTTCATCCGAAAATTGATTTTTTGGACTGTACCAAAAAGTATTCAAAATGTCAATTGGATCGTGCCTCATGTTGAATAACCACTTTTTAAACCCTCACAGTGACCAAAATTGCCATTTTTACAGAGTTATGATTACTCAAAAGCTTCAATTTTGACCCCTTTGAGGCACAGAAATGACTTAAAACACACTTATTTTAGTTGACAAAGTCATAATTCACATCCAACAGTCATTTAGAGTCAAAAGATTAAATGTTAAAATTTCATCATTATAGACCATTTTGGGAACGTTCAACAGGTCCGGAGTCATCGTTTTTCATCCGGAAATTGATTTTTTGGACTGTACCAAAAATGATTCAAAATGTCAATTGGGTCGTGCCTCATGTTGAATAACCACTTTTTAAACCCTCAGAGTGACCAAAATTGCCATTTTTACAGAGTTTTGCTTATTCAAAAGCCTCAATTTTGACCCGTTTCAGGGACAGAAATGGCTTTAAACACACTTATTTTAGTTGACAAAGTCATAATTCACATCCAACAGTCATTTACAGTCAAAAGATTAAATGTTAAAATTTCATCCATATTGACCATTTTGGGATCGTTCGACATGTCCGGAGTCATCGTTTTTCATCCGAAAATTGATTTTTGGGACTGTACCGAAAATGATTCAAAATGTCAATTGGATCGTGCCTCATGTTGAATAACCACTTTTTAAAGCCTCATAGTGACCAACATTGCCATTTTTGCAGAGTTTTGCTTACTCAAAAGCTTCAATTTTGACCCTTTTCAGGCACAGAAATGACTTTAAACACACTTATTTTAGTTGACAAAGTCATAATTCACATCCAACAGTCATTTACAGTCAAAAGATTAAATGTTAAAAATTCATCCATATTGGCCATTTTGGGACCGTTCGACATGTCCGGAGTCATCGTTTTTCATCCGAAAATTGATTTTTTGGACTGTACCAAAAATGATTCAAAATGTCAATTGGATCGTGCCTCATGTTGAATAACCACTTTTTAAACCCTCAGAGTGACCAAAATTGCCATTTTTACAGAGTTTTGCTTACTCAAAAGCTTCAATTTTGACCTGTTTCAGGCACAGAAATGACTTTAAACACACTTATTTTAGTTGACAAAGTCATAATTCACATCCAACAGTCATTTAGAGTCAAAAGATTAAATGTTAAAATTTCATCCATATTGACCATTTTGGGATCGTTCGACATGTCCGGATTCATCGTTTTTCATCCGAAAATTGATTTTTTGGACTGTACCAAAAATGATTCAAAATGTCAATTGGATCGTGCCTCATGTTGAATAACCACTTTTTAAACCCTCACAGTGACCAAAATTGCCATTTTTACAGAGTTATGATTACTCAAAAGCTTCAATTTTGACCCCTTTGAGGCACAGAAATGACTTAAAACACACTTATTTTAGTTGACAAAGTCATAATTCACATCCAACAGTCATTTAGAGTCAAAAGATTAAATGTTAAAATTTCATCATTATAGACCATTTTGGGAACGTTCAACAGGTCCGGAGTCATCTTTTTTCATCCGGAAATTGATTTTTTGGACTGTACCAAAAATGATTCAAAATGTCAATTGGATCGTGCCTCATGTTGAATAACCACTTTTTAAACCCTCAGCTTACTCAAAAGCTTCAATTTTGACCCGTTTCAGGCACAGAAATGACTTTAAACACACTTATTTTAGTTGACAAAGTCATAATTCACATCCACCAGTCATTTACAGTCAAAAGATTAAATGTTAAAATTTCATCCATATTGGCCATTTTGGGATCGTTCGACATGTCCGGAGTCATCGTTTTCATCCGAAAAATGATTTTTTGGACTGTACCAAAAATGATTCAAAATGTCAATTGGATCGTGCCTCATGTTGAATAACCACTTTTTAAACCCTCACAGTGACCAAAATTGCCATTTTTACAGAGTTATGATTACTCAAAAGCTTCAATTTTGACCCCTTTGAGGCACAGAAATGACTTAAAACACACTTATTTTAGTTGACAAAGTCATAATTCACATCCAACAGTCATTTAGAGTCAAAAGATTAAATGTTAAAATTTCATCATTATAGACCATTTTGGGAACGTTCAACAGGTCCGGAGTCATCGTTTTTCATCCGGAAATTGATTTTTTGGACTGTACCAAAAATGATTCAAAATGTCAATTGGATCGTGCCTCATGTTGAATAACCACTTTTTAAACCCTCACAGTGACCAAAATTGCCATTTTTACAGAGTTATGATTACTCAAAAGCTTCAATTTTGACCCCTTTGAGGCACAGAAATGACTTAAAACACACTTATTTTAGTTGACAAAGTCATAATTCACATCCACCAGTCATTTACAGTCAAAAGATTCAATGTTAAAATTTCATCCATATTGGCCATTTTGGGATCGTTCTACATGTCCGGAGTCATCGTTTTCATCCGAAAATTGATTTTTTGGACTGTATCAAAAATGATTCAAAATGTCAATTGGATCGTGCCTCATGTTGAATAACCACTTTTTAAACCCTCAGAGTGACCAAAATTGCCATTTTTACAGAGTTTTGCTTACTCAAAAGCTTCAATTTTGACCCGTTTCAGGCACAGAAATGACTTTAAACACACTTATTTTAGTTGACAAAGTCATAATTCACATCCAACAGTCATTTACAGTCAAAAGATTAAATGTTAAAATTTCATCCATATTGACCATGTTGGGATCGTTCGACATGTCCAGAGTCATCGATTTTCATCCGAAAATTGATTTTTTGGACTGTACCAAAAATGATTCAAAATGTCAATTGGATCGTGCCTCATGTTGAATAACCACTTTTTAAACCCTCACAGTGACCAAAATTGCCATTTTTACAGAGTTATGATTACTCAAAAGCTTCAATTTTGACCCCTTTGAGGCACAGAAATGACTTAAAACACACTTATTTTAGTTGACAAAGTCATAATTCACATCCAACAGTCATTTAGAGTCAAAAGATTAAATGTTAAAATTTCATCATTATAGACCATTTTGGGAACGTTCAACAGGTCCGGAGTCATCGTTTTTCATCCGGAAATTGATTTTTTGGACTGTACCAAAAATGATTCAAAATGTCAATTGGATCGTGCCTCATGTTGAATAACCACTTTTTAAACCCTCACAGTGACCAAAATTGCCATTTTTACAGAGTTATGATTACTCAAAAGCTTCAATTTTGACCCCTTTGAGGCACAGAAATGACTTAAAACACACTTATTTTTGTTGACAAAGTCATAATTCACATCCAACAGTCATTTAGAGTCAAAAGATTAAATGTTAAAATTTCATCATTATAGACCATTTTGGGAACGTTCAACAGGTCCGAAATCATCATTTTTTATCCGGAAATTGATTTTTTGGACTGCACCAAAAATGATTCAAAATGTCAATTGGGTCGTGCCTCATGTTGAATAACCACTTTTTAAACCCTCAGAGTGACCAAAATTGCCATTTTTACAGAGTTTTGCTTACTCAAAAGCTTCAATTTTGACCCTTTTCAGGCACAGAAATGACTTTAAACACACTTATTTAGTTGACAAAGTCATAATTCACATCCAACAGTCATTTACAGTCAAAAGATTAAATGTTAAAATTTCATCCATATTGACCATTTTGGGATCGTTCGACATGTCAGGAGTCATCGTTTTTCATCCGAAAATTCATTTTTTGTACTGTACCAAAAATGATTCAAAATGTCAATTGGATCGTGCCTCATGTTGAATAACCACTTTTTAAAGCCTCACAGTGACCAAAATTGCCATTTTTACAGACTTTTGATTACTCAAAAGCTTCAATTTTGACCCCTTTGAGGCACAGAAATGACTTTAAACACACTTATTTTAGTTGACAAAGTCATAATTCACATCCAACAGTCATTTAGAGTCAAAAGATTAAATGTTAAAATTTCATCCATATTCACCATTTTGGGATCGTTCGACATGTCCGGAGTCATTGTTTTTCATCCAAAAATTGATTTTTTGGACTGTACCAAAAATGATTCAAAATGTCAATTGGATCGTGCCTCATGTTGAATAACCACTTTTTAAACCCTCACAGTGACCAAAATTGCCATTTTTACAGAGTTTTGCTTACTCAAAAGCTTCAATTTTGACCCGTTTCAGGCACAGAAATGACTTTAAACACACTTATTTTAGTTGACAAAGTCATAATTCACATCCAACAGTCATTTATAGTCAAAAGATTAAATGTTAAAATTTCATCCATATTGACCATTTTGGGATCGTTCGACATGTCCGGAGTCATCGTTTTTCATCCGGAAATTGATTTTTTGGACTGTACCAAAAATGATTCAAAATGTCAATTGGGTCGTGCCTCATGTTGAATAACCACTTTTTAAACCCTCACAGTGACCAAAATTGCCATTTTTACAGAGTTATGATTACTCAAAAGCTTCAATTTTGACCCCTTTGAGGCACAGAAATGACTTAAAACACACTTATTTTAGTTGACAAAGTCATAATTCACATCCAACAGTCATTTAGAGTCAAAAGATTAAATGTTAAAATTTCATCATTATAGACCATTTTGGGAACGTTCAACAGGTCCGGAGACATCGTTTTTCATCCGGAAATAGATTTTTTTGACTGTACCAAAAATGATTCAAAATGTCAATTGGATCGTGCCTCATGTTGAATAACCACTTTTTAAACCCTCACAGTGACCAAAATTTGCCATTTTTACAGAGTTTTGATTACTCAAAAGCTGCAATTGAGACCCCTTTGAGGCACAGAAATGACTTTAAACACACTTATTTTAGTTGACAAAGTCATAATTCACATCCAACAGTCATTTAGAGTCAAAAGATTAAATGTTAAAATTTCATCATTATAGACCATTTTGTGAACGTTCGACAGGTCCGGAGTCATCGTTTTTCATCCGAAAATTGATTTTTTGGACTGTACCAAAAATGATTCAAAATGTCAATTGGGTCGTGCCTCATGTTGAATAACCACTTTTTAAACCCTCAGAGTGACCAAAATTGCCATTTTTACAGAGTTTTGCTTATTCAAAAGCCTCAATTTTGACCCGTTTCAGGGACAGAAATGGCTTTAAACACACTTATTTTAGTTGAGAAATTCATAATTCACATCCAACAGTCATTTACAGTCAAAAGATTAAATGTTAAAATTTCATCCATATTGACCATTTTGGGATCTTCGACATGTCCGGAGTCATCGTTTTTCATCCGAAAATTCATTTTTTGGACTGTACCAAAAATGATTCAAAATGTCAATTGGATCGTGCCTCATGTTGAATAACCACTTTTTAAAGCCTCACAGTGAACAAAATTGCCATTTTTACAGAGTTTTGATTACTCAAAAGCTTCAATTTTGACCCGTTTCAGGCACAGAAATGACTTTAAACACACTTATTTTAGTTGACAAAGTCATAATTCACATCCAACAGTCATTTAGAGTCAAAAGATTAAATGTTAAAATTTCATCATTACAGACCATTTTGGGAACATTCGACAGGTCCGGAGTCATCGTTTTTCATCCGAAAATTGATTTTTTGGACTGTACCAAAAATGATTCAAAATGTCAATTGGATCGTGCCTCATGTTGAATAACCACTTTTTAAAGCCTCATAGTGACCAAAATTGCCATTTTTGCAGAGTTTTGCTTACTCAAAAGCTTCAATTTTGACCCGTTTCAGGCACAGAAATGACTTTAAACACACTTATTTTAGTTGACAAAGTCATAATTCACATCCAACAGTCATTTACAGTCAAAAGATTAAATGTTAAAAATTCATCCATATTGGCCATTTTGGGATCGTTCGACATGTCCGGAGTCATCGTTTTTCATCTGAAAATTGATTTTTTGGACTGTACCAAAAATGATTCAAAATGTCAATTGGATCGTGCCTCATGTTGAATAACCACTTTTTAAACCCTCAGAGTGACCAAAATTGCCATTTTTACAGAGTTTTGCTTACTCAAAAGCTTCAATTTTGACCCCTTTGAGGCACAGAAATGACTTAAAACACACTTATTTTAGTTGACAAAGTCATAATTCACATCCAACAGTCATTTAGAGTCAAAAGATTAAATGTTAAAATTTCATCATTATAGACCATTTTGGGAACGTTCAACAGGTCCGGAGTCATCGTTTTTCATCTGGAAATTGATTTTTTGGACTGTACCAAAAATGATTCAAAATGTCAATTGGATCGTGCCTCATGTTGAATAACCACTTTTTAAACCCTCACAGTGACCAAAATTTGCCATTTTTACAGAGTTTTGATTACTTAAAAGCTGCAATTTTGACCCCTTTGAGGCACAGAAATGACTTTAAACACACTTATTTTAGTTGATAAAAGTCATAATTCACATCCAACAGTCATTAAGAGTCAAAAGATTAAATGTTAAAATTTCATCATTATAGACCATTTTGTGAACGTTCGACAGGTCCGGAGTCATCGTTTTTCATCTGAAAATTGATTTTTTGGACTGTACCAAAAATGATTCAAAATGTCAATTGGATCGTGCCTCATGTTGAATAACCACTTTTTAAACCCTCAGCTTACTCAAAAGCTTCAATTTTGACCCGTTTCAGGCACAGAAATGACTTTAAACACACTTATTTTAGTTGACAAAGTCATAATTCACATCCACCAGTCATTTACAGTCAAAAGATTAAATGTTAAAATTTCATCCATATTGGCCATTTTGGGATTGTTCGACATGTCCGGAGTCATCGTTTTCATCCGAAAATTGATTTTTTGGACTGTACCAAAAATGATTCAAAATGTCAATTGGATCGTGCCTCATGTTGAATAACCACTTTTTAAACCCTCAGCTTACTCAAAAGCTTCAATTTTGACCCGTTTCAGGCACAGAAATGACTTTAAACACACTTATTTTAGTTGACAAAGTCATAAATCACATCCAACAGTCATTTAGAGTCAAAAGATTAAATCTTAAAATTTCATCATTATAGACCATTTTGGGAACGTTCAACAGGTCCGGAGTCATCGTTTTTCATCCGGAAATTGATTTTTTGGACTGTACCAAAAATGATTCAAAATGTCAATTGGGTCGTGCCTCATGTTGAATAACCACTTTTTAAACCCTCAGCTTACTCAAAAGCTTCAATTTTGACCCCTTTGAGGCACAGAAATGACTTTAAACACACTTATTTTAGTTGACAAAGTCATAATTCACATCCACCAGTCATTTACAGTCAAAAGATTCAATGTTAAAATTTCATCCATATTGGCCATTTTGGGATCGTTCGACATGTCCGGAGTCATCGTTTTCATCCGAAAATTGATTTTTTGGACTGTATCAAAAATGATTCAAAATGTCAATTGGATCGTGCCTCATGTTGAATAATCACTTTTTAAACCCTCAGAGTGACAAAAATTGCCATTTTTACAGAGTTTTGCTTACTCAAAAGCTTCAATTTTGACCCGTTTCAGACACAGAAATGACTTTAAACACACTTATTTTAGTTGACAAAGTCATAATTCACATCCAACAGTCATTTACAGTCAAAAGATTAAATGTTAAAATTTCATCCATATTGACCATTTTGGGATCGTTCGACATGTCCGGAGTCATCGATTTTCATCCGAAAATTGATTTTTTGGACTGTACCAAAAATGATTCAAAATGTCAATTGGATCGTGCCTCATGTTGAATAACCACTTTTTAAACCCTCACAGTGACCAAAATTGCCATTTTTACAGAGTTATGATTACTCAAAAGCTTCAATTTTGACCCCTTTGAGGCACAGAAATGACTTAAAACACACTTATTTTAGTTGACAAAGTGATAATTCACATCCAACAGTCATTTAGAGTCAAAAGATTAAATGTTAAAATTTCATCATTATAGACCATTTTGTGAACGTTCGACAGGTCCGGAGTCATCGTTTTTCATCCGAAAATTGATTTTTTTGGACTGTACCAAAAATGATTCAAAATGTCAATTGGGTCGTGCCTCATGTTGAATAACCACTTTTTAAACCCTCAGAGTGACCAAAATTGCCATTTTTACAGAGTTTTGCTTATTCAAAAGCCTCAATTTTGACCCGTTTCAGGGACAGAAATGGCTTTAAACACACTTATTTTAGTTGACAAAGTCATAATTCACATCCAACAGTAATTTACAGTCAAAAGATTAAATGTTAAAATTTCATCCATATTGACCATTTTGGGATCGTTCGACATGTCCGGAGTCATCGTTTTTTATCCGAAAATTGATTTTTTGGACTGTACCAAATATTATTCAAAATGTCAATTGGATCGTGCCTCATGTTGAATAACCACTTTTTACAGCCTCATAGTGACCAAAATTGCCATTTTTGCAGAGTTTTGCTTACTCAAAAGGTTCAATTTTGACCCGTTTCAGGCACAGAAATGACTTTAAACACACTTATTTTAGTTGACAAAGTCATAATTCACATCCAACAGTCATTTACAGTCAAAAGATTAAATGTAAAAAATTCATCCATATTGGCCATTTTGGGATCGTTCGACATGTCCGGAGTCATCGTTTTTCATCCGAAAATTGATTTTTTGGACTGTACCAAAAATGATTCAAAATGTCAATTGGATCGTGCCTCATGTTGAATAACCACTTTTTAAACCCTCAGAGTGACCAAAATTGCCATTTTTACAGACTTTTGCTTACTCAAAAGCTTCAATTTTGACCTGTTTCAGGCACAGAAATGACTTTAAACACACTTATTTTAGTTGACAAAGTCATAATTCACATCCAACAGTCATTTAGAGTCAAAAGATTAAATGTTAAAATGTCATCATTATAAACCATTTTGGGAACGTTCAACAGGTCCGGAGTCATCGTTTTTCATCCGGAAATTGATTTTTTGGACTGTACCAAAAATGATTCAAAATGTCAATTGGATCGTGCCTCATGTTGAATAACCACTTTTTAAACCCTCACAGTGACCAAAATTTGCCATTTTTACAGAGTTTTGATTACTCAAAAGCTGCAATTGAGACCCCTTTGAGGCACAGAAATGACTTTAAACACACTTATTTTAGTTGACAAAGTCATAATTCACATCCAACAGTCATTTAGAGTCAAAAGATTAAATGTTAAAATTTCATCATTATAGACCATTTTGTGAACGTTCGACAGGTCCGGAGTCATCGTTTTTCATCCGAAAATTGATTTTTTTGGACTGTACCAAAAATGATTCAAAATGTCAATTGGGTCGTGCCTCATGTTGAATAACCACTTTTTAAACCCTCAGAGTGACCAAAATTGCCATTTTTACAGAGTTTTGCTTATTCAAAAGCCTAAATTTTGACCCGTTTCAGGGACAGAAATGGCTTTAAACACACTTATTTTAGTTGACAAAGTCATAATTCACATCCAATAGTAATTTACAGTCAAAAGATTAAATGTTAAAATTTCATCCATATTTACCATTTTGGGATCGTTCGACATGTCCGGAGTCATCGTTTTTCATCCGAAAATTGATTTTTTGGACTGTACCAAAAATTATTCAAAATGTCAATTGGATCGTGCCTCATGTTGAATAACCACTTTTTACAGCCTCATAGTGACCAAAATTGCCATTTTTGCAGAGTTTTGCTTACTCAAAAGGTTCAATTTTGACCCGTTTCAGCCACAGAAATGACTTTAAACACACTTATTTTAGTTGACAAAGTCATAATTCACATCAAACAGTCATTTACAGTCAAAAGATTAAATGTAAAAAATTCATCCATATTGGCCATTTTGGGATCGTTCGACATGTCCGGAGTCATCGTTTTTCATCCGAAAATTGATTTTTTGGACTGTACCAAAAATGATTCAAAATGTCAATTGGATCGTGCCTCATGTTGAATAACCACTTTTTAAACCCTCAGAGTGACCAAAATTGCCATTTTTACAGACTTTTGCTTACTCAAAAGCTTCAATTTTGACCTGTTTCAGGCACAGAAATGACTTTAAACACACTTATTTTAGTTGACAAAGTCATAATTCACATCCAACAGTCATTTAGAGTCAAAAGATTAAATGTTAAAATTTCATCCATATTGACCATGTTGGGATCGTTCGACATGTCCGGAGTCATCGTTTTTCATCCGAAAATTGATTTTTTGGACTGTACCAAAAATGATTCAAAATGTCAATTGGATCGTGCCTCATGTTGAATAACCACTTTTTAAACCCTCACAGTGACCAAAATTGCAATTTTTACAGAGTTATGATTACTCAAAAGCTTCAATTTTGACCCCTTTGAGGCACAGAAATGACTTAAAACACACTTATTTTAGTTGACAAAGTCATAATTCACATCCAACAGTCATTTAGAGTCAAAAGATTAAATGTTAAAATTTCATCATTATAGACCATTTTGGGAACGTTCAACAGGTCCGGAGTCATCGTTTTTCATCCGGAAATTGATTTTTTGGACTGTACCAAAAATGATTCAAAATGTCAATTGGATCGTGCCTCATGTTGAATAACCACTTTTTAAACCCTTACAGTGACCAAAATTTGCCATTTTTACAGAGTTTTGATTACTCAAAAGCTGCAATTTTGACCCCTTTGAGGCACAGAAATGACTTTAAACACACTTATTTTAGTTGACAAAGTCATAATTCACATCCACCAGTCATTTACAGTCAAAAGATTAAATGTTAAAATTTCATCCATATTGACCATTTTGGGATCGTTCGACATGTCCGGAGTCATCGTTTTTCATCCGGAAATTGATTTTTTGGACTGTACCAAAAATGATTCAAAATGTCAATTGGATCGTGTCTCATGTTGAATAACCACTTTTTAAACCCTCAGAGTGACCAAAATTGCCATTTTTACAGAGTTTTGCTTACTCAAAAGCTTCAATTTTGACCAGTTTCAGGCACAGAAATGACTTTAAACACACTTATTTTAGTTGACAAAGTCATAATTCACATCCAACAGTAATTTACAGTCAAAAGATTAAATGTTAAAATTTCATCCATATTGACCATTTTGGGATCGTTCGACATGTCCGGAGTCATCGTTTTTCATCCGAAAATTGATTTTTTGGACTGTACCAAAAATTATTCAAAATGTCAATTGGATCGTGCCTCATGTTGAATAACCACTTTTTAAAGCCTCACAGTGACCAAAATTGCCATTTTTACAGAGTTTTGATTACTCAAAAGCTTCAATTTTGACCCCTTTGAGGCACAGAAATGACTTTAAACACACTTATTTTAGTTGACAAAGTCATAATTCACATCCACCAGTCATTTACAGTCAAAAGATTAAATGTTAAAATTTCATCCATATTGACCATTTTGGGATCGTTCGACATGTCCGGAGTCATCGTTTTTCATCCGGAAATTGATTTTTTGGACTGTACCAAAAATGATTCAAAATGTCAATTGGATCGTGCCTCATGTTGAATAACCACTTTTTAAACCCTCAGAGTGACCAAAATTGCCATTTTTACAGAGTTTTGCTTACTCAAAAGCTTCAATTTTGACCAGTTTCAGGCACAGAAATGACTTTAAACACACTTATTTTAGTTGACAAAGTCATAATTCACATCCAACAGTAATTTACAGTCAAAAGATTAAATGTTAAAATTTCATCCATATTGACCATTTTGGGATCGTTCGACATGTCCGGAGTCATCGTTTTTCATCCGGAAATTGATTTTTTGGACTGTACCAAAAATGATTCAAAATGTCAATTGGATCGTGCCTCATGTTGAATAACCACTTTTTAAACCCTCACAGTGACCAAAATTTGCCATTTTTACAGAGTTTTGATTACTCAAAAGCTGCAATTGAGACCCCTTTGAGGCACAGAAATGACTTTAAACACACTTATTTTAGTTGACAAAGTCATAATTCACATCCAACAGTCATTTAGAGTCAAAAGATTAAATGTTAAAATTTCATCATTATAGACCATTTTGTGAACGTTCGACAGGTCCGGAGTCATCGTTTTTCATCTGAAAATTGATTTTTTTGGACTGTACCAAAAATGATTCAAAATGTCAATTGGGTCGTGCCTCATGTTGAATAACCACTTTTTAAACCCTCAGAGTCACCAAAATTGCCATTTTTACAGAGTTTTGCTTATTCAAAAGCCTCAATTTTGACCCGTTTCAGGGACAGAAATGGCTTTAAACACACTTATTTTAGTTGACAAAGTCATAATTCACATCCAACAGTAATTTACAGTCAAAAGATTAAATGTTAAAATTTCATCCATATTGACCATTTTGGGATCGTTCGACATGTCCGGAGTCATCGTTTTTCATCCGAAAATTGATTTTTTGGACTGTACCAAAAAGTATTCAAAATGTCAATTGGATCGTGCCTCATGTTGAATAACCACTTTTTAAACCCTCACAGTGACCAAAATTTGCCATTTTTACAGAGTTTTGATTACTCAAAAGCTTCAATTTTGACCCGTTTCAGGCACAGAAATGACTTTAAACACACTTATTTTAGTTGACAAAGTCATAATTCACATCCAACAGTCATTTACAGTCAAAAGATTAAATGTTAAAATTTCATCCATATTGACCATTTTGGGATCGTTCGACATGTCCGGAGTCATCCTTTTTCATCCGAAAATTGATTTTTTGGACTGTACCAAAAATTATTCAAAATGTCAATTGGATCGTGCCTCATGTTGAATAACCACTTTTTAAAGCCTCACAGTGACCAAAATTGCCATTTTTACAGAGTTTTGATTACTCAAAAGCTTCAATTTTGACCCCTTCGAGGCACAGAAATGACTTTAAACACACTTATTTTAGTTGACAAAGTCATAATTCACATCCACCAGTCATTTACAGTCAAAAGATTAAATGTTAAAATTTCATCCATATTGACCATTTTGGGATCGTTCGACATGTCCGGAGTCATCGTTTTTCATCCGGAAATTGATTTTTTGGACTGTACCAAAAATGATTCAAAATGTCAATTGGATCGTGCCTCATGTTGAATAACCACTTTTTAAACCCTCAGAGTGACCAAAATTGCCATTTTTACAGAGTTTTGCTTACTCAAAAGCTTCAATTTTGACCAGTTTCAGGCACAGAAATGACTTTAAACACACTTATTTTAGTTGACAAAGTCATAATTCACATCCAACAGTAATTTACAGTCAAAAGATTAAATGTTAAAATTTCATCCATATTGACCATTTTGGGATCGTTCGACATGTCCGGAGTCATCGTTTTTCATCCGAAAATTGATTTTTTGGACTGTACCAAAAATTATTCAAAATGTCAATTGGATCGTGCCTCATGTTGAATAACCACTTTTTACAGCCTCATAGTGACCAAAATTGCCATTTTTGCAGAGTTTTGCTTACTCAAAAGGTTCAATTTTGACCCGTTTCAGGCACAGAAATGACTTTAAACACACTTATTTTAGTTGACAAAGTCATAATTCACATCCAACAGTCATTTACAGTCAAAAGATTAAATGTAAAAAATTCATCCATATTGGCCATTTTGGGATCGTTCGACATGTCCGGAGTCATCGTTTTTCATCCGAAAATTGATTTTTTGGACTGTACCAAAAATGATTCAAAATGTCAATTGGATCGTGCCTCATGTTGAATAACCACTTTTTAAACCCTCAGAGTGACCAAAATTGCCATTTTTACGACTTTTGCTTACTCAAAAGCTTCAATTTTGACCTGTTTCAGGCACAGAAATGACTTTAAACACACTTATTTTAGTTGACAAAGTCATAATTCACATCCAACAGTCATTTAGAGTCAAAAGATTAAATGTTAAAATTTCATCATTATAAACCATTTTGGGAACGTTCAACAGGTCCGGAGTCATCGTTTTTCATCCGGAAATTGATTTTTTGGACTGTACCAAAAATGATTCAAAATGTCAATTGGATCGTGCCTCATGTTGAATAACCACTTTTTAAACCCTCACAGTGACCAAAATTTGCCATTTTTACAGAGTTTTGATTACTCAAAAGCTGCAATTGAGACCCCTTTGAGGCACAGAAATGACTTTAAACACACTTATTTTAGTTGACAAAGTCATAATTCACATCCAACAGTCATTTAGAGTCAAAAGATTAAATGTTAAAATTTCATCATTATAGACCATTTTGTGAACGTTCGACAGGTCCGGAGTCATCGTTTTTCATCTGAAAATTGATTTTTTTGGACTGTACCAAAAATGATTCAAAATGTCAATTGGGTCGTGCCTCATGTTGAATAACCACTTTTTAAACCCTCAGAGTGACCAAAATTGCCATTTTTACAGAGTTTTGCTTACTCAAAAGCTTCAATTTTGACCCTTTTCAGGCACAGAAATGACTTTAAACACACTTATTTTAGTTGACAAAGTCATAATTCACATCCAACAGTCATTTACAGTCAAAAGATTAAATGTTAAAATTTCGTCCATATTGACCACTTTGGGATCGTTCGACATGTCCGGAGTCATCGTTTTTCATCCGAAAATTGATTTTTTGGACTGTACCAAAAATGATTCAAAATGTCAATTGGATCGTGCCTCATGTTGAATAACCACTTTTTAAACCCTCAGAGTGACCAAAATTGCCATTTTTACAGACTTTTGCTTACTCAAAAGCTTCAATTTTGACCTGTTTCAGGCACAGAAATGACTTTAAACACACTTATTTTAGTTGACAAAGTCATAATTCACATCCAACAGTCATTTACAGTCAAAAGATTAAATGTTAAAATTTCATCATTATAGACCATTTTGGGAACGTTCAACAGGTCCGGAGTCATCGTTTTTCATCCGAAAATTCATTTTTTGGACTGTACCAAAAATGATTCAAAATGTCAATTGGATCGTGCCTCATGTTGAATAACCACTTTTTAAAGCCTCACAGTGACCAAAATTGCCATTTTTACAGAGTTTTGATTACTCAAAAGGTTCAATTTTGACCCGTTTCAGGCACAGAAATGACTTTAAACACACTTATTTTAGTTGACAAAGTCATAATTCACATCCAACAGTAATTTACAGTCAAAAGATTAAATGTTAAAATTTCATCCATATTGACCATTTTGGGATCGTTCGACATGTCCGGAGTCATCGTTTTTCATCCGAAAATTGATTTTTTGGACTGTACCAAAAATTATTCAAAATGTCAATTGGATCGTGCCTCATGTTGAATAACCACTTTTTACAGCCTCATAGTGACCAAAATTGACATTTTTGCAGAGTTTTGCTTACTCAAAAGGTTCAATTTTGACCCGTTTCAGGCACAGAAATGACTTTAAACACACTTATTTTAGTTGACAAAGTCATAATTCACATCCAACAGTCATTTACAGTCAAAAGATTAAATGTAAAAAATTCATCCATATTGGCCATTTTGGGATCGTTCGACATGTCCGGAGTCATCGTTTTTCATCCGAAAATTGATTTTTTGGACTGTACCAAAAATGATTCAAAATGTCAATTGGATCGTGCCTCATGTTGAATAACCACTTTTTAAACCCTCAGAGTGACCAAAATTGCCATTTTTACAGACTTTTGCTTACTCAAAAGCTTCAATTTTGACCTGTTTCAGGCACAGAAATGACTTTAAACACACTTATTTTAGTTGACAAAGTCATAATTCACATCCAACAGTCATTTAGAGTCAAAAGATTAAATGTTAAAATGTCATCATTATAAACCATTTTGGGAACGTTCAACAGGTCCGGAGTCATCGTTTTTCATCCGGAAATTGATTTTTTGGACTGTACCAAAAATGATTCAAAATGTCAATTGGATCGTGCCTCATGTTGAATAACCACTTTTTAAACCCTCACAGTGACCAAAATTTGCCATTTTTACAGAGTTTTGATTACTCAAAAGCTGCAATTGAGACCCCTTTGAGGCACAGAAATGACTTTAAACACACTTATTTTAGTTGACAAAGTCATAATTCACATCCAACAGTCATTTAGAGTCAAAAGATTAAATGTTAAAATTTCATCATTATAGACCATTTTGTGAACGTTCGACAGGTCCGGAGTCATCGTTTTTCATCCGAAAATTGATTTTTTTGGACTGTACCAAAAATGATTCAAAATGTCAATTGGGTCGTGCCTCATGTTGAATAACCACTTTTTAAACCCTCAGAGTGACCAAAATTGCCATTTTTACAGAGTTTTGCTTATTCAAAAGCCTCAATTTTGACCCGTTTCAGGGACAGAAATGGCTTTAAACACACTTATTTTAGTTGACAAAGTCATAATTCACATCCAATAGTAATTTACAGTCAAAAGATTAAATGTTAAAATTTCATCCATATTGACCATTTTGGGATCGTTCGACATGTCCGGAGTCATCGTTTTTCATCCGAAAATTGATTTTTTGGACTGTACCAAAAATTATTCAAAATGTCAATTGGATCGTGCCTCATGTTGAATAACCACTTTTTACAGCCTCATAGTGACCAAAATTGCCATTTTTGCAGAGTTTTGCTTACTCAAAAGGTTCAATTTTGACCCGTTTCAGCCACAGAAATGACTTTAAACACACTTATTTTAGTTGACAAAGTCATAATTCACATCAAACAGTCATTTACAGTCAAAAGATTAAATGTAAAAAATTCATCCATATTGGCCATTTTGGGATCGTTCGACATGTCCGGAGTCATTGTTTTTCATCCGAAAATTGATTTTTTGGACTGTACCAAAAATGATTCAAAATGTCAATTGGATCGTGCCTCATGTTGAATAACCACTTTTTAAACCCTCAGAGTGACCAAAATTGCCATTTTTACAGACTTTTGCTTACTCAAAAGCTTCAATTTTGACCTGTTTCAGGCACAGAAATGACTTTAAACACACTTATTTTAGTTGACAAAGTCATAATTCACATCCAACAGTCATTTAGAGTCAAAAGATTAAATGTTAAAATTTCATCCATATTGACCATGTTGGGATCGTTCGACATGTCCGGAGTCATCGTTTTTCATCCGAAAATTGATTTTTTGGACTGTACCAAAAATGATTCAAAATGTCAATTGGATCGTGCCTCATGTTGAATAACCACTTTTTAAACCCTCACAGTGACCAAAATTGCCATTTTTACAGAGTTATGATTACTCAAAAGCTTCAATTTTGACCCCTTTGAGGCACAGAAATGACTTAAAACACACTTATTTTAGTTGACAAAGTCATAATTCACATCCAACAGTCATTTACAGTCAAAAGAATAAATGTAAAAAATTCATCCATATTGGCCATTTTGGGATCGTTCGACATGTCCGGAGTCATCGTTTTTCATCCGAAAATTGATTTTTTGGACTGTACCAAAAATGATTCAAAATGTCAATTGGATCGTGCCTCATGTTGAATAACCACTTTTTAAACCCTCAGAGTGACCAAAATTGCCATTTTTACAGACTTTTGCTTACTCAAAAGCTTCAATTTTTACCTGTTTCAGGCACAGAAATGACTTTAAACACACTTATTTTAGTTGACAAAGTCATAATTCACATCCAACAGTCATTTAGAGTCAAAAGATTAAATGTTAAAATTTCATCATTATAAACCATTTTGGGAACGTTCAACAGGTCCGGAGTCATCGTTTTTCATCCGGAAATTGATTTTTTGGACTGTACCAAAAATGATTCAAAATGTCAATTGGATCGTGCCTCATGTTGAATAACCACTTTTTAAACCCTCACAGTGACCAAAATTTGCCATTTTTACAGAGTTTTGATTACTCAAAAGCTGCAATTGAGACCCCTTTGAGGCACAGAAATGACTTTAAACACACTTATTTTAGTTGACAAAGTCATAATTCACATCCAACAGTCATTTAGAGTCAAAAGATTAAATGTTAAAATTTCATCATTATAGACCATTTTGTGAACGTTCGACAGGTCCGGAGTCATCGTTTTTCATCTGAAAATTGATTTTTTTGGACTGTACCAAAAATGATTCAAAATGTCAATTGGGTCGTGCCTCATGTTGAATAACCACTTTTTAAACCCTCAGAGTGACCAAAATTGCCATTTTTACAGAGTTTTGCTTATTCAAAAGCCTCAATTTTGACCCGTTTCAGGGACAGAAATGGCTTTAAACACACTTATTTTAGTTGACAAAGTCATAATTCACATCCAACAGTAATTTACAGTCAAAAGATTAAATGTTAAAATTTCATCCATATTGACCATTTTGGGATCGTTCGACATGTCCGGAGTCATCGTTTTTCATCCGAAAATTGATTTTTTGGACTGTACCAAAAATGATTCAAAATGTCAATTGGATCGTGCCTCATGTTGAATAACCACTTTTTAAACCCTCAGAGTGACCAAAATTGCCATTTTTACAGACTTTTGCTTACTCAAAAGCTTCAATTTTGACCTGTTTCAGGCACAGAAATGACTTTAAACACACTTATTTTAGTTGACAAAGTCATAATTCACATCCAACAGTCATTTAGAGTCAAAAGATTAAATGTTAAAATGTCATCATTATAAACCATTTTGGGAACGTTCAACAGGTCCGGAGTCATCGTTTTTCATCCGGAAATTGATTTTTTGGACTGTACCAAAAATGATTCAAAATGTCAATTGGATCGTGCCTCATGTTGAATAACCACTTTTTAAACCCTCACAGTGACCAAAATTTGCCATTTTTACAGAGTTTTGATTACTCAAAAGCTGCAATTGAGACCCCTTTGAGGCACAGAAATGACTTTAAACACACTTATTTTAGTTGACAAAGTCATAATTCACATCCAACAGTCATTTAGAGTCAAAAGATTAAATGTTAAAATTTCATCATTATAGACCATTTTGTGAACGTTCGACAGGTCCGGAGTCATCGTTTTTCATCCGAAAATTGATTTTTTTGGACTGTACCAAAAATGATTCAAAATGTCAATTGGGTCGTGCCTCATGTTGAATAACCACTTTTTAAACCCTCAGAGTGACCAAAATTGCCATTTTTACAGAGTTTTGCTTACTCAAAAGCTTCAATTTTGACCAGTTTCAGGCACAGAAATGACTTTAAACACACTTATTTTAGTTGACAAAGTCATAATTCACATCCAACAGTAATTTACAGTCAAAAGATTAAATGTTAAAATTTCATCCATATTGACCATTTTGGGATCGTTCGACATGTCCGGAGTCATCGTTTTTCATCCGAAAATTGATTTTTTGGACTGTACCAAAAATTATTCAAAATGTCAATTGGATCGTGCCTCATGTTGAATAACCACTTTTTACAGCCTCATAGTGACCAAAATTGCCATTTTTGCAGAGTTTTGCTTACTCAAAAGGTTCAATTTTGACCCGTTTCAGGCACAGAAATGACTTTAAACACACTTATTTTAGTTGACAAAGTCATAATTCACATCCAACAGTCATTTACAGTCAAAAGATTAAATGTAAAAAATTCATCCATATTGGCCATTTTGGGATCGTTCGACATGTCCGGAGTCATCGTTTTTCATCCGAAAATTGATTTTTTGGACTGTACCAAAAATGATTCAAAATGTCAATTGGATCGTGCCTCATGTTGAATAACCACTTTTTAAACCCTCAGAGTGACCAAAATTGCCATTTTTACGACTTTTGCTTACTCAAAAGCTTCAATTTTGACCTGTTTCAGGCACAGAAATGACTTTAAACACACTTATTTTAGTTGACAAAGTCATAATTCACATCCAACAGTCATTTAGAGTCAAAAGATTAAATGTTAAAATTTCATCATTATAAACCATTTTGGGAACGTTCAACAGGTCCGGAGTCATCGTTTTTCATCCGGAAATTGATTTTTTGGACTGTACCAAAAATGATTCAAAATGTCAATTGGATCGTGCCTCATGTTGAATAACCACTTTTTAAACCCTCACAGTGACCAAAATTTGCCATTTTTACAGAGTTTTGATTACTCAAAAGCTGCAATTGAGACCCCTTTGAGGCACAGAAATGACTTTAAACACACTTATTTTAGTTGACAAAGTCATAATTCACATCCAACAGTCATTTAGAGTCAAAAGATTAAATGTTAAAATTTCATCATTATAGACCATTTTGTGAACGTTCGACAGGTCCGGAGTCATCGTTTTTCATCTGAAAATTGATTTTTTTGGACTGTACCAAAAATGATTCAAAATGTCAATTGGGTCGTGCCTCATGTTGAATAACCACTTTTTAAACCCTCAGAGTGACCAAAATTGCCATTTTTACAGAGTTTTGCTTACTCAAAAGCTTCAATTTTGACCCTTTTCAGGCACAGAAATGACTTTAAACACACTTATTTTAGTTGACAAAGTCATAATTCACATCCAACAGTCATTTACAGTCAAAAGATTAAATGTTAAAATTTCGTCCATATTGACCACTTTGGGATCGTTCGACATGTCCGGAGTCATCGTTTTTCATCCGAAAATTGATTTTTTGGACTGTACCAAAAATGATTCAAAATGTCAATTGGATCGTGCCTCATGTTGAATAACCACTTTTTAAACCCTCAGAGTGACCAAAATTGCCATTTTTACAGACTTTTGCTTACTCAAAAGCTTCAATTTTGACCTGTTTCAGGCACAGAAATGACTTTAAACACACTTATTTTAGTTGACAAAGTCATAATTCACATCCAACAGTCATTTACAGTCAAAAGATTAAATGTTAAAATTTCATCATTATAGACCATTTTGGGAACGTTCAACAGGTCCGGAGTCATCGTTTTTCATCCGGAAATTGATTTTTTGGACTGTACCAAAAATGATTCAAAATGTCAATTGGATCGTGCCTCATGTTGAATAACCACTTTTTAAACCCTCACAGTGACCAAAATTTGCCATTTTTACAGAGTTTTGATTACTCAAAAGCTGCAATTGAGACCCCTTTGAGGCACAGAAATGACTTTAAACACACTTATTTTAGTTGACAAAGTCATAATTCACATCCAACAGTCATTTAGAGTCAAAAGATTAAATGTTAAAATTTCATCATTATAGACCATTTTGTGAACGTTCGACAGGTCCGGAGTCATCGTTTTTCATCCGACAATTGATTTTTTTTTGGACTGTACCAAAAATTATTCAAAATGTCAATTGGATCGTGCCTCATGTTGAATAACCACTTTTTACAGCCTCATAGTGACCAAAATTGCCATTTTTACAGAGTTTTGATTACTCAAAAGGTTCAATTTTGACCCGTTTCAGGCACAGAAATGACTTTAAACACACTTATTTTAGTTGACAAAGTCATAATTCACATCCAACAGTAATTTACAGTCAAAAGATTAAATGTTAAAATTTCATCCATATTGACCATTTTGGGATCGTTCGACATGTCCGGAGTCATCGTTTTTCATCCGAAAATTCATTTTTTGGACTGTACCAAAAATGATTCAAAATGTCAATTGGATCGTGCCTCATGTTGAATAACCACTTTTTAAAGCCTCACAGTGACCAAAATTGCCATTTTTACAGAGTTTTGATTACTCAAAAGGTTCAATTTTGACCCGTTTCAGGCACAGAAATGACTTTAAACACACTTATTTTAGTTGACAAAGTCATAATTCACATCCAACAGTAATTTACAGTCAAAAGATTAAATGTTAAAATTTCATCCATATTGACCATTTTGGGATCGTTCGACATGTCCGGAGTCATCGTTTTTCATCCGAAAATTGATTTTTTGGACTGTACCAAAAATTATTCAAAATGTCAATTGGATCGTGCCTCATGTTGAATAACCACTTTTTACAGCCTCATAGTGACCAAAATTGACATTTTTGCAGAGTTTTGCTTACTCAAAAGGTTCAATTTTGACCCGTTTCAGGCACAGAAATGACTTTAAACACACTTATTTTAGTTGACAAAGTCATAATTCACATCCAACAGTCATTTACAGTCAAAAGATTAAATGTAAAAAATTCATCCATATTGGCCATTTTGGGATCGTTCGACATGTCCGGAGTCATCGTTTTTCATCCGAAAATTGATTTTTTGGACTGTACCAAAAATGATTCAAAATGTCAATTGGATCGTGCCTCATGTTGAATAACCACTTTTTAAACCCTCAGAGTGACCAAAATTGCCATTTTTACAGACTTTTGCTTACTCAAAAGCTTCAATTTTGACCTGTTTCAGGCACAGAAATGACTTTAAACACACTTATTTTAGTTGACAAAGTCATAATTCACATCCAACAGTCATTTAGAGTCAAAAGATTAAATGTTAAAATGTCATCATTATAAACCATTTTGGGAACGTTCAACAGGTCCGGAGTCATCGTTTTTCATCCGGAAATTGATTTTTTGGACTGTACCAAAAATGATTCAAAATGTCAATTGGATCGTGCCTCATGTTGAATAACCACTTTTTAAACCCTCACAGTGACCAAAATTTGCCATTTTTACAGAGTTTTGATTACTCAAAAGCTGCAATTGAGACCCCTTTGAGGCACAGAAATGACTTTAAACACACTTATTTTAGTTGACAAAGTCATAATTCACATCCAACAGTCATTTAGAGTCAAAAGATTAAATGTTAAAATTTCATCATTATAGACCATTTTGTGAACGTTCGACAGGTCCGGAGTCATCGTTTTTCATCCGAAAATTGATTTTTTTGGACTGTACCAAAAATGATTCAAAATGTCAATTGGGTCGTGCCTCATGTTGAATAACCACTTTTTAAACCCTCAGAGTGACCAAAATTGCCATTTTTACAGAGTTTTGCTTATTCAAAAGCCTCAATTTTGACCCGTTTCAGGGACAGAAATGGCTTTAAACACACTTATTTTAGTTGACAAAGTCATAATTCACATCCAATAGTAATTTACAGTCAAAAGATTAAATGTTAAAATTTCATCCATATTGACCATTTTGGGATCGTTCGACATGTCCGGAGTCATCGTTTTTCATCCGAAAATTGATTTTTTGGACTGTACCAAAAATTATTCAAAATGTCAATTGGATCGTGCCTCATGTTGAATAACCACTTTTTACAGCCTCATAGTGACCAAAATTGCCATTTTTGCAGAGTTTTGCTTACTCAAAAGGTTCAATTTTGACCCGTTTCAGCCACAGAAATGACTTTAAACACACTTATTTTAGTTGACAAAGTCATAATTCACATCAAACAGTCATTTACAGTCAAAAGATTAAATGTAAAAAATTCATCCATATTGGCCATTTTGGGATCGTTCGACATGTCCGGAGTCATTGTTTTTCATCCGAAAATTGATTTTTTGGACTGTACCAAAAATGATTCAAAATGTCAATTGGATCGTGCCTCATGTTGAATAACCACTTTTTAAACCCTCAGAGTGACCAAAATTGCCATTTTTACAGACTTTTGCTTACTCAAAAGCTTCAATTTTGACCTGTTTCAGGCACAGAAATGACTTTAAACACACTTATTTTAGTTGACAAAGTCATAATTCACATCCAACAGTCATTTAGAG
Source organism: Lissotriton vulgaris (assembly GCF_964263255.1). Lineage (NCBI taxonomy): Eukaryota > Metazoa > Chordata > Amphibia > Caudata > Salamandridae > Lissotriton > Lissotriton vulgaris. The sequence goes on from NW_028247247.1 coordinate 143,399, forward strand.
TCAAAAGATTAAATGTTAAAATTTCATCCATATTGACCATGTTGGGATCGTTCGACATGTCCGGAGTCATCGTTTTTCATCCGAAAATTGATTTTTTGGACTGTACCAAAAATGATTCAAAATGTCAATTGGATCGTGCCTCATGTTGAATAACCACTTTTTAAACCCTCACAGTGACCAAAATTGCCATTTTTACAGAGTTATGATTACTCAAAAGCTTCAATTTTGACCCCTTTGAGGCACAGAAATGACTTAAAACACACTTATTTTAGTTGACAAAGTCATAATTCACATCCAACAGTCATTTACAGTCAAAAGAATAAATGTAAAAAATTCATCCATATTGGCCATTTTGGGATCGTTCGACATGTCCGGAGTCATCGTTTTTCATCCGAAAATTGATTTTTTGGACTGTACCAAAAATGATTCAAAATGTCAATTGGATCGTGCCTCATGTTGAATAACCACTTTTTAAACCCTCAGAGTGACCAAAATTGCCATTTTTACAGACTTTTGCTTACTCAAAAGCTTCAATTTTGACCTGTTTCAGGCACAGAAATGACTTTAAACACACTTATTTTAGTTGACAAAGTCATAATTCACATCCAACAGTCATTTAGAGTCAAAAGATTAAATGTTAAAATTTCATCATTATAAACCATTTTGGGAACGTTCAACAGGTCCGGAGTCATCGTTTTTCATCCGGAAATTGATTTTTTGGACTGTACCAAAAATGATTCAAAATGTCAATTGGATCGTGCCTCATGTTGAATAACCACTTTTTAAACCCTCACAGTGACCAAAATTTGCCATTTTTACAGAGTTTTGATTACTCAAAAGCTGCAATTGAGACCCCTTTGAGGCACAGAAATGACTTTAAACACACTTATTTTAGTTGACAAAGTCATAATTCACATCCAACAGTCATTTAGAGTCAAAAGATTAAATGTTAAAATTTCATCATTATAGACCATTTTGTGAACGTTCGACAGGTCCGGAGTCATCGTTTTTCATCTGAAAATTGATTTTTTTGGACTGTACCAAAAATGATTCAAAATGTCAATTGGGTCGTGCCTCATGTTGAATAACCACTTTTTAAACCCTCAGAGTGACCAAAATTGCCATTTTTACAGAGTTTTGCTTATTCAAAAGCCTCAATTTTGACCCGTTTCAGGGACAGAAATGGCTTTAAACACACTTATTTTAGTTGACAAAGTCATAATTCACATCCAACAGTAATTTACAGTCAAAAGATTAAATGTTAAAATTTCATCCATATTGACCATTTTGGGATCGTTCGACATGTCCGGAGTCATCGTTTTTCATCCGAAAATTGATTTTTTGGACTGTACCAAAAATGATTCAAAATGTCAATTGGATCGTGCCTCATGTTGAATAACCACTTTTTAAACCCTCAGAGTGACCAAAATTGCCATTTTTACAGACTTTTGCTTACTCAAAAGCTTCAATTTTGACCTGTTTCAGGCACAGAAATGACTTTAAACACACTTATTTTAGTTGACAAAGTCATAATTCACATCCAACAGTCATTTAGAGTCAAAAGATTAAATGTTAAAATGTCATCATTATAAACCATTTTGGGAACGTTCAACAGGTCCGGAGTCATCGTTTTTCATCCGGAAATTGATTTTTTGGACTGTACCAAAAATGATTCAAAATGTCAATTGGATCGTGCCTCATGTTGAATAACCACTTTTTAAACCCTCACAGTGACCAAAATTTGCCATTTTTACAGAGTTTTGATTACTCAAAAGCTGCAATTGAGACCCCTTTGAGGCACAGAAATGACTTTAAACACACTTATTTTAGTTGACAAAGTCATAATTCACATCCAACAGTCATTTAGAGTCAAAAGATTAAATGTTAAAATTTCATCATTATAGACCATTTTGTGAACGTTCGACAGGTCCGGAGTCATCGTTTTTCATCCGAAAATTGATTTTTTTGGACTGTACCAAAAATGATTCAAAATGTCAATTGGGTCGTGCCTCATGTTGAATAACCACTTTTTAAACCCTCAGAGTGACCAAAATTGCCATTTTTACAGAGTTTTGCTTATTCAAAAGCCTCAATTTTGACCCGTTTCAGGGACAGAAATGGCTTTAAACACACTTATTTTAGTTGACAAAGTCATAATTCACATCCAATAGTAATTTACAGTCAAAAGATTAAATGTTAAAATTTCATCCATATTGACCATTTTGGGATCGTTCGACATGTCCGGAGTCATCGTTTTTCATCCGAAAATTGATTTTTTGGACTGTACCAAAAATTATTCAAAATGTCAATTGGATCGTGCCTCATGTTGAATAACCACTTTTTACAGCCTCATAGTGACCAAAATTGCCATTTTTGCAGAGTTTTGCTTACTCAAAAGGTTCAATTTTGACCCGTTTCAGCCACAGAAATGACTTTAAACACACTTATTTTAGTTGACAAAGTCATAATTCACATCAAACAGTCATTTACAGTCAAAAGATTAAATGTAAAAAATTCATCCATATTGGCCATTTTGGGATCGTTCGACATGTCCGGAGTCATCGTTGTTCATCCGAAAATTGATTTTTTGGACTGTACCAAAAATGATTCAAAATGTCAATTGGATCGTGCCTCATGTTGAATAACCACTTTTTAAACCCTCAGAGTGACCAAAATTGCCATTTTTACAGACTTTTGCTTACTCAAAAGCTTCAATTTTGACCTGTTTCAGGCACAGAAATGACTTTAAACACACTTATTTTAGTTGACAAAGTCATAATTCACATCCAACAGTCATTTAGAGTCAAAAGATTAAATGTTAAAATTTCATCCATATTGACCATGTTGGGATCGTTCGACATGTCCGGAGTCATCGTTTTTCATCCGAAAATTGATTTTTTGGACTGTACCAAAAATGATTCAAAATGTCAATTGGATCGTGCCTCATGTTGAATAACCACTTTTTAAACCCTCACAGTGACCAAAATTGCCATTTTTACAGAGTTATGATTACTCAAAAGCTTCAATTTTGACCCCTTTGAGGCACAGAAATGACTTAAAACACACTTATTTTAGTTGACAAAGTCATAATTCACATCCAACAGTCATTTAGAGTCAAAAGATTAAATGTTAAAATTTCATCATTATAGACCATTTTGGGAACGTTCAACAGGTCCGGAGTCATCGTTTTTCATCCGGAAATTGATTTTTTGGACTGTACCAAAAATGATTCAAAATGATTCAAAATGTCAATTGGATCGTGCCTCATGTTGAATAACCACTTTTTAAACCCTCACAGTGACCAAAATTTGCCATTTTTACAGAGTTTTGATTACTCAAAAGCTGCAATTTTGACCCCTTTGAGGCACAGAAATGACTTTAAACACACTTATTTTAGTTGATAAAAGTCATAATTCACATCCAACAGTCATTTAGAGTCAAAAGATTAAATGTTAAAATTTCATCATTATAGACCATTTTGTGAACGTTCGACAGGTCCGGAGTCATCGTTTTTCATCCGAAAATTGATTTTTTGGACTGTACCAAAAATGATTCAAAATGTCAATTGGATCGTGCCTCATGTTGAATAACCACTTTTTAAACCCTCACAGTGACCAAAATTTGCCATTTTTACAGAGTTTTGATTACTCAAAAGCTGCAATTGAGACCCCTTTGAGGCACAGAAATGACTTTAAACACACTTATTTTAGTTGACAAAGTCATAATTCACATCCAACAGTCATTTAGAGTCAAAAGATTAAATGTTAAAATTTCATCATTATAGACCATTTTGTGAACGTTCGACATCGTTTTTCATCCGAAAATTGATTTTTTTGGACTGTACCAAAAATGATTCAAAATGTCAATTGGGTCGTGCCTCATGTTGAATAACCACTTTTTAAACCCTCAGAGTGACCAAAATTGCCATTTTTACAGAGTTTTGCTTATTCAAAAGCCTCAATTTTGACCCGTTTCAGGGACAGAAATGGCTTTAAACACACTTATTTTAGTTGACAAAGTCATAATTCACATCCAACAGTAATTTACAGTCAAAAGATTAAATGTTAAAATTTCATCCATATTGACCATTTTGGGATCGTTCGACATGTCCGGAGTCATCGTTTTTCATCCGAAAATTGATTTTTTGGACTGTACCAAAAATTATTCAAAATGTCAATTGGATCGTGCCTCATGTTGAATAACCACTTTTTACAGCCTCATAGTGACCAAAATTGCCATTTTTGCAGAGTTTTGCTTACTCAAAAGGTTCAATTTTGACCCGTTTCAGGCACAGAAATGACTTTAAACACACTTATTTTAGTTGACAAAGTCATAATTCACATCCAACAGTCATTTACAGTCAAAAGATTAAATGTAAAAAATTCATCCATATTGGCCATTTTGGGATCGTTCGACATGTCCGGAGTCATCGTTTTTCATCCGAAAATTGATTTTTTGGACTGTACCAAAAATGATTCAAAATGTCAATTGGATCGTGCCTCATGTTGAATAACCACTTTTTAAACCCTCAGAGTGACCAAAATTGCCATTTTTACAGACTTTTGCTTACTCAAAAGCTTCAATTTTGACCTGTTTCAGGCACAGAAATGACTTTAAACACACTTATTTTAGTTGACAAAGTCATAATTCACATCCAACAGTCATTTAGAGTCAAAAGATTAAATGTTAAAATGTCATCATTATAAACCATTTTGGGAACGTTCAACAGGTCCGGAGTCATCGTTTTTCATCCGGAAATTGATTTTTTGGACTGTACCAAAAATGATTCAAAATGTCAATTGGATCGTGCCTCATGTTGAATAACCACTTTTTAAACCCTCACAGTGACCAAAATTTGCCATTTTTACAGAGTTTTGATTACTCAAAAGCTGCAATTGAGACCCCTTTGAGGCACAGAAATGACTTTAAACACACTTATTTTAGTTGACAAAGTCATAATTCACATCCAACAGTCATTTAGAGTCAAAAGATTAAATGTTAAAATTTCATCATTATAGACCATTTTGTGAACGTTCGACAGGTCCGGAGTCATCGTTTTTCATCCGAAAATTGATTTTTTTGGACTGTACCAAAAATGATTCAAAATGTCAATTGGGTCGTGCCTCATGTTGAATAACCACTTTTTAAACCCTCAGAGTGACCAAAATTGCCATTTTTACAGAGTTTTGCTTATTCAAAAGCCTCAATTTTGACCCGTTTCAGGGACAGAAATGGCTTTAAACACACTTATTTTAGTTGACAAAGTCATAATTCACATCCAATAGTAATTTACAGTCAAAAGATTAAATGTTAAAATTTCATCCATATTGACCATTTTGGGATCGTTCGACATGTCCGGAGTCATCGTTTTTCATCCGAAAATTGATTTTTTGGACTGTACCAAAAATTATTCAAAATGTCAATTGGATCGTGCCTCATGTTGAATAACCACTTTTTACAGCCTCATAGTGACCAAAATTGCCATTTTTGCAGAGTTTTGCTTACTCAAAAGGTTCAATTTTGACCCGTTTCAGCCACAGAAATGACTTTAAACACACTTATTTTAGTTGACAAAGTCATAATTCACATCAAACAGTCATTTACAGTCAAAAGATTAAATGTAAAAAATTCATCCATATTGGCCATTTTGGGATCGTTCGACATGTCCGGAGTCATCGTTTTTCATCCGAAAATTGATTTTTTGGACTGTACCAAAAATGATTCAAAATGTCAATTGGATCGTGCCTCATGTTGAATAACCACTTTTTAAACCCTCAGAGTGACCAAAATTGCCATTTTTACAGACTTTTGCTTACTCAAAAGCTTCAATTTTGACCTGTTTCAGGCACAGAAATGACTTTAAACACACTTATTTTAGTTGACAAAGTCATAATTCACATCCAACAGTCATTTAGAGTCAAAAGATTAAATGTTAAAATTTCATCCATATTGACCATGTTGGGATCGTTCGACATGTCCGGAGTCATCGTTTTTCATCCGAAAATTGATTTTTTGGACTGTACCAAAAATGATTCAAAATGTCAATTGGATCGTGCCTCATGTTGAATAACCACTTTTTAAACCCTCACAGTGACCAAAATTGCCATTTTTACAGAGTTATGATTACTCAAAAGCTTCAATTTTGACCCATTTCAGGCACAGAAATGACTTAAAACACACTTATTTTAGTTGACAAAGTCATAATTCACATCCAACAGTCATTTAGAGTCAAAAGATTAAATGTTAAAATTTCATCATTATAGACCATTTTGGGAACGTTCAACAGGTCCGGAGTCATCGTTTTTCATCCGGAAATTGATTTTTTGGACTGTACCAAAAATGATTCAAAATGTCAATTGGATCGTGCCTCATGTTGAATAACCACTTTTTAAAGCCTCACAGTGACCAAAATTGCCATTTTTACAGAGTTTTGATTACTCAAAAGCTTCAATTTTGACCCGTTTCAGGCACAGAAATGACTTTAAACACACTTATTTTAGTTGACAAAGTCATAATTCACATCCAACAGTCATTTACAGTCAAAAGATTAAATGTTAAAATTTCATCCATATTGACCATTTTGGGATCGTTCGACATGTCCGGAGTCATCGTTTTTCATCCGAAAATTGATTTTTTGGACTGTACCAAAAATTATTCAAAATGTCAATTGGATCGTGCCTCATGTTGAATAACCACTTTTTACAGCCTCATAGTGACCAAAATTGCCATTTTTGCAGAGTTTTGCTTACTCAAAAGGTTCAATTTTGACCCGTTTCAGGCACAGAAATGACTTTAAACACACTTATTTTAGTTGACAAAGTCATAATTCACATCCAACAGTCATAAGATTAAATGTAAAAAATTCATCCATATTGGCCATTTTGGGATCGTTCGACATGTCCGGAGTCATCGTTTTTCATCCGAAAATGGATTTTTTGGACTGTACCAAAAATGATTCAAAATGTCAATTGGATCGTGCCTCATGGTGAATAACCACTTTTTAAACCCTCAGAGTGACCAAAATTGCCATTTTTACAGACTTTTGCTTACTCAAAAGCTTCAATTTTGACCCATTTCAGGCACAGAAATGACTTTAAACACACTTATTTTAGTTGACAAAGTCATAATTCACATCCAACAGTCATTTAGAGTCAAAAGATTAAATGTTAAAATTTCATCCATATTGACCATGTTGGGATCGTTCGACATGTCCGGAGTCATCGTTTTTCATCCGAAAATTGATTTTTTGGACTGTACCAAAAATGATTCAAAATGTCAATTGGATCGTGCCTCATGTTGAATAACCCATTTTTAAACCCTCACAGTGACCAAAATTGCCATTTTTACAGAGTTATGATTACTCAAAAGCTTCAATTTTGACCCCTTTGAGGCACAGAAATGACTTAAAACACACTTATTTTAGTTGACAAAGTCATAATTCACATCCAACAGTCATTTAGAGTCAAAAGATTAAATGTTAAAATTTCATCATTATAGACCATTTTGGGAACGTTCAACAGGTCCGGAGTCATCGTTTTTCATCCGGAAATTGATTTTTTGGACTGTACCAAAAATGATTCAAAATGTCAATTGGATCGTGCCTCATGTTGAATAACCACTTTTTAAACCCTCACAGTGACCAAAATTTGCCATTTTTACAGAGTTTTGATTACTCAAAAGCTGCAATTTTGACCCCTTTGAGGCACAGAAATGACTTTAAACACACTTATTTTAGTTGATAAAAGTCATAATTCACATCCAACAGTCATTTAGAGTCAAAAGATTAAATGTTAAAATTTCATCATTATAGACCATTTTGTGAACGTTCGACAGGTCCGGAGTCATCGTTTTTCATCCGAAAATTGATTTTTTGGACTGTACCAAAAATGATTCAAAATGTCAATTGGATCGTGCCTCATGTTGAATAACCACTTTTTAAACCCTCAGCTTACTCAAAAGCTTCAATTTTGACCCCTTTGAGGCACAGAAATGACTTTAAACACACTTATTTTAGTTGACAAAGTCATAATTCACATCCAACAGTCATTTACAGTCAAAAGATTCAATGTTAAAATTGCATCCATATTGACCATTTTGGGATCGTTCGACATGTCCGGAGTCATCGTTTTTCATCCGAAAATTGATTTTTTGGACTGTATCAAAAATGATTCAAAATGTCAATTGGATCGTGCCTCATGTTGAATAACCACTTTTTAAACCCTCAGAGTGACCACAATTGCCATTTTTACAGAGTTTTTCTTACTCAAAAGCTTCAATTTTGACCCGTTTCAGGCACAGAAATGACTTTAAACACACTTATTTTAGTTGACAAAGTCATAATTCACATCCAACAGTCATTTACAGTCAAAAGATTACATGTTAAAATTTCATCCATATTGACCATTTTGGGATCGTTCGACATGTCCGGAGTCATCGATTTTCATCCGAAAATTGATTTTTTGGACTGTACCAAAAATGATTCAAAATGTCAATTGGATCGTGCCTCATGTTGAATAACCACTTTTTAAACCCTCACAGTGACCAAAATTGCCATTTTTACAGAGTTATGATTACTCAAAAGCTTCAATTTTGACCCCTTTGAGGCACAGAAATGACTTAAAACACACTTATTTTAGTTGACAAAGTCATAATTCACATCCAACAGTCATTTAGAGTCAAAAGATTAAATGTTAAAATTTCATCATTATAGACCATTTTGGGAACGTTCAACAGGTCCGGAGTCATCGTTTTTCATCCGGAAATTGATTTTTTGGACTGTACCAAAAATGATTCAAAATGTCAATTGGATCGTGCCTCATGTTGAATAACCACTTTTTAAAGCCTCACAGTGACCAAAATTGCCATTTTTACAGAGTTTTGATTACTCAAAAGCTTCAATTTTGACCCGTTTCAGGCACAGAAATGACTTTAAACACACTTATTTTAGTTGACAAAGTCATAATTCACATCCAACAGTCATTTACAGTCAAAAGATTAAATGTTAAAATTTCATCCATATTGACCATTTTGGGATCGTTCGACATGTCCGGAGTCATCGTTTTTCATCCGAAAATTGATTTTTTGGACTGTACCAAAAATTATTCAAAATGTCAATTGGATCGTGCCTCATGTTGAATAACCACTTTTTACAGCCTCATAGTGACCAAAATTGCCATTTTTGCAGAGTTTTGCTTACTCAAAAGGTTCAATTTTGACCCGTTTCAGGCACAGAAATGACTTTAAACACACTTATTTTAGTTGACAAAGTCATAATTCACATCCAACAGTCATAAGATTAAATGTAAAAAATTCATCCATATTGGCCATTTTGGGATCGTTCGACATGTCCGGAGTCATCGTTTTTCATCCGAAAATGGATTTTTTGGACTGTACCAAAAATGATTCAAAATGTCAATTGGATCGTGCCTCATGTTGAATAACCACTTTTTAAACCCTCAGAGTGACCAAAATTGCCATTTTTACAGACTTTTGCTTACTCAAAAGCTTCAATTTTGACCTGTTTCAGGCACAGAAATGACTTTAAACACACTTATTTTAGTTGACAAAGTCATAATTCACATCCAACAGTCATTTAGAGTCAAAAGATTAAATGTTAAAATTTCATCCATATTGACCATGTTGGGATCGTTCGACATGTCCGGAGTCATCGTTTTTCATCCGAAAATTGATTTTTTGGACTGTACCAAAAATGATTCAAAATGTCAATTGGATCGTGCCTCATGTTGAATAACCACTTTTTAAACCCTCACAGTGACCAAAATTGCCATTTTTACAGAGTTATGATTACTCAAAAGCTTCAATTTTGACCCCTTTGAGGCACAGAAATGACTTAAAACACACTTATTTTAGTTGACAAAGTCATAATTCACATCCAACAGTCATTTAGAGTCAAAAGATTAAATGTTAAAATTTCATCATTATAGACCATTTTGGGAACGTTCAACAGGTCCGGAGTCATCGTTTTTCATCCGGAAATTGATTTTTTGGACTGTACCAAAAATGATTCAAAATGTCAATTGGATCGTGCCTCATGTTGAATAACCACTTTTTAAACCCTCACAGTGACCAAAATTTGCCATTTTTACAGAGTTTTGATTACTCAAAAGCTGCAATTTTGACCCCTTTGAGGCACAGAAATGACTTTAAACACACTTATTTTAGTTGATAAAAGTCATAATTCACATCCAACAGTCATTTAGAGTCAAAAGATTAAATGTTAAAATTTCATCATTATAGACCATTTTGTGAACGTTCGACAGGTCCGGAGTCATCGTTTTTCATCCGAAAATTGATTTTTTGGACTGTACCAAAAATGATTCAAAATGTCAATTGGATCGTGCCTCATGTTGAATAACCACTTTTTAAACCCTCAGCTTACTCAAAAGCTTCAATTTTGACCCCTTTGAGGCACAGAAATGACTTTAAACACACTTATTTTAGTTGACAAAGTCATAATTCACATCCACCAGTCATTTACAGTCAAAAGATTCAATGTTAAAATTGCATCCATATTGACCATTTTGGGATCGTTCGACATGTCCGGAGTCATCGATTTTCATCCGAAAATTGATTTTTTGGACTGTACCAAAAATGATTCAAAATGTCAATTGGATCGTGCCTCATGTTGAATAACCACTTTTTAAACCCTCAGAGTGACCAAAATTGCCATTTTTACAGAGTTTTTCTTACTCAAAAGCTTCAATTTTGACCCGTTTCAGGCACAGAAATGACTTTAAACACACTTATTTTAGTTGACAAAGTCATAATTCACATCCAACAGTCATTTACAGTCAAAAGATTAAATGTTAAAATTTCATCCATATTGACCATTTTGGGATCGTTCGACATGTCCGGAGTCATCGATTTTCATCCGAAAATTGATTTTTTGGACTGTACCAAAAATGATTCAAAATGTCAATTGGATCGTGCCTCATGTTGAATAACCACTTTTTAAACCCTCACAGTGACCAAAATTGCCATTTTTACAGAGTTATGATTACTCAAAAGCTTCAATTTTGACCCCTTTGAGGCACAGAAATGACTTAAAACACACTTATTTTAGTTGACAAAGTCATAATTCACATCCAACAGTCATTTAGAGTCAAAAGATTAAATGTTAAAATTTCATCATTATAGACCATTTTGGGAACGTTCAACAGGTCCGGAGTCATCGTTTTTCATCCGGAAATTGATTTTTTGGACTGTACCAAAAATGATTCAAAATGTCAATTGGGTCGTGCCTCATGTTGAATAACCACTTTTTAAACCCTCAGAGTGACCAAAATTGCCATTTTTACAGAGTTTTGCTTATTCAAAAGCCTCAATTTTGACCCGTTTCAGGGACAGAAATGGCTTTAAACACACTTATTTTAGTTGACAAAGTCATAATTCACATCCAACAGTCATTTACAGTCAAAAGATTAAATGTTAAAATTTCATCCATATTGACCATTTTGGGATCGTTCGACATGTCCGGAGTCATCGTTTTTCATCCGAAAATTCATTTTTTGGACTGTACCAAAAATGATTCAAAATGTCAATTGGATCGTGCCTCATGTTGAATAACCACTTTTTAAAGCCTCACAGTGACCAAAATTGCCATTTTTACAGAGTTTTGATTACTCAAAAGCTTCAATTTTGACCCGTTTCAGGCACAGAAATGACTTTAAACACACTTATTTTAGTTGACAAAGTCATAATTCACATCCAACAGTCATTTACAGTCAAAAGATTAAATGTTAAAATTTCATCCATATTGACCTTTTTGGGATCGTTCAACATGTCCGGAGTCATCGTTTTTCATCCGAAAATTGATTTTTTGGACTGTACCGAAAATGATTCAAAATGTCAATTGGATCGTGCCTCATGTTGAATAACCACTTTTTAAAGCCTCATAGTGACCAAAATTGCCATTTTTGCAGAGTTTTGCTTACTCAAAAGCTTCAATTTTGACCCTTTTCAGGCACAGAAATGACTTTAAACACACTTATTTTAGTTGACAAAGTCATAATTCACATCCAACAGTCATTTACAGTCAAAAGATTAAATGTTAAAAATTCATCCATATTGGCCATTTTGGGACCGTTCGACATGTCCGGAGTCATCGTTTTTCATCCGAAAATTGATTTTTTGGACTGTACCAAAAATGATTCAAAATGTCAATTGGATCGTGCCTCATGTTGAATAACCACTTTTTAAACCCTCAGAGTGACCAAAATTGCCATTTTTACAGAGTTTTGCTTACTCAAAAGCTTCAATTTTGACCTGTTTCAGGCACAGAAATGACTTTAAACACACTTATTTTAGTTGACAAAGTCATAATTCACATCCAACAGTCATTTAGAGTCAAAAGATTAAATGTTAAAATTTCATCCATATTGACCATTTTGGGATCGTTCGACATGTCCGGATTCATCGTTTTTCATCCGAAAATTGATTTTTTGGACTGTACCAAAAATGATTCAAAATGTCAATTGGATCGTGCCTCATGTTGGATAACCACTTTTTAAACCCTCACAGTGACCAAAATTGCCATTTTTACAGAGTTATGATTACTCAAAAGCTTCAATTTTGACCCCTTTGAGGCACAGAAATGACTTAAAACACACTTATTTTAGTTGACAAAGTCATAATTCACATCCAACAGTCATTTACAGTCAAAAGATTAAATGTTAAAATTTCATCCACATTGACCATTTTGGGATCGTTCGACATGTCCGGAGTCATCCTTTTTCATCCGAAAATTGATTTTTTGGACTGTACCAAAAATTATTCAAAATGTCGATTGGATCGTGCCTCATGTTGAATAACCACTTTTTAAAGCCTCACAGTGACCAAAATTGCCATTTTTACAGAGTTTTGATTACTCAAAAGCTTCAATTTTGACCCCTTTGAGGCACAGAAATGACTTTAAACACACTTATTTTAGTTGACAAAGTCATAATTCACATCCACCATTCATTTACAGTCAAAAGATTAAATGTTAAAATTTCATCCATATTGACCATTTTGGGATCGTTCGACATGTCCGGAGTCATCGTTTTTCATCCGGAAATTGATTTTTTGGACTGTACCAAAAATGATTCAAAATGTCAATTGGATCGTGCCTCATGTTGAATAACCACTTTTTAAACCCTCAGAGTGACCAAAATTGCCATTTTTACAGAGTTTTGCTTACTCAAAAGCTTCAATTTTGACCCGTTTCAGGCACAGAAATGACTTTAAACACACTTATTTTAGTTGACAAAGTCATAATTCACATCCAACAGTAATTTACAGTCAAAAGATTAAATGTTAAAATTTCATCCATATTGACCATTTTGGGATCGTTCGACATGTCCGGAGTCATCGTTTTTCATCCGAAAATTGATTTTTTGGACTGTACCAAAAATGATTCAAAATGTCAATTGGATCGTGCCTCATGTTGAATAACCACTTTTTAAACCCTCAGAGTGACCAAAATTGCCATTTTTACAGAGTTTTGCTTACTCAAAAGCTTCAATTTTGACCTGTTTCAGGCACAGAAATGACTTTAAACACACTTATTTTAGTTGACAAAGTCATAATTCACATCCAACAGTCATTTAGAGTCAAAAGATTAAATGTTAAAATTTCATCCATATTGACCATTTTGGGATCGTTCGACATGTCCGGATTCATCGTTTTTCATCCGAAAATTGATTTTTTGGACTGTACCAAAAATGATTCAAAATGTCAATTGGATCGTGCCTCATGTTGGATAACCACTTTTTAAACCCTCACAGTGACCAAAATTGCCATTTTTACAGAGTTATGATTACTCAAAAGCTTCAATTTTGACCCCTTTGAGGCACAGAAATGACTTAAAACACACTTATTTTAGTTGACAAAGTCATAATTCACATCCAACAGTCATTTAGAGTCAAAAGATTAAATGTTAAAATTTCATCATTATAGACCATTTTGGGAACGTTCAACAGGTCCGGAGTCATCTTTTTTCATCCGGAAATTGATTTTTTGGACTGTACCAAAAATGATTCAAAATGTCAATTGGATCGTGCCTCATGTTGAATAACCACTTTTTAAACCCTCAGCTTACTCAAAAGCTTCAATTTTGACCCGTTTCAGGCACAGAAATGACTTTAAACACACTTATTTTAGTTGACAAAGTCATAATTCACATCCACCAGTCATTTACAGTCAAAAGATTAAATGTTAAAATTTCATCCATATTGGCCATTTTGGAATCGTTCGACATGTCCGGAGTCATCGTTTTCATCCGAAAAATGATTTTTTGGACTGTACCAAAAATGATTCAAAATGTCAATTGGATCGTGCCTCATGTTGAATAACCACTTTTTAAACCCTCAGAGTGACCAAAATTGCCATTTTTACAGAGTTTTGCTTACTCAAAAGCTTCAATTTTGACCCGTTTCAGGCACAGAATTGACTTTAAACACACTTATTTTAGTTGACAAAGTCATAATTCACATCCAACAGTCATTTAAAGTCAAAAGATTAAATGTTAAAATTTCATCCATATTGACCATTTTGGGATCGTTCGACATGTCCGGAGTCATCGTTTTTCATCCGAAAATTGATTTTTTGGACTGTACCAAAAATGATTCAAAATGTCAATTGGATCGTGCCTCATGTTGAATAACCACTTTTTAAACCCTCACAGTGACCAAAATTGCCATTTTTACAGAGTTATGATTACTCAAAAGCTTCAATTTTGACCCCTTTGAGGCACAGAAATGACTTAAAACACACTTATTTTAGTTGAAAAAGTCATAATTCACATCCAACAGTCATTTAGAGTCAAAAGATTAAATGTTAAAATTTCATCCATATTGACCATTTTGGGATCGTTCGATATGTCCGGAGTCATCGTTTTTCATCCGAAAATTGATTTTTTGGACTGTACCAAAAATGATTCAAAATGTCAATTGGATCGTGCCTCATGTTGAATAACCACTTTTTAAACCCTCACAGTGACCAAAATTGCCATTTTTACAGAGTTATGATTACTCAAAAGCTTCAATTTTGACCCCTTTGAGGCACAGAAATGACTTAAAACACACTTATTTTAGTTGAAAAAGTCATAATTCACATCCAACAGTCATTTAGAGTCAAAAGATTAAATGTTAAAATTTCATCCATATTGACCATTTTGGGATCGTTCGATATGTCCGGAGTCATCGTTTTTCATCCGAAAATTGATTTTTTGGACTGTACCAAAAATGATTCAAAATGTCAATTGGATCGTGCCTCATGTTGAATAACCACTTTTTAAACCCTCAGAGTGACCAAAATTGCCATTTTTACAGAGTTTTGCTTACTCAAAAGCTTCAATTTTGACCCGTTTCAGGCACAGAAATGACTTTAAACACACTTATTTTAGTTGACAAAGTCATAATTCACATCCAACAGTCATTTACAGTCAAAAGATTAAATGTTAAAATTTCATCCATATTGACCATTTTGGGTTCGTTCGACATGTCCGGAGTCATCGTTTTTCATCCGAAAATTCATTTTTTGGACTGTACCAAAAATGATTCAAAATGTCAATTGGATCGTGCCTCATGTTTAATAACCACTTTTTAAAGCCTCACAGTGACCAAAATTGCCATTTTTACAGAGTTTTGATTACTCAAAAGCTTCAATTTTGACCCGTTTCAGGCACAGAAATGACTTTAAACACACTTATTTTAGTTGACAAAGTCATAATTCACATCCAACAGTCATTTACAGTCAAAAGATTAAATGTTAAAATTTCATCCACATTGACCATTTTGGGATCGTTCGACATGTCCGGAGTCATCCTTTTTCATCCGAAAATTGATTTTTTGGACTGTACCAAAAATTATTCAAAATGTCGATTGGATCGTGCCTCATGTTGAATAACCACTTTTTAAAGCCTCACAGTGACCAAAATTGCCATTTTTACAGAGTTTTGATTACTCAAAAGCTTCAATTTTGACCCCTTTGAGGCACAGAAATGACTTTAAACACACTTATTTTAGTTGACAAAGTCATAATTCACATCCACCATTCATTTACAGTCAAAAGATTAAATGTTAAAATTTCATCCATATTGACCATTTTGGGATCGTTCGACATGTCCGGAGTCATCGTTTTTCATCCGGAAATTGATTTTTTGGACTGTACCAAAAATGATTCAAAATGTCAATTGGATCGTGCCTCATGTTGAATAACCACTTTTTAAACCCTCAGAGTGACCAAAATTGCCATTTTTACAGAGTTTTGCTTACTCAAAAGCTTCAATTTTGACCCGTTTCAGGCACAGAAATGACTTTAAACACACTTATTTTAGTTGACAAAGTCATAATTCACATCCAACAGTAATTTACAGTCAAAAGATTAAATGTTAAAATTTCATCCATATTGACCATTTTGGGATCGTTCGACATGTCCGGAGTCATCGTTTTTCATCCGAAAATTGATTTTTTGGACTGTACCAAAAATGATTCAAAATGTCAATTGGATCGTGCCTCATGTTGAATAACCACTTTTTAAACCCTCAGAGTGACCAAAATTGCCATTTTTACAGAGTTTTGCTTACTCAAAAGCTTCAATTTTGACCTGTTTCAGGCACAGAAATGACTTTAAACACACTTATTTTAGTTGACAAAGTCATAATTCACATCCAACAGTCATTTAGAGTCAAAAGATTAAATGTTAAAATTTCATCCATATTGACCATTTTGGGATCGTTCGACATGTCCGGATTCATCGTTTTTCATCCGAAAATTGATTTTTTGGACTGTACCAAAAATGATTCAAAATGTCAATTGGATCGTGCCTCATGTTGGATAACCACTTTTTAAACCCTCACAGTGACCAAAATTGCCATTTTTACAGAGTTATGATTACTCAAAAGCTTCAATTTTGACCCCTTTGAGGCACAGAAATGACTTAAAACACACTTATTTTAGTTGACAAAGTCATAATTCACATCCAACAGTCATTTAGAGTCAAAAGATTAAATGTTAAAATTTCATCATTATAGACCATTTTGGGAACGTTCAACAGGTCCGGAGTCATCTTTTTTCATCCGGAAATTGATTTTTTGGACTGTACCAAAAATGATTCAAAATGTCAATTGGATCGTGCCTCATGTTGAATAACCACTTTTTAAACCCTCAGCTTACTCAAAAGCTTCAATTTTGACCCGTTTCAGGCACAGAAATGACTTTAAACACACTTATTTTAGTTGACAAAGTCATAATTCACATCCACCAGTCATTTACAGTCAAAAGATTAAATGTTAAAATTTCATCCATATTGGCCATTTTGGAATCGTTCGACATGTCCGGAGTCATCGTTTTCATCCGAAAAATGATTTTTTGGACTGTACCAAAAATGATTCAAAATGTCAATTGGATCGTGCCTCATGTTGAATAACCACTTTTTAAACCCTCAGAGTGACCAAAATTGCCATTTTTACAGAGTTTTGCTTACTCAAAAGCTTCAATTTTGACCCGTTTCAGGCACAGAATTGACTTTAAACACACTTATTTTAGTTGACAAAGTCATAATTCACATCCAACAGTCATTTAAAGTCAAAAGATTAAATGTTAAAATTTCATCCACATTGACCATTTTGGGATCGTTCGACATGTCCGGAGTCATCCTTTTTCATCCGAAAATTGATTTTTTGGACTGTACCAAAAATTATTCAAAATGTCGATTGGATCGTGCCTCATGTTGAATAACCACTTTTTAAAGCCTCACAGTGACCAAAATTGCCATTTTTACAGAGTTTTGATTACTCAAAAGCTTCAATTTTGACCCCTTTGAGGCACAGAAATGACTTTAAACACACTTATTTTAGTTGACAAAGTCATAATTCACATCCACCATTCATTTACAGTCAAAAGATTAAATGTTAAAATTTCATCCATATTGACCATTTTGGGATCGTTCGACATGTCCGGAGTCATCGTTTTTCATCCGGAAATTGATTTTTTGGACTGTACCAAAAATGATTCAAAATGTCAATTGGATCGTGCCTCATGTTGAATAACCACTTTTTAAACCCTCAGAGTGACCAAAATTGCCATTTTTACAGAGTTTTGCTTACTCAAAAGCTTCAATTTTGACCCGTTTCAGGCACAGAAATGACTTTAAACACACTTATTTTAGTTGACAAAGTCATAATTCACATCCAACAGTAATTTACAGTCAAAAGATTAAATGTTAAAATTTCATCCATATTGACCATTTTGGGATCGTTCGACATGTCCGGAGTCATCGTTTTTCATCCGAAAATTGATTTTTTGGACTGTACCAAAAATGATTCAAAATGTCAATTGGATCGTGCCTCATGTTGAATAACCACTTTTTAAACCCTCAGAGTGACCAAAATTGCCATTTTTACAGAGTTTTGCTTACTCAAAAGCTTCAATTTTGACCTGTTTCAGGCACAGAAATGACTTTAAACACACTTATTTTAGTTGACAAAGTCATAATTCACATCCAACAGTCATTTAGAGTCAAAAGATTAAATGTTAAAATTTCATCCATATTGACCATTTTGGGATCGTTCGACATGTCCGGATTCATCGTTTTTCATCCGAAAATTGATTTTTTGGACTGTACCAAAAATGATTCAAAATGTCAATTGGATCGTGCCTCATGTTGAATAACCACTTTTTAAACCCTCAGAGTGACCAAAATTGCCATTTTTACAGAGTTTTGCTTACTCAAAAGCTTCAATTTTGACCTGTTTCAGGCACAGAAATGACTTTAAACACACTTATTTTAGTTGACAAAGTCATAATTCACATCCAACAGTCATTTAGAGTCAAAAGATTAAATGTTAAAATTTCATCCATATTGACCATTTTGGGATCGTTCGACATGTCCGGATTCATCGTTTTTCATCCGAAAATTGATTTTTTGGACTGTACCAAAAATGATTCAAAATGTCAATTGGATCGTGCCTCATGTTGGATAACCACTTTTTAAACCCTCACAGTGACCAAAATTGCCATTTTTACAGAGTTATGATTACTCAAAAGCTTCAATTTTGACCCCTTTGAGGCACAGAAATGACTTAAAACACACTTATTTTAGTTGACAAAGTCATAATTCACATCCAACAGTCATTTAGAGTCAAAAGATTAAATGTTAAAATTTCATCATTATAGACCATTTTGGGAACGTTCAACAGGTCCGGAGTCATCTTTTTTCATCCGGAAATTGATTTTTTGGACTGTACCAAAAATGATTCAAAATGTCAATTGGATCGTGCCTCATGTTGAATAACCACTTTTTAAACCCTCAGCTTACTCAAAAGCTTCAATTTTGACCCGTTTCAGGCACAGAAATGACTTTAAACACACTTATTTTAGTTGACAAAGTCATAATTCACATCCACCAGTCATTTACAGTCAAAAGATTAAATGTTAAAATTTCATCCATATTGGCCATTTTGGAATCGTTCGACATGTCCGGAGTCATCGTTTTCATCCGAAAAATGATTTTTTGGACTGTACCAAAAATGATTCAAAATGTCAATTGGATCGTGCCTCATGTTGAATAACCACTTTTTAAACCCTCAGAGTGACCAAAATTGCCATTTTTACAGAGTTTTGCTTACTCAAAAGCTTCAATTTTGACCCGTTTCAGGCACAGAATTGACTTTAAACACACTTATTTTAGTTGACAAAGTCATAATTCACATCCAACAGTCATTTAAAGTCAAAAGATTAAATGTTAAAATTTCATCCATATTGACCATTTTGGGATCGTTCGACATGTCCGGAGTCATCGTTTTTCATCCGAAAATTGATTTTTTGGACTGTACCAAAAATGATTCAAAATGTCAATTGGATCGTGCCTCATGTTGAATAACCACTTTTTAAACCCTCACAGTGACCAAAATTGCCATTTTTACAGAGTTATGATTACTCAAAAGCTTCAATTTTGACCCCTTTGAGGCACAGAAATGACTTAAAACACACTTATTTTAGTTGAAAAAGTCATAATTCACATCCAACAGTCATTTAGAGTCAAAAGATTAAATGTTAAAATTTCATCCATATTGACCATTTTGGGATCGTTCGATATGTCCGGAGTCATCGTTTTTCATCCGAAAATTGATTTTTTGGACTGTACCAAAAATGATTCAAAATGTCAATTGGATCGTGCCTCATGTTGAATAACCACTTTTTAAACCCTCACAGTGACCAAAATTGCCATTTTTACAGAGTTATGATTACTCAAAAGCTTCAATTTTGACCCCTTTGAGGCACAGAAATGACTTAAAACACACTTATTTTAGTTGAAAAAGTCATAATTCACATCCAACAGTCATTTAGAGTCAAAAGATTAAATGTTAAAATTTCATCCATATTGACCATTTTGGGATCGTTCGATATGTCCGGAGTCATCGTTTTTCATCCGAAAATTGATTTTTTGGACTGTACCAAAAATGATTCAAAATGTCAATTGGATCGTGCCTCATGTTGAATAACCACTTTTTAAACCCTCAGAGTGACCAAAATTGCCATTTTTACAGAGTTTTGCTTACTCAAAAGCTTCAATTTTGACCCGTTTCAGGCACAGAAATGACTTTAAACACACTTATTTTAGTTGACAAAGTCATAATTCACATCCAACAGTCATTTACAGTCAAAAGATTAAATGTTAAAATTTCATCCATATTGACCATTTTGGGTTCGTTCGACATGTCCGGAGTCATCGTTTTTCATCCGAAAATTCATTTTTTGGACTGTACCAAAAATGATTCAAAATGTCAATTGGATCGTGCCTCATGTTTAATAACCACTTTTTAAAGCCTCACAGTGACCAAAATTGCCATTTTTACAGAGTTTTGATTACTCAAAAGCTTCAATTTTGACCCGTTTCAGGCACAGAAATGACTTTAAACACACTTATTTTAGTTGACAAAGTCATAATTCACATCCAACAGTCATTTACAGTCAAAAGATTAAATGTTAAAATTTCATCCACATTGACCATTTTGGGATCGTTCGACATGTCCGGAGTCATCCTTTTTCATCCGAAAATTGATTTTTTGGACTGTACCAAAAATTATTCAAAATGTCGATTGGATCGTGCCTCATGTTGAATAACCACTTTTTAAAGCCTCACAGTGACCAAAATTGCCATTTTTACAGAGTTTTGATTACTCAAAAGCTTCAATTTTGACCCCTTTGAGGCACAGAAATGACTTTAAACACACTTATTTTAGTTGACAAAGTCATAATTCACATCCACCATTCATTTACAGTCAAAAGATTAAATGTTAAAATTTCATCCATATTGACCATTTTGGGATCGTTCGACATGTCCGGAGTCATCGTTTTTCATCCGGAAATTGATTTTTTGGACTGTACCAAAAATGATTCAAAATGTCAATTGGATCGTGCCTCATGTTGAATAACCACTTTTTAAACCCTCAGAGTGACCAAAATTGCCATTTTTACAGAGTTTTGCTTACTCAAAAGCTTCAATTTTGACCCGTTTCAGGCACAGAAATGACTTTAAACACACTTATTTTAGTTGACAAAGTCATAATTCACATCCAACAGTAATTTACAGTCAAAAGATTAAATGTTAAAATTTCATCCATATTGACCATTTTGGGATCGTTCGACATGTCCGGAGTCATCGTTTTTCATCCGAAAATTGATTTTTTGGACTGTACCAAAAATGATTCAAAATGTCAATTGGATCGTGCCTCATGTTGAATAACCACTTTTTAAACCCTCAGAGTGACCAAAATTGCCATTTTTACAGAGTTTTGCTTACTCAAAAGCTTCAATTTTGACCTGTTTCAGGCACAGAAATGACTTTAAACACACTTATTTTAGTTGACAAAGTCATAATTCACATCCAACAGTCATTTAGAGTCAAAAGATTAAATGTTAAAATTTCATCCATATTGACCATTTTGGGATCGTTCGACATGTCCGGATTCATCGTTTTTCATCCGAAAATTGATTTTTTGGACTGTACCAAAAATGATTCAAAATGTCAATTGGATCGTGCCTCATGTTGGATAACCACTTTTTAAACCCTCACAGTGACCAAAATTGCCATTTTTACAGAGTTATGATTACTCAAAAGCTTCAATTTTGACCCCTTTGAGGCACAGAAATGACTTAAAACACACTTATTTTAGTTGACAAAGTCATAATTCACATCCAACAGTCATTTAGAGTCAAAAGATTAAATGTTAAAATTTCATCATTATAGACCATTTTGGGAACGTTCAACAGGTCCGGAGTCATCTTTTTTCATCCGGAAATTGATTTTTTGGACTGTACCAAAAATGATTCAAAATGTCAATTGGATCGTGCCTCATGTTGAATAACCACTTTTTAAACCCTCAGCTTACTCAAAAGCTTCAATTTTGACCCGTTTCAGGCACAGAAATGACTTTAAACACACTTATTTTAGTTGACAAAGTCATAATTCACATCCACCAGTCATTTACAGTCAAAAGATTAAATGTTAAAATTTCATCCATATTGGCCATTTTGGAATCGTTCGACATGTCCGGAGTCATCGTTTTCATCCGAAAAATGATTTTTTGGACTGTACCAAAAATGATTCAAAATGTCAATTGGATCGTGCCTCATGTTGAATAACCACTTTTTAAACCCTCAGAGTGACCAAAATTGCCATTTTTACAGAGTTTTGCTTACTCAAAAGCTTCAATTTTGACCCGTTTCAGGCACAGAATTGACTTTAAACACACTTATTTTAGTTGACAAAGTCATAATTCACATCCAACAGTCATTTAAAGTCAAAAGATTAAATGTTAAAATTTCATCCATATTGACCATTTTGGGATCGTTCGACATGTCCGGAGTCATCGTTTTTCATCCGAAAATTGATTTTTTGGACTGTACCAAAAATGATTCAAAATGTCAATTGGATCGTGCCTCATGTTGAATAACCACTTTTTAAACCCTCACAGTGACCAAAATTGCCATTTTTACAGAGTTATGATTACTCAAAAGCTTCAATTTTGACCCCTTTGAGGCACAGAAATGACTTAAAACACACTTATTTTAGTTGAAAAAGTCATAATTCACATCCAACAGTCATTTAGAGTCAAAAGATTAAATGTTAAAATTTCATCCATATTGACCATTTTGGGATCGTTCGATATGTCCGGAGTCATCGTTTTTCATCCGAAAATTGATTTTTTGGACTGTACCAAAAATGATTCAAAATGTCAATTGGATCGTGCCTCATGTTGAATAACCACTTTTTAAACCCTCAGAGTGACCAAAATTGCCATTTTTACAGAGTTTTGCTTACTCAAAAGCTTCAATTTTGACCCGTTTCAGGCACAGAAATGACTTTAAACACACTTATTTTAGTTGACAAAGTCATAATTCACATCCAACAGTCATTTACAGTCAAAAGATTAAATGTTAAAATTTCATCCATATTGACCATTTTGGGTTCGTTCGACATGTCCGGAGTCATCGTTTTTCATCCGAAAATTCATTTTTTGGACTGTACCAAAAATGATTCAAAATGTCAATTGGATCGTGCCTCATGTTTAATAACCACTTTTTAAAGCCTCACAGTGACCAAAATTGCCATTTTTACAGAGTTTTGATTACTCAAAAGCTTCAATTTTGACCCGTTTCAGGCACAGAAATGACTTTAAACACACTTATTTTAGTTGACAAAGTCATAATTCACATCCAACAGTCATTTACAGTCAAAAGATTAAATGTTAAAATTTCATCCACATTGACCATTTTGGGATCGTTCGACATGTCCGGAGTCATCCTTTTTCATCCGAAAATTGATTTTTTGGACTGTACCAAAAATTATTCAAAATGTCGATTGGATCGTGCCTCATGTTGAATAACCACTTTTTAAAGCCTCACAGTGACCAAAATTGCCATTTTTACAGAGTTTTGATTACTCAAAAGCTTCAATTTTGACCCCTTTGAGGCACAGAAATGACTTTAAACACACTTATTTTAGTTGACAAAGTCATAATTCACATCCACCATTCATTTACAGTCAAAAGATTAAATGTTAAAATTTCATCCATATTGACCATTTTGGGATCGTTCGACATGTCCGGAGTCATCGTTTTTCATCCGGAAATTGATTTTTTGGACTGTACCAAAAATGATTCAAAATGTCAATTGGATCGTGCCTCATGTTGAATAACCACTTTTTAAACCCTCAGAGTGACCAAAATTGCCATTTTTACAGAGTTTTGCTTACTCAAAAGCTTCAATTTTGACCCGTTTCAGGCACAGAAATGACTTTAAACACACTTATTTTAGTTGACAAAGTCATAATTCACATCCAACAGTAATTTACAGTCAAAAGATTAAATGTTAAAATTTCATCCATATTGACCATTTTGGGATCGTTCGACATGTCCGGAGTCATCGTTTTTCATCCGAAAATTGATTTTTTGGACTGTACCAAAAATGATTCAAAATGTCAATTGGATCGTGCCTCATGTTGAATAACCACTTTTTAAACCCTCAGAGTGACCAAAATTGCCATTTTTACAGACTTTTGCTTACTCAAAAGCTTCAATTTTGACTTGTTTCAGGCACAGAAATGACTTTAAACACACTTATTTTAGTTGACAAAGTCATAATTCACATCCAACAGTCATTTACAGTCAAAAGATTAAATGTTAAAATTTCATCATTATAGACCATTTTGGGAACGTTCAACAGGTCCGGAGTCATCGTTTTTCATCCGGAAATTGATTTTTTGGACTGTACCAAAAATGATTCAAAATGTCAATTGGATCGTGCCTCATGTTGAATAACCACTTTTTAAACCCTCACAGTGACCAAAATTTGCCATTTTTACAGAGTTTTGATTACTCAAAAGCTGCAATTGAGACCCCTTTGAGGCACAGAAATGACTTTAAACACACTTATTTTAGTTGACAAAGTCATAATTCACATCCAACAGTCATTTAGAGTCAAAAGATTAAATGTTAAAATTTCATCATTATAGACCATTTTGTGAACGTTCGACAGGTCCGGAGTCATCGTTTTTCATCCGACAATTGATTTTTTTTTGGACTGTACCAAAAATGATTCAAAATGTCAATTGGGTCGTGCCTCATGTTGAATAACCACTTTTTAAACCCTCAGAGTGACCAAAATTGCCATTTTTACAGAGTTTTGCTTATTCAAAAGCCTCAATTTTGACCCGTTTCAGGGACAGAAATGGCTTTAAACACACTTATTTTAGTTGACAAAGTCATAATTCACATCCAACAGTAATTTACAGTCAAAAGATTAAATGTTAAAATTTCATCCATATTGACCATTTTGGGATCGTTCGACATGTCCGGAGTCATCGTTTTTCATCCGAAAATTGATTTTTTGGACTGTACCAAAAATTATTCAAAATGTCAATTGAATCGTGCCTCATGTTGAATAACCACTTTTTACAGCCTCATAGTGACCAAAATTGCCATTTTTGCAGAGTTTTGCTTACTCAAAAGGTTCAATTTTGACCCGTTTCAGGCACAGAAATGACTTTAAACACACTTATTTTAGTTGACAAAGTCATAATTCACATCCAACAGTCATTTACAGTCAAAAGATTAAATGTAAAAAATTCATCCATATTGGCCATTTTGGGATCGTTCGACATGTCCGGAGTCATCGTTTTTCATCCGAAAATTGATTTTTTGGACTGTACCAAAAATGATTCAAAATGTCAATTGGATCGTGCCTCATGTTGAATAACCACTTTTTAAACCCTCACAGTGACCAAAATTGCCATTTTTACAGAGTTATGATTACTCAAAAGCTTCAATTTTGACCCCTTTGAGGCACAGAAATTACTTAAAATACACTTATTTTAGTTGACAAAGTCATAATTCACATCCAACAGTCATTTAGAGTCAAAAGATTAAATGTTAAAATTTCATCATTATAGACCATTTTGGGAACGTTCAACAGGTCCGGAGTTATCGTTTTTCATCCGGAAATTGATTTTTTGGACTGTACCAAAAATGATTCAAAATGTCAATTGGATCGTGCCTCATGTTGAATAACCACTTTTTAAACCCTCAGCTTACTCAAAAGCTTCAATTTTGACCCCTTTGAGGCACAGAAATGACTTTAAACACACTTATTTTAGTTGACAAAGTCATAATTCACATCCACCAGTCATTTACAGTCAAAAGATTCAATGTTAAAATTGCATCCATATTGACCATTTTGGGATCGTTCGACATGTCCGGAGTCATCGTTTTTCATCCGAAAATTGATTTTTTGGACTGTACCAAAAATGATTCAAAATGTCAATTGGATAGTGCCTCATGTTGAATAACCACTTTTTAAACCCTCACAGTGACCAAAATTGCCATTTTTACAGAGTTATGATTACTCAAAAGCTTCAATTTTGACCCCTTTGAGGCACAGAAATGACTTAAAACACACTTATTTTAGTTGACAAAGTCATAATTCACATCCAACAGTCATTTAGAGTCAAAAGATTAAATGTTAAAATTTCATCATTATAGACCATTGTGGGAACGTTCAACAGTTCCGGAGTCATCGTTTTTCATCCGGAAATTGATTTTTTGGACTGTACCAAAAATGATTCAAAATGTCAATTGGGTCGTGCCTCATGTTGAATAACCACTTTTTAAACCCTCAGAGTGACCAAAATTGACATTTTTACAGAGTTTTGCTTACTCAAAAGCTTCAATTTTGACCCTTTTCAGGCACAGAAATGACTTTAAACACACTTATTTTAGTTGACAAAGTCATAATTCACATCCAACAGTCATTTACAGTCAAAAGATTAAATGTTAAAATTTCATCCATATTGACCATTTTGGGATCGTTCGACATGTCCGGAGTCATCGTTTTTCATCCGAATATTCATTTTTTGGACTGTACCAAAAATGATTCAAAATGTCAATTGGATCGTGCCTCATGTTGAATAACCACTTTTTAAACCCTCACAGTGACCAAAATTGCCAATTTTACAGAGTTTTGCTTACTCAAAAGCTTCAATTTTGACCCATTTCAGGCACAGAAATGACTTTAAACACACTTATTTTAGTTGACAAAGTCATAATTCACATCCAACAGTCATTTAGAGTCAAAAGATTAAATGTTAAAATTTCATCCATATTGACCATCTTGGGATCATTCGACATGTCCAGAGTCATTGTTTTTCATCCGAAAATTGATTTTTTGGACTGTACCAAAAATGATTCAAAATGTCAATTGGATCGTGCCTCATGTTGAATAACCACTTTTTAAAGCCTCACAGTGACCAAAATTGCCATTTTTACAGAGTTTTGATTACTCAAAAGCTTCAATTTTGACCCCTTTGAGGCACAGAAAGGACTTTAAACACACTTATTTTAGTTGATAAAAGTCATAATTCACATCCAACAGTCATTTAGGGTCAAAAGATTAAATGTTAAAATTTCATCATTATAGACCATTTTGTGAACGTTCGACAGGTCCGGAGTCATCGTTTTTCATCCGAAAATTGATTTTTTGGACTGTACCAAAAATGATTCAAAATGTCAATTGGATCGTGCCTCATGTTGAATAACCACTTTTTAAACCCTCAGCTTACTCAAAAGCTTCAATTTTAACCCCTTTGAGGCACAGAAATGACTTTAAACACACTTATTTTAGTTGACAAAGTCATAATTCACATCCACCAGTCATTTACAGTCAAAAGATTCAATGTTAAAATTTCATCCATATTGGCCATTTTGGGATCGTTCGACATGTCCGGAGTCATCGTTTTCATCCGAAAATTGATTTTTTGGACTGTATCAAAAATGATTCAAAATGTCAATTGGATCGTGCCTCATGTTGAATAACCACTTTTTAAACCCTCAGAGTGACCAAAATTGCCATTTTTACAGAGTTTTTCTTACTCAAAAGCTTCAATTTTGACCCGTTTCAGTCACAGAAATGACTTTAAACACACTTATTTTAGTTGACAAAGTCATAATTCACATCCAACAGTCATTTACAGTCAAAAGATTAAATGTTAAAATTTCATCCATATTGACCATTTTGGGATCGTTCGACATGTCCGGAGTCATCGATTTTCATCCGAAAATTGATTTTTTGGACTGTACCAAAAATGATTCAAAATGTCAATTGGATCGTGCCTCATGTTGAATAACCACTTTTTAAACCCTCACAGTGACCAAAATTGCCATTTTTACAGAGTTATGATTACTCAAAAGCTTCAATTTTGACCCCTTTGAGGCACAGAAATGACTTAAAACACACTTATTTTAGTTGACAAAGTCATAATTCACATCCAACAGTCATTTAGAGTCAAAAGATTAAATGTTAAAATTGCATCCATATTGACCATTTTGGGAACGTTCAACAGGTCCGGAGTCATCGTTTTTCATCCGGAAATTGATTTTTTGGACTGTACCAAAAATGATTCAAAATGTCAATTGGATCGTGCCTCATGTTGAATAACCACTTTTTAAACCCTCACAGTGACCAAAATTGCCATTTTTACAGAGTTATGATTACTCAAAAGCTTCAATTTTGACCCCTTTGAGGCACAGAAATGACTTAAAACACACTTATTTTAGTTGACAAAGTCATAATTCACATCCAACAGTCATTTAGAGTCAAAAGATTAAATGTTAAAATTTCATCATTATAGACCATTGTGGGAACGTTCAACAGGTCCGGAGTCATCGTTTTTCATCCGGAAATTGATTTTTTGGACTGTACCAAAAATGATTCAAAATGTCAATTGGGTCGTGCCTCATGTTGAATAACCACTTTTTAAACCCTCAGAGTGACCAAAATTGACATTTTTACAGAGTTTTGCTTACTCAAAAGCTTCAATTTAGACCCTTTTCAGGCACAGAAATGACTTTAAACACACTTATTTTAGTTGACAAAGTCATAATTCACATCCAACAGTCATTTACAGTCAAAAGATTAAATGTTAAAATTTCATCCATATTGACCATTTTGGGATCGTTCGACATGTCCGGAGTCATCGTTTTTCATCCGAATATTCATTTTTTGGACTGTACCAAAAATGATTCAAAATATCAATTGGATCGTGCCTCATGTTGAATAACCACTTTTTAAACCCTCACAGTGACCAAAATTGCCAATTTTACAGAGTTTTGCTTACTCAAAAGCTTCAATTTTGACCCATTTCAGGCACAGAAATGACTTTAAACACACTTATTTTAGTTGACAAAGTCATAATTCACATCCAACAGTCATTTAGAGTCAAAAGATTAAATGTTAAAATTTCATCCATATTGACCATCTTGGGATCATTCGACATGTCCAGAGTCATTGTTTTTCATCCGAAAATTGATTTTTTGGACTGTACCAAAAATGATTCAAAATGTCAATTGGATCGTGCCTCATGTTGAATAACCACTTTTTAAAGCCTCACAGTGACCAAAATTGCCATTTTTACAGAGTTTTGATTACTCAAAAGCTTCAATTTTGACCCCTTTGAGGCACAGAAAGGACTTTAAACACACTTATTTTAGTTGATAAAAGTCATAATTCACATCCAACAGTCATTTAGGGTCAAAAGATTAAATGTTAAAATTTCATCATTATAGACCATTTTGTGAACGTTCGACAGGTCCGGAGTCATCGTTTTTCATCCGAAAATTGATTTTTTGGACTGTACCAAAAATGATTCAAAATGTCAATTGGATCGTGCCTCATGTTGAATAACCACTTTTTAAACCCTCAGCTTACTCAAAAGCTTCAATTTTAACCCCTTTGAGACACAGAAATGACTTTAAACACACTTATTTTAGTTGACAAAGTCATAATTCACATCCACCAGTCATTTACAGTCAAAAGATTCAATGTTAAAATTTCATCCATATTGGCCATTTTGGGATCGTTCGACATGTCCGGAGTCATCGTTTTCATCCGAAAATTGATTTTTTGGACTGTATCAAAAATGATTCAAAATGTCAATTGGATCGTGCCTCATGTTGAATAACCACTTTTTAAACCCTCAGAGTGACCAAAATTGCCATTTTTACAGAGTTTTTCTTACTCAAAAGCTTCAATTTTGACCCGTTTCAGTCACAGAAATGACTTTAAACACACTTATTTTAGTTGACAAAGTCATAATTCACATCCAACAGTCATTTACAGTCAAAAGATTCAATGTTAAAATTTCATCCATATTGACCATTTTGGGATCGTTCGACATGTCCGGAGTCATCGATTTTCATCCGAAAATTGATTTTTTGGACTGTACCAAAAATGATTCAAAATGTCAATTGGATCGTGCCTCATGTTGAATAACCACTTTTTAAACCCTCACAGTGACCAAAATTGCCATTTTTACAGAGTTATGATTACTCAAAAGCTTCAATTTTGACCCCTTTGAGGCACAGAAATGACTTAAAACACACTTATTTTAGTTGACAAAGTCATAATTCACATCCAACAGTCATTTAGAGTCAAAAGATTAAATGTTAAAATTTCATCATTATAGACCATTTTGGGAACGTTCAACAGGTCCGGAGTCATCGTTTTTCATCCGGAAATTGATTTTTTGGACTGTACCAAAAATGATTCAAAATGTCAATTGGATCGTGCCTCATGTTGAATAACCACTTTTTAAACCCTCACAGTGACCAAAATTTGCCATTTTTACAGAGTTTTGATTACTCAAAAGCTGCAATTTTGACCCCTTTGAGGCACAGAAATGACTTTAAACACACTTATTTTAGTTGATAAAAGTCATAATTCACATCCAACAGTCATTTAGAGTCAAAAGATTAAATGTTAAAATTTCATCATTATAGACCATTTTGTGAACGTTCGACAGGTCCGGAGTCATCGTTTTTCATCCGAAAATTGATGTTTTTGGACTGTACCAAAAATGATTCAAAATGTCAATTGGATCGTGCCTCATGTTGAATAACCACTTTTTAAACCCTCAGCTTACTCAAAAGCTTCAATTTTGACCCCTTTGAGGCACAGAAATGACTTTAAACACACTTATTTTAGTTGACAAAGTCATAATTCACATCCACCAGTCATTTACAGTCAAAAGATTCAATGTTAAAATTGCATCCATATTGACCATTTTGGGATCGTTCGAC
This sequence comes from Lissotriton vulgaris, assembly GCF_964263255.1. NCBI lineage: Eukaryota > Metazoa > Chordata > Amphibia > Caudata > Salamandridae > Lissotriton > Lissotriton vulgaris. Next base: position 174,531 of record NW_028247247.1, read on the forward strand.
ATGTCCGGAGTCATCGTTTTTCATCCGAAAATTGATTTTTTGGACTGTACCAAAAATGATTCAAAATGTCAATTGGATCGTGCCTCATGTTGAATAACCACTTTTTAAACCCTCACAGTGACCAAAATTGCCATTTTTACAGAGTTATGATTACTCAAAACTTTCAATTTTGACCCCTTTGAGGCACAGAAATGACTTAAAACACACTTATTTTAGTTGACAAAGTCATAATTCACATCCAACAGTCATTTAGAGTCAAAAGATTAAATGTTAAAATTTCATCATTATAGACCATTTTGGGAACGTTCAACAGGTCCGGAGTCATCGTTTTTCATTCGGAAATGGATTTTTTGGACTGTACCAAAAATGATTCAAAATGTCAATTGGGTCGTGCCTCATGTTGAATAACCACTTTTTAAACCCTCAGAGTGACCAAAATTGCCATTTTTACAGAGTTTTGCTTACTCAAAAGCTTCAATTTTGACCCTTTTCAGGCACAGAAATGACTTTAAACACACTTATTTTAGTTGACAAAGTCATAATTCACATCCAACAGTCATTTACAGTCAAAAGATTAAATGTTAAAATTTCGTCCATATTGACCACTTTGGGATCGTTCGACATGTCCGGAGTCATCGTTTTTCATCCGAAAATTGATTTTTTGGACTGTACCAAAAATGATTCAAAATGTCAATTGGATCGTGCCTCATGTTGAATAACCACTTTTTAAACCCTCAGAGTGACCAAAATTGCCATTTTTACAGACTTTTGCTTACTCAAAAGCTTCAATTTTGACCTGTTTCAGGCACAGAAATGACTTTAAACACACTTATTTTAGTTGACAAAGTCATAATTCACATCCAACAGTCATTTACAGTCAAAAGATTAAATGTTAAAATTTCATCATTATAGACCATTTTGGGAACGTTCAACAGGTCCGGAGTCATCGTTTTTCATCCGGAAATTGATTTTTTGGACTGTACCAAAAATGATTCAAAATGTCAATTGGATCGTGCCTCATGTTGAATAACCACTTTTTAAACCCTCAGCTTACTCAAAAGCTTCAATTTTAACCCCTTTGAGGCACAGAAATGACTTTAAACACACTTATTTTAGTTGACAAAGTCATAATTCACATCCACCAGTCATTTACAGTCAAAAGATTCAATGTTAAAATTTCATCCATATTGGCCATTTTGGGATCGTTCGACATGTCCGGAGTCATCGTTTTCATCCGAAAATTGATTTTTTGGACTGTATCAAAAATGATTCAAAATGTCAATTGGATCGTGCCTCATGTTGAATAACCACTTTTTAAACCCTCAGAGTGACCAAAATTGCCATTTTTACAGAGTTTTTCTTACTCAAAAGCTTCAATTTTGACCCGTTTCAGTCACAGAAATGACTTTAAACACACTTATTTTAGTTGACAAAGTCATAATTCACATCCAAAAGTCATTTACAGTCAAAAGATTAAATGTTAAAATTTCATCCATATTGACCATTTTGGGATCGTTCGACATGTCCGGAGTCATCGATTTTCATCCGAAAATTGATTTTTTGGACTGTACCAAAAATGATTCAAAATGTCAATTGGATCGTGCCTCATGTTGAATAACCACTTTTTAAACCCTCACAGTGACCAAAATTGCCATTTTTACAGAGTTATGATTACTCAAAAGCTTCAATTTTGACCCCTTTGAGGCACAGAAATGACTTAAAACACACTTATTTTAGTTGACAAAGTCATAATTCACATCCAACAGTCATTTAGAGTCAAAAGATTAAATGTTAAAATTTCATCATTATAGACCATTTTGGGAACGTTCAACAGGTCCGGAGTCATCGTTTTTCATCCGGAAATTGATTTTTTGGACTGTACCAAAAATGATTCAAAATGTCAATTGGATCGTGCCTCATGTTGAATAACCACTTTTTAAACCCTCACAGTGACCAAAATTTGCCATTTTTACAGAGTTTTGATTACTCAAAAGCTGCAATTTTGACCCCTTTGAGGCACAGAAATGACTTTAAACACACTTATTTTAGTTGATAAAAGTCATAATTCACATCCAACAGTCATTTAGAGTCAAAAGATTAAATGTTAAAATTTCATCATTATAGACCATTTTGTGAACGTTCGACAGGTCCGGAGTCATCGTTTTTCATCCGAAAATTGATGTTTTTGGACTGTACCAAAAATGATTCAAAATGTCAATTGGATCGTGCCTCATGTTGAATAACCACTTTTTAAACCCTCAGCTTACTCAAAAGCTTCAATTTTGACCCCTTTGAGGCACAGAAATGACTTTAAACACACTTATTTTAGTTGACAAAGTCATAATTCACATCCACCAGTCATTTACAGTCAAAAGATTCAATGTTAAAATTGCATCCATATTGACCATTTTGGGATCGTTCGACATGTCCGGAGTCATCGTTTTTCATCCGAAAATTGATTTTTTGGACTGTACCAAAAATGATTCAAAATGTCAATTGGATCGTGCCTCATGTTGAATAACCACTTTTTAAACCCTCACAGTGACCAAAATTGCCATATTTACAGAGTTATGATTACTCAAAAGCTTCAATTTTGACCCCTTTGAGGCACAGAAATGACTTAAAACACACTTATTTTAGTTGACAAAGTCATAATTCACATCCAACAGTCATTTAGAGTCAAAAGATTAAATGTTAAAATTTCATCATTATAGACCATTTTGGGAACGTTCAACAGGTCCGGAGTCATCGTTTTTCATTCGGAAATGGATTTTTTGGACTGTACCAAAAATGATTCAAAATGTCAATTGGGTCGTGCCTCATGTTGAATAACCACTTTTTAAACCCTCAGAGTGACCAAAATTGCCATTTTTACAGAGTTTTGCTTACTCAAAAGCTTCAATTTTGACCCTTTTCAGGCACAGAAATGACTTTAAACACACTTATTTTAGTTGACAAAGTCATAATTCACATCCAACAGTCATTTACAGTCAAAAGATTAAATGTTAAAATTTCATCCATATTGACCATTTTGGGATCGTTCGACATGTCCGGAGTCATCGTTTTTCATCTGAAAATTGATTTTTTGGACTGTACCAAAAATTATTCAAAATGTCAATTGAATCGTGCCTCATGTTGAATAACCACTTTTTACAGCCTCATAGTGACCAAAATTGCCATTTTTGCAGAGTTTTGCTTACTCAAAAGGTTCAATTTTGACCCGTTTCAGGCACAGAAATGACTTTAAACACACTTATTTTAGTTGACAAAGTCATAATTCAGATCCAACAGTCATTTAGAGTCAAAAGATTAAATGTTAACATTTCATCCATATTGACCATTTTGGGATCGTTCGAGATGTCCGGAGTCATCGTTTTTCATCCGAAAATTGATTTTTTAGACTGTACCAAAAATGATTCAAAATGTCAATTGGATCGTGCCTCATGTTGAATAACCACTTTTTAAAGCCTCACAGTGACCAAAATTGCCATTTTTACAGAGTTTTGATTACTCAAAAGCTTCAATTTTGACCCCTTTGAGGCACAGAAATGACTTTAAACACACTTATTTTAGTTGACAAAGTCATAATTCACATCCAACAGTCATTTAGAGTCAAAAGATTAAATGTTAAAATTTCATCCATATTCACCATTTTGGGATCGTTCGACATGTCCGGAGTCATTGTTTTTCATCCAAAAATTGATTTTTTGGACTGTACCAAAAATGATTCAAAATGTCAATTGGATCGTGCCTCATGTTGAATAACCACTTTTTAAACCCTCACAGTGACCAAAATTGCCATTTTTACAGAGTTATGATTACTCAAAAGCTGCAATTTTGACCCCTTTGAGGCACAGAAATGACTTAAAACACACTTATTTTAGTTGACAAAGTCATAATTCACATCCACCAGTCATTTACAGTCAAAAGATTCAATGTTAAAATTTCATCCATATTGGCCATTTTGGGATCGTTCGACATGTCTGGAGTCATCGTTTTCATCCGAAAATTGATTTTTTGGACTGTATCAAAAATGATTCAAAATGTCAATTGGATCGTGCCTCATGTTGAATAACCACTTTTTAAACCCTCAGAGTGACCAAAATTGCCATTTTTACAGAGTTTTGCTTACTCAAAAGCTTCAATTTTGACCCGTTTCAGGCACAGAAATGACTTTAAACACACTTATTTTAGTTGAGAAAGTCATAATTCACATCCAACAGTCATTTACAGTCAAAAGATTAAATGTTAAAATTTCATCCATATTGACCATTTTGGGATCGTTCGACATGTCCGGAGTCATCGTTTTTCATCCGAAAATTCATTTTTTGGACTGTACCAAAAATGATTCAAAATGTCAATTGGATCGTGCCTCATGTTGAATAACCACTTTTTAAAGCCTCACAGTGACCAAAATTGCCATTTTTAGAGAGTTTTGATTACTCAAAAGCTTCAATTTTGACCCGTTTCAGGCACAGAAATGACTTTAAACACACTTATTTTAGTTGACAAAGTCATAATTCACATCCAACAGTCATTTACAGTCAAAAGATTAAATGTTAAAAATTCATCCATATTGGCCATTTCGGGATCGTTCGACATGTCCGGAGTCATCGTTTTTCATCCGAAAATTGATTTTTTGGACTGTACCAAAAATGATTCAAAATGTCAATTGGATCGTGCCTCATGTTGAATAACCACTTTTTAAACCCTCAGAGTGACCAAAATTGCCATTTTTACAGAGTTTTGCTTACTCAAAAGCTTCAATTTTGACCCCTTTGAGGCACAGAAATGACTTAAAACACACTTATTTTAGTTGACAAAGTCATAATTCACATCCAACAGTCATTTAGAGTCAAAAGATTAAATGTTAAAATTTCATCATTATAGACCATTTTGGGAACGTTCAACAGGTCCGGAGTCATCGTTTTTCATCTGGAAATTGATTTTTTGGACTGTACCAAAAATGATTCAAAATGTCAATTGGATCGTGCCTCATGTTGAATAACCACTTTTTAAACCCTCACAGTGACCAAAATTTTCCATTTTTACAGAGTTTTGATTACTTAAAAGCTGCAATTTTGACCCCTTTGAGGCACAGAAATGACTTTAAACACACTTATTTTAGTTGATAAAAGTCATAATTCACATCCAACAGTCATTAAGAGTCAAAAGATTAAATGTTAAAATTTCATCATTATAGACCATTTTGTGAACGTTCGACAGGTCCGGAGTCATCGTTTTTCATCTGAAAATTGATTTTTTGGACTGTACCAAAAATGATTCAAAATGTCAATTGGATCGTGCCTCATGTTGAATAACATCTTTTTAAACCCTCAGCTTACTCAAAAGCTTCAATTTTGACCCGTTTCAGGCACAGAAATGACTTTAAACACACTTATTTTAGTTGGCAAAGTCATAATTCACATCCACCAGTCATTTACAGTCAAAAGATTAAATGTTAAAATTTCATCCATATTGGCCATTTTGGGATTGTTCGACATGTCCGGAGTCATCGTTTTCATCCGAAAATTGATTTTTTGGACTGTACCAAAAATGATTCAAAATGTCAATTGGATCGTGCCTCATGTTGAATAACCACTTTTTAAACCCTCAGAGTGACCAAAATTGCCATTTTTATAGAGTTTTGCTTACTCAAAAGCTTCAATTTTGACCCCTTTGAGGTACAGAAATGACTTAAAACACACTTATTTTAGTTGACAAAGTCATAAATCACATCCAACAGTCATTTAGAGTCAAAAGATTAAATCTTAAAATTTCATCATTATAGACCATTTTGGGAACGTTCAACAGGTCCGGAGTCATCGTTTTTCATCCGGAAATTGATTTTTTGGACTGTACCAAAAATGATTCAAAATGTCAATTGGGTCGTGCCTCGTGTTGAATAACCACTTTTTAAACCCTCAGCTTACTCAAAAGCTTCAATTTTGACCCCTTTGAGGCACAGAAATGACTTTAAACACACTTATTTTAGTTGACAAAGTCATAATTCACATCCACCAGTCATTTACAGTCAAAAGATTCAATGTTAAAATTTCATCCATATTGGCCATTTTGGGATCGTTCGACATGTCCGGAGTCATCGTTTTCATCCGAAAATTGATTTTTTGGACTGTATCAAAAATGATTCAAAATGTCAATTGGATCGTGCCTCGTGTTGAATAACCACTTTTTAAACCCTCAGCTTACTCAAAAGCTTCAATTTTGACCCCTTTGAGGCACAGAAATGACTTAAAACACACTTATTTTAGTTGACAAAGTCATAATTCACATCCAACAGTCATTTAGAGTCAAAAGATTAAATCTTAAAATTTCATCATTATAGACCATTTTGGGAACGTTCAACAGGTCCGGAGTCATCGTTTTTCATCCGGAAATTGATTTTTTGGACTGTACCAAAAATGATTCAAAATGTCAATTGGGTCGTGCCTCGTGTTGAATAACCACTTTTTAAACCCTCAGCTTACTCAAAAGCTTCAATTTTGACCCCTTTGAGGCACAGAAATGACTTAAAACACACTTATTTTAGTTGACAAAGTCATAATTCACATCCAACAGTCATTTAGAGTCAAAAGATTAAATGTTAAAATTTCATCATTATAGACCATTTTGGGAACGTTCAACAGGTCCGGAGTCATCGTTTTTCATTCGGAAATTGATTTTTTGGACTGTACCAAAAATGATTCAAAATGTCAATTGGGTCGTGCCTCATGTTGAATAACCACTTTTTAAACCCTCAGAGTGACCAAAATTGCCATTTTTACAGAGTTTTGCTTACTCAAAAGCTTCAATTTTGACCCTTTTCAGGCACAGAAATGACTTTAAACACACTTATTTTAGTTGACAAAGTCATAATTCACATCCAACAGTCATTTACAGTCAAAAGATTAAATGTTAAAATTTCATCCATATTGACCATTTTGGGATCGTTCGACATGTCCGGAGTCATCGTTTTTCATCCGAATATTCATTTTTTGGACTGTACCAAAAATTATTCAAAATGTCAATTGGATCGTGCCTCATGTTGAATAACCACTTTTTAAACCCTCAGAGTGACCAAAATTGCCATTTTTACAGAGTTTTGCTTATTCAAAAGCCTCAATTTTGACCCGTTTCAGGGACAGAAATGGCTTTAAACACACTTATTTTAGTTGACAAAGTCATAATTCACATCCAACAGTAATTTACAGTCAAAAGATTAAATGTTAAAATTTCATCCATATTGACCATTTTGGGATCGTTCGACATGTCCGGAGTCATCGTTTTTCATCCGAAAATTGATTTTTTGGACTGTACCAAAAATTATTCAAAATGTCAATTGAATCGTGCCTCATGTTGAATAACCACTTTTTACAGCCTCATAGTGACCAAAATTGCCATTTTTGCAGAGTTTTGCTTACTCAAAAGGTTCAATTTTGACCCGTTTCAGGCACAGAAATGACTTTAAACACACTTATTTTAGTTGACAAAGTCATAATTCACATCCAACAGTCATTTACAGTCAAAAGATTAAATGTAAAAAATTCATCCATATTGGCCATTTTGGGATCGTTCGACATGTCCGGAGTCATCGTTTTTCATCCGAAAATTGATTTTTTGGACTGTACCAAAAATGATTCAAAATGTCAATTGGATCGTGCCTCATGTTGAATAACCACTTTTTAAACCCTCACAGTGACCAAAATTGCCATTTTTACAGAGTTATGATTACTCAAAAGCTTCAATTTTGACCCCTTTGAGGCACAGAAATTACTTAAAATACACTTATTTTAGTTGACAAAGTCATAATTCACATCCAACAGTCATTTAGAGTCAAAAGATTAAATGTTAAAATTTCATCATTATAGACCATTTTGGGAACGTTCAACAGGTCCGGAGTTATCGTTTTTCATCCGGAAATTGATTTTTTGGACTGTACCAAAAATGATTCAAAATGTCAATTGGATCGTGCCTCATGTTGAATAACCCCTTTTTAAACCCTCACAGTGACCAAAATTTGCCATTTTTACAGAGTTTTGATTACTCAAAAGCTGCAATTTTGACCCCTTTGAGGCACAGAAATGACTTTAAGCACACTTATTTTAGTTGATAAAAGTCATAATTCACATCCAACAGTCATTTAGAGTCAAAAGATTAAATGTTAAAAGTTCATCATTATAGACCATTTTGTGAACGCTCGACAGGTCCGGAGTCATCGTTTTTCATCCGAAAATTGATTTTTTGGACTGTACCAAAAATGATTCAAAATGTCAATTGGATCGTGCCTCATGTTGAATAACCACTTTTTAAACCCTCAGCTTACTCAAAAGCTTCAATTTTGACCCCTTTGAGGCACAGAAATGACTTTAAACACACTTATTTTAGTTGACAAAGTCATAATTCACATCCACCAGTCATTTACAGTCAAAAGATTCAATGTTAAAATTGCATCCATATTGACCATTTTGGGATCGTTCGACATGTCCGGAGTCATCGTTTTTCATCCGAAAATTGATTTTTTGGACTGTACCAAAAATGATTCAAAATGTCAATTGGATAGTGCCTCATGTTGAATAACCACTTTTTAAACCCTCACAGTGACCAAAATTGCCATTTTTACAGAGTTATGATTACTCAAAAGCTTCAATTTTGACCCCTTTGAGGCACAGAAATGACTTAAAACACACTTATTTTAGTTGACAAAGTCATAATTCACATCCAACAGTCATTTAGAGTCAAAAGATTAAATGTTAAAATTTCATCATTATAGACCATTGTGGGAACGTTCAACAGTTCCGGAGTCATCGTTTTTCATCCGGAAATTGATTTTTTGGACTGTACCAAAAATGATTCAAAATGTCAATTGGGTCGTGCCTCATGTTGAATAACCACTTTTTAAACCCTCAGAGTGACCAAAATTGACATTTTTACAGAGTTTTGCTTACTCAAAAGCTTCAATTTTGACCCTTTTCAGGCACAGAAATGACTTTAAACACACTTATTTTAGTTGACAAAGTCATAATTCACATCCAACAGTCATTTACAGTCAAAAGATTAAATGTTAAAATTTCATCCATATTGACCATTTTGGGATCGTTCGACATGTCCGGAGTCATCGTTTTTCATCCGAATATTCATTTTTTGGACTGTACCAAAAATGATTCAAAATGTCAATTGGATCGTGCCTCATGTTGAATAACCACTTTTTAAAGCCTCACAGTGACCAAAATTGCCATTTTTACAGAGTTTTGATTACTCAAAAGCTTCAATTTTGACCCCTTTGAGGCACAGAAAGGACTTTAAACACACTTATTTTAGTTGATAAAAGTCATAATTCACATCCAACAGTCATTTAGGGTCAAAAGATTAAATGTTAAAATTTCATCATTATAGACCATTTTGTGAACGTTCGACAGGTCCGGAGTCATCGTTTTTCATCCGAAAATTGATTTTTTGGACTGTACCAAAAATGATTCAAAATGTCAATTGGATCGTGCCTCATGTTGAATAACCACTTTTTAAACCCTCAGCTTACTCAAAAGCTTCAATTTTAACCCCTTTGAGGCACAGAAATGACTTTAAACACACTTATTTTAGTTGACAAAGTCATAATTCACATCCACCAGTCATTTACAGTCAAAAGATTCAATGTTAAAATTTCATCCATATTGGCCATTTTGGGATCGTTCGACATGTCCGGAGTCATCGTTTTCATCCGAAAATTGATTTTTTGGACTGTATCAAAAATGATTCAAAATGTCAATTGGATCGTGCCTCATGTTGAATAACCACTTTTTAAACCCTCAGAGTGACCAAAATTGCCATTTTTACAGAGTTTTTCTTACTCAAAAGCTTCAATTTTGACCCGTTTCAGTCACAGAAATGACTTTAAACACACTTATTTTAGTTGACAAAGTCATAATTCACATCCAACAGTCATTTACAGTCAAAAGATTAAATGTTAAAATTTCATCCATATTGACCATTTTGGGATCGTTCGACATGTCCGGAGTCATCGATTTTCATCCGAAAATTGATTTTTTGGACTGTACCAAAAATGATTCAAAATGTCAATTGGATCGTGCCTCATGTTGAATAACCACTTTTTAAACCCTCACAGTGACCAAAATTGCCATTTTTACAGAGTTATGATTACTCAAAAGCTTCAATTTTGACCCCTTTGAGGCACAGAAATGACTTAAAACACACTTATTTTAGTTGACAAAGTCATAATTCACATCCAACAGTCATTTAGAGTCAAAAGATTAAATGTTAAAATTGCATCCATATTGACCATTTTGGGAACGTTCAACAGGTCCGGAGTCATCGTTTTTCATCCGGAAATTGATTTTTTGGACTGTACCAAAAATGATTCAAAATGTCAATTGGATCGTGCCTCATGTTGAATAACCACTTTTTAAACCCTCACAGTGACCAAAATTGCCATTTTTACAGAGTTATGATTACTCAAAAGCTTCAATTTTGACCCCTTTGAGGCACAGAAATGACTTAAAACACACTTATTTTAGTTGACAAAGTCATAATTCACATCCAACAGTCATTTAGAGTCAAAAGATTAAATGTTAAAATTTCATCATTATAGACCATTGTGGGAACGTTCAACAGGTCCAGAGTCATCGTTTTTCATCCGGAAATTGATTTTTTGGACTGTACCAAAAATGATTCAAAATGTCAATTGGGTCGTGCCTCATGTTGAATAACCACTTTTTAAACCCTCAGAGTGACCAAAATTGACATTTTTACAGAGTTTTGCTTACTCAAAAGCTTCAATTTTGACCCTTTTCAGGCACAGAAATGACTTTAAACACACTTATTTTAGTTGACAAAGTCATAATTCACATCCAACAGTCATTTACAGTCAAAAGATTAAATGTTAAAATTTCATCCATATTGACCATTTTGGGATCGTTCGACATGTCCGGAGTCATCGTTTTTCATCCGAATATTCATTTTTTGGACTGTACCAAAAATGATTCAAAATATCAATTGGATCGTGCCTCATGTTGAATAACCACTTTTTAAACCCTCACAGTGACCAAAATTGGCAATTTTACAGAGTTTTGCTTACTCAAAAGCTTCAATTTTGACCCATTTCAGGCACAGAAATGACTTTAAACACACTTATTTTAGTTGACAAAGTCATAATTCACATCCAACAGTCATTTAGAGTCAAAAGATTAAATGTTAAAATTTCATCCATATTGACCATCTTGGGATCATTCGACATGTCCAGAGTCATTGTTTTTCATCCGAAAATTGATTTTTTGGACTGTACCAAAAATGATTCAAAATGTCAATTGGATCGTGCCTCATGTTGAATAACCACTTTTTAAAGCCTCACAGTGACCAAAATTGCCATTTTTACAGAGTTTTGATTACTCAAAAGCTTCAATTTTGACCCCTTTAAGGCACAGAAAGGACTTTAAACACACTTATTTTAGTTGATAAAAGTCATAATTCACATCCAACAGTCATTTAGGGTCAAAAGATTAAATGTTAAAATTTCATCATTATAGACCATTTTGTGAACGTTCGACAGGTCCGGAGTCATCGTTTTTCATCCGAAAATTGATTTTTTGGACTGTACCAAAAATGATTCAAAATGTCAATTGGATCGTGCCTCATGTTGAATAACCACTTTTTAAACCCTCAGCTTACTCAAAAGCTTCAATTTTAACCCCTTTGAGACACAGAAATGACTTTAAACACACTTATTTTAGTTGACAAAGTCATAATTCACATCCACCAGTCATTTACAGTCAAAAGATTCAATGTTAAAATTTCATCCATATTGGCCATTTTGGGATCGTTCGACATGTCCGGAGTCATCGTTTTCATCCGAAAATTGATTTTTTGGACTGTATCAAAAATGATTCAAAATGTCAATTGGATCGTGCCTCATGTTGAATAACCACTTTTTAAACCCTCAGAGTGACCAAAATTGCCATTTTTACAGAGTTTTTCTTACTCAAAAGCTTCAATTTTGACCCGTTTCAGTCACAGAAATGACTTTAAACACACTTATTTTAGTTGACAAAGTCATAATTCACATCCAACAGTCATTTACAGTCAAAAGATTCAATGTTAAAATTTCATCCATATTGACCATTTTGGGATCGTTCGACATGTCCGGAGTCATCGATTTTCATCCGAAAATTGATTTTTTGGACTGTACCAAAAATGATTCAAAATGTCAATTGGATCGTGCCTCATGTTGAATAACCACTTTTTAAACCCTCACAGTGACCAAAATTGCCATTTTTACAGAGTTATGATTACTCAAAAGCTTCAATTTTGACCCCTTTGAGGCACAGAAATGACTTAAAACACACTTATTTTAGTTGACAAAGTCATAATTCACATCCAACAGTCATTTAGAGTCAAAAGATTAAATGTTAAAATTTCATCATTATAGACCATTTTGGGAACGTTCAACAGGTCCGGAGTCATCGTTTTTCATCCGGAAATTGATTTTTTGGACTGTACCAAAAATGATTCAAAATGTCAATTGGATCGTGCCTCATGTTGAATAACCACTTTTTAAACCCTCACAGTGACCAAAATTTGCCATTTTTACAGAGTTTTGATTACTCAAAAGCTGCAATTTTGACCCCTTTGAGGCACAGAAATGACTTTAAACACACTTATTTTAGTTGATAAAAGTCATAATTCACATCCAACAGTCATTTAGAGTCAAAAGATTAAATGTTAAAATTTCATCATTATAGACCATTTTGTGAACGTTCGACAGGTCCGGAGTCATCGTTTTTCATCCGAAAATTGATGTTTTTGGACTGTACCAAAAATGATTCAAAATGTCAATTGGATCGTGCCTCATGTTGAATAACCACTTTTTAAACCCTCAGCTTACTCAAAAGCTTCAATTTTGACCCCTTTGAGGCACAGAAATGACTTTAAACACACTTATTTTAGTTGACAAAGTCATAATTCACATCCACCAGTCATTTACAGTCAAAAGATTCAATGTTAAAATTGCATCCATATTGACCATTTTGGGATCGTTCGACATGTCCGGAGTCATCGTTTTTCATCCGAAAATTGATTTTTTGGACTGTACCAAAAATGATTCAAAATGTCAATTGGATCGTGCCTCATGTTGAATAACCACTTTTTAAACCCTCACAGTGACCAAAATTGCCATTTTTACAGAGTTATGATTACTCAAAACTTTCAATTTTGACCCCTTTGAGGCACAGAAATGACTTAAAACACACTTATTTTAGTTGACAAAGTCATAATTCACATCCAACAGTCATTTAGAGTCAAAAGATTAAATGTTAAAATTTCATCATTATAGACCATTTTGGGAACGTTCAACAGGTCCGGAGTCATCGTTTTTCATTCGGAAATGGATTTTTTGGACTGTACCAAAAATGATTCAAAATGTCAATTGGGTCGTGCCTCATGTTGAATAACCACTTTTTAAACCCTCAGAGTGACCAAAATTGCCATTTTTACAGAGTTTTGCTTACTCAAAAGCTTCAATTTTGACCCTTTTCAGGCACAGAAATGACTTTAAACACACTTATTTTAGTTGACAAAGTCATAATTCACATCCAACAGTCATTTACAGTCAAAAGATTAAATGTTAAAATTTCGTCCATATTGACCACTTTGGGATCGTTCGACATGTCCGGAGTCATCATTTTTCATCCGAAAATTGATTTTTTGGACTGTACCAAAAATGATTCAAAATGTCAATTGGATCGTGCCTCATGTTGAATAACCACTTTTTAAACCCTCAGAGTGACCAAAATTGCCATTTTTACAGACTTTTGCTTACTCAAAAGCTTCAATTTTGACCTGTTTCAGGCACAGAAATTACTTTAAACACACTTATTTTAGTTGACAAAGTCATAATTCACATCCAACAGTCATTTACAGTCAAAAGATTAAATGTTAAAATTTCATCATTATAGACCATTTTGGGAACGTTCAACAGGTCCGGAGTCATCGTTTTTCATCCGGAAATTGATTTTTTGGACTGTACCAAAAATGATTCAAAATGTCAATTGGATCGTGCCTCATGTTGAATAACCACTTTTTAAACCCTCACAGTGACCAAAATTTGCCATTTTTAGAGAGTTTTGATTACTCAAAAGCTGCAATTGAGACCCCTTTGAGGCACAGAAATGACTTTAAACACACTTATTTTAGTTGACAAAGTCATAATTCACATCCAACAGTCATTTAGAGTCAAAAGATTAAATGTTAAAATTTCATCATTATAGACCATTTTGTGAACGTTCGACAGGTCCGGAGTCATCGTTTTTCATCCGACAATTGATTTTTTTTTGGACTGTACCAAAAATGATTCAAAATGTCAATTGGGTCGTGCCTCATGTTGAATAACCACTTTTTAAACCCTCAGAGTGACCAAAATTGCCATTTTTACAGAGTTTTGCTTATTCAAAAGCCTCAATTTTGACCCGTTTCAGGGACAGAAATGGCTTTAAACACACTTATTTTAGTTGACAAAGTCATAATTCACATCCAACAGTAATTTACAGTCAAAAGATTAAATGTTAAAATTTCATCCATATTGACCATTTTGGGATCGTTCGACATGTCCGGAGTCATCGTTTTTCATCCGAAAATTGATTTTTTGGACTGTACCAAAAATTATTCAAAATGTCAATTGGATCGTGCCTCATGTTGAATAACCACTTTTTACAGCCTCATAGTGACCAAAATTGCCATTTTTGCAGAGTTTTGCTTACTCAAAAGGTTCAATTTTGACCCGTTTCAGGCACAGAAATGACTTTAAACACACTTATTTTAGTTGACAACGTCATAATTCACATCCAACAGTCATTTACAGTCAAAAGATTAAATGTAAAAAATTCATCCATATTGGCCATTTTGGGATCGTTCGACATGTCCGGAGTCATCGTTTTTCATCCGAAAATTGATTTTTTGGACTGTACCAAAAATGATTCAAAATGTCAATTGGATCGTGCCTCATGTTGAATAACCACTTTTTAAACCCTCAGAGAGACCAAAATGGCCATTTTTACAGAGTTATGATTACTCAAAAGCTCCAATTTTGACCCCTTTGAGGCACAGAAATTACTTAAAACACACTTATTTTAGTTGACAAAGTCATAATTCACATCCAACAGTCATTTAGAGTCAAAAGATTAAATGTTAAAATTTCATCATTATAGACCATTTTGGGAACGTTCAACAGGTCCGGAGTCATCGTTTTTCATCCGGAAATTGATTTTTTGGACTGTACCAAAAATGATTCAAAATGTCAATTGGATCGTGCCTCATGTTGAATAACCACTTTTTAAACCCTCACAGTGACCAAAATTTGCCATTTTTACAGAGTTTTGATTACTCAAAAGCTGCAATTTTGACCCCTTTGAGGCACAGAAATGACTTTAAGCACACTTATTTTAGTTGATAAAAGTCATAATTCACATCCAACAGTCATTTAGAGTCAAAAGATTAAATGTTAAAATTTCATCATTATAGACCATTTTGTGAATGTTCGACAGGTCCGGAGTCATCGTTTTTCATCCGAAAATTGATTTTTTGGACTGTACCAAAAATGATTCAAAATGTCAATTGGATCGTGCCTCATGTTGAATAACCACTTTTTAAACCCTCAGCTTACTCAAAAGCTTCAATTTTGACCCCTTTGAGGCACAGAAATGACTTTAAAAACACTTATTTTAGTTGACAAAGTCATAATTCACATCCACCAGTCATTTACAGTCAAAAGATTCAATGTTAAAATTGCATCCATATTGACCATTTTGGGATCGTTCGACATGTCCGGAGTCATCGTTTTTCATCCGAAAATTGATTTTTTGGACTGTACCAAAAATGATTCAAAATGTCAATTGGATCGTGCCTCATGTTGAATAACCACTTTTTAAACCCTCACAGTGACCAAAATTGCCATTTTTACAGAGTTATGATTACTCAAAAGCTTCAATTTTGACCCCTTTGAGGCACAGAAATGACTTAAAACACACTTATTTTAGTTGACAAAGTCATAATTCACATCCAACAGTCATTTAGAGTCAAAAGATTAAATGTTAAAATTTCATCATTATAGACCATTGTGGGAACGTTCAACAGGTCCGGAGTCATCGTTTTTCATCCGGAAATTGATTTTTTGGACTGTACCAAAAATGATTCAAAATGTCAATTGGGTCGTGCCTCATGTTGAATAACCACTTTTTAAACCCTCAGAGTGACCAAAATTGACATTTTTACAGAGTTTTGCTTACTCAAAAGCTTCAATTTTGACCCTTTTCAGGCACAGAAATGACTTTAAACACACTTATTTTAGTTGACAAAGTCATAATTCACATCCAACAGTCATTTACAGTCAAAAGATTAAATGTTAAAATTTCATCCATATTGACCATCTTGGGATCGTTCGACATGTCCAGAGTCATTGTTTTTCATCCGAAAATTGATTTTTTGGACT
Organism: Lissotriton vulgaris; assembly: GCF_964263255.1. Taxonomy (NCBI): domain Eukaryota; kingdom Metazoa; phylum Chordata; class Amphibia; order Caudata; family Salamandridae; genus Lissotriton; species Lissotriton vulgaris. Next base: position 191,020 of record NW_028247247.1, read on the forward strand.
GTACCAAAAATGATTCAAAATGTCAATTGGATCGTGCCTCATGTTGAATAACCACTTTTTAAAGCCTCACAGTGACCAAAATTGCCATTTTTACAGAGTTTTGATTACTCAAAAGCTTCAATTTTGACCCCTTTGAGGCACAGAAAGGACTTTAAACACACTTATTTTAGTTGATAAAAGTCATAATTCACATCCAACAGTCATTTAGGGTCAAAAGATTAAATGTTAAAATTTCATCATTATAGACCATTTTGTGAACGTTCGACAGGTCCGGAGTCATCGTTTTTCATCCGAAAATTGATTTTTTGGACTGTACCAAAAATGATTCAAAATGTCAATTGGATCGTGCCTCATGTTGAATAACCACTTTTTAAACCCTCAGCTTACTCAAAAGCTTCAATTTTAACCCCTTTGAGGCACAGAAATGACTTTAAACACACTTATTTTAGTTGACAAAGTCATAATTCACATCCACCAGTCATTTACAGTCAAAAGATTCAATGTTAAAATTTCATCCATATTGGCCATTTTGGGATCGTTCGACATGTCCGGAGTCATCGTTTTCATCCGAAAATTGATTTTTTGGACTGTATCAAAAATGATTCAAAATGTCAATTGGATCGTGCCTCATGTTGAATAACCACTTTTTAAACCCTCAGAGTGACCAAAATTGCCATTTTTACAGAGTTTTTCTTACTCAAAAGCTTCAATTTTGATCCGTTTCAGTCACAGAAATGACTTTAAACACACTTATTTTAGTTGACAAAGTCATAATTCACATCCAAAAGTCATTTACAGTCAAAAGATTAAATGTTAAAATTTCATCCATATTGACCATTTTGGGATCGTTCGACATGTCCGGAGTCATCGATTTTCATCCGAAAATTGATTTTTTGGACTGTACCAAAAATGATTCAAAATGTCAATTGGATCGTGCCTCATGTTGAATAACCACTTTTTAAACCCTCACAGTGACCAAAATTGCCATTTTTACAGAGTTATGATTACTCAAAAGCTTCAATTTTGACCCCTTTGAGGCACAGAAATGACTTAAAACACACTTATTTTAGTTGACAAAGTCATAATTCACATCCAACAGTCATTTAGAGTCAAAAGATTAAATGTTAAAATTTCATCATTATAGACCATTTTGGGAACGTTCAACAGGTCCGGAGTCATCGTTTTTCATCCGGAAATTGATTTTTTGGACTGTACCAAAAATGATTCAAAATGTCAATTGGATCGTGCCTCATGTTGAATAACCACTTTTTAAACCCTCACAGTGACCAAAATTTGCCATTTTTACAGAGTTTTGATTACTCAAAAGCTGCAATTTTGACCCCTTTGAGGCACAGAAATGACTTTAAACACACTTATTTTAGTTGATAAAAGTCATAATTCACATCCAACAGTCATTTAGAGTCAAAAGATTAAATGTTAAAATTTCATCATTATAGACCATTTTGTGAACGTTCGACAGGTCCGGAGTCATCGTTTTTCATCCGAAAATTGATGTTTTTGGACTGTACCAAAAATGATTCAAAATGTCAATTGGATCGTGCCTCATGTTGAATAACCACTTTTTAAACCCTCAGCTTACTCAAAAGCTTCAATTTTGACCCCTTTGAGGCACAGAAATGACTTTAAACACACTTATTTTAGTTGACAAAGTCATAATTCACATCCACCAGTCATTTACAGTCAAAAGATTCAATGTTAAAATTGCATCCATATTGACCATTTTGGGATCGTTCGACATGTCCGGAGTCATCGTTTTTCATCCGAAAATTGATTTTTTGGACTGTACCAAAAATGATTCAAAATGTCAATTGGATCGTGCCTCATGTTGAATAACCACTTTTTAAACCCTCACAGTGACCAAAATTGCCATATTTACAGAGTTATGATTACTCAAAAGCTTCAATTTTGACCCCTTTGAGGCACAGAAATGACTTAAAACACACTTATTTTAGTTGACAAAGTCATAATTCACATCCAACAGTCATTTAGAGTCAAAAGATTAAATGTTAAAATTTCATCATTATAGACCATTTTGGGAACGTTCAACAGGTCCGGAGTCATCGTTTTTCATTCGGAAATGGATTTTTTGGACTGTACCAAAAATGATTCAAAATGTCAATTGGGTCGTGCCTCATGTTGAATAACCACTTTTTAAACCCTCAGAGTGACCAAAATTGCCATTTTTACAGAGTTTTGCTTACTCAAAAGCTTCAATTTTGACCCTTTTCAGGCACAGAAATGACTTTAAACACACTTATTTTAGTTGACAAAGTCATAATTCACATCCAACAGTCATTTACAGTCAAAAGATTAAATGTTAAAATTTCATCCATATTGACCATTTTGGGATCGTTCGAAATGTCCGGAGTCATCGTTTTTCATCTGAAAATTGATTTTTTGGACTGTACCAAAAATTATTCAAAATGTCAATTGGATCGTGCCTCATGTTGAATAACCACTTTTTACAGCCTCATAGTGACCAAAATTGCCATTTTTGCAGAGTTTTGCTTACTCAAAAGGTTCAATTTTGACCCGTTTCAGGCACAGAAATGACTTTAAACACACTTATTTTAGTTGACAAAGTCATAATTCAGATCCAACAGTCATTTAGAGTCAAAAGATTAAATGTTAACATTTCATCCATATTGACCATTTTGGGATCGTTCGAGATGTCCGGAGTCATCGTTTTTCATCCGAAAATTGATTTTTTAGACTGTACCAAAAATGATTCAAAATGTCAATTGGATCGTGCCTCATGTTGAATAACCACTTTTTAAAGCCTCACAGTGACCAAAATTGCCATTTTTACAGAGTTTTGATTACTCAAAAGCTTCAATTTTGACCCCTTTGAGGCACAGAAATGACTTTAAACACACTTATTTTAGTTGACAAAGTCATAATTCACATCCAACAGTCATTTAGAGTCAAAAGATTAAATGTTAAAATTTCATCCATATTCACCATTTTGGGATCGTTCGACATGTCCGGAGTCATTGTTTTTCATCCAAAAATTGATTTTTTGGACTGTACCAAAAATGATTCAAAATGTCAATTGGATCGTGCCTCATGTTGAATAACCACTTTTTAAACCCTCACAGTGACCAAAATTGCCATTTTTACAGAGTTATGATTACTCAAAAGCTGCAATTTTGACCCCTTTGAGGCACAGAAATGACTTAAAACACACTTATTTTAGTTGACAAAGTCATAATTCACATCCACCAGTCATTTACAGTCAAAAGATTCAATGTTAAAATTTCATCCATATTGGCCATTTTGGGATCGTTCGACATGTCTGGAGTCATCGTTTTCATCCGAAAATTGATTTTTTGGACTGTATCAAAAATGATTCAAAATGTCAATTGGATCGTGCCTCATGTTGAATAACCACTTTTTAAACCCTCAGAGTGACCAAAATTGCCATTTTTACAGAGTTTTGCTTACTCAAAAGCTTCAATTTTGACCCGTTTCAGGCACAGAAATGACTTTAAACACACTTATTTTAGTTGAGAAAGTCATAATTCACATCCAACAGTCATTTACAGTCAAAAGATTAAATGTTAAAATTTCATCCATATTGACCATTTTGGGATCGTTCGACATGTCCGGAGTCATCGTTTTTCATCCGAAAATTCATTTTTTGGACTGTACCAAAAATGATTCAAAATGTCAATTGGATCGTGCCTCATGTTGAATAACCACTTTTTAAAGCCTCACAGTGACCAAAATTGCCATTTTTAGAGAGTTTTGATTACTCAAAAGCTTCAATTTTGACCCGTTTCAGGCACAGAAATGACTTTAAACACACTTATTTTAGTTGACAAAGTCATAATTCACATCCAACAGTCATTTACAGTCAAAAGATTAAATGTTAAAAATTCATCCATATTGGCCATTTCGGGATCGTTCGACATGTCCGGAGTCATCGTTTTTCATCCGAAAATTGATTTTTTGGACTGTACCAAAAATGATTCAAAATGTCAATTGGATCGTGCCTCATGTTGAATAACCACTTTTTAAACCCTCAGAGTGACCAAAATTGCCATTTTTACAGAGTTTTGCTTACTCAAAAGCTTCAATTTTGACCCCTTTGAGGCACAGAAATGACTTAAAACACACTTATTTTAGTTGACAAAGTCATAATTCACATCCAACAGTCATTTAGAGTCAAAAGATTAAATGTTAAAATTTCATCATTATAGACCATTTTGGGAACGTTCAACAGGTCCGGAGTCATCGTTTTTCATCTGGAAATTGATTTTTTGGACTGTACCAAAAATGATTCAAAATGTCAATTGGATCGTGCCTCATGTTGAATAACCACTTTTTAAACCCTCACAGTGACCAAAATTTTCCATTTTTACAGAGTTTTGATTACTTAAAAGCTGCAATTTTGACCCCTTTGAGGCACAGAAATGACTTTAAACACACTTATTTTAGTTGATAAAAGTCATAATTCACATCCAACAGTCATTAAGAGTCAAAAGATTAAATGTTAAAATTTCATCATTATAGACCATTTTGTGAACGTTCGACAGGTCCGGAGTCATCGTTTTTCATCTGAAAATTGATTTTTTGGACTGTACCAAAAATGATTCAAAATGTCAATTGGATCGTGCCTCATGTTGAATAACATCTTTTTAAACCCTAAGCTTACTCAAAAGCTTCAATTTTGACCCGTTTCAGGCACAGAAATGACTTTAAACACACTTATTTTAGTTGGCAAAGTCATAATTCACATCCACCAGTCATTTACAGTCAAAAGATTAAATGTTAAAATTTCATCCATATTGGCCATTTTGGGATTGTTCGACATGTCCGGAGTCATCGTTTTCATCCGAAAATTGATTTTTTGGACTGTACCAAAAATGATTCAAAATGTCAATTGGATCGTGCCTCATGTTGAATAACCACTTTTTAAACCCTCAGAGTGACCAAAATTGCCATTTTTATAGAGTTTTGCTTACTCAAAAGCTTCAATTTTGACCCCTTTGAGGTACAGAAATGACTTAAAACACACTTATTTTAGTTGACAAAGTCATAAATCACATCCAACAGTCATTTAGAGTCAAAAGATTAAATCTTAAAATTTCATCATTATAGACCATTTTGGGAACGTTCAACAGGTCCGGAGTCATCGTTTTCATCCGAAAATTGATTTTTTGGACTGTATCAAAAATGATTCAAAATGTCAATTGGATCGTGCCTCGTGTTGAATAACCACTTTTTAAACCCTCAGCTTACTCAAAAGCTTCAATTTTGACCCCTTTGAGGCACAGAAATGACTTAAAACACACTTATTTTAGTTGACAAAGTCATAATTCACATCCAACAGTCATTTAGAGTCAAAAGATTAAATCTTAAAATTTCATCATTATAGACCATTTTGGGAACGTTCAACAGGTCCGGAGTCATCGTTTTTCATCCGGAAATTGATTTTTTGGACTGTACCAAAAATGATTCAAAATGTCAATTGGGTCGTGCCTCGTGTTGAATAACCACTTTTTAAACCCTCAGCTTACTCAAAAGCTTCAATTTTGACCCCTTTGAGGCACAGAAATGACTTAAAACACACTTATTTTAGTTGACAAAGTCATAATTCACATCCAACAGTCATTTAGAGTCAAAAGATTAAATGTTAAAATTTCATCATTATAGACCATTTTGGGAACGTTCAACAGGTCCGGAGTCATCGTTTTTCATTCGGAAATTGATTTTTTGGACTGTACCAAAAATGATTCAAAATGTCAATTGGGTCGTGCCTCATGTTGAATAACCACTTTTTAAACCCTCAGAGTGACCAAAATTGCCATTTTTACAGAGTTTTGCTTACTCAAAAGCTTCAATTTTGACCCTTTTCAGGCACAGAAATGACTTTAAACACACTTATTTTAGTTGACAAAGTCATAATTCACATCCAACAGTCATTTACAGTCAAAAGATTAAATGTTAAAATTTCATCCATATTGACCATTTTGGGATCGTTCGACATGTCCGGAGTCATCGTTTTTCATCTGAAAATTGATTTTTTGGACTGTACCAAAAATTATTCAAAATGTCAATTGGATCGTGCCTCATGTTGAATAACCACTTTTTACAGCCTCATAGTGACCAAAATTGCCATTTTTGCAGAGTTTTGCTTACTCAAAAGGTTCAATTTTGACCCGTTTCAGGCACAGAAATGACTTTAAACACACTTATTTTAGTTGACAAAGTCATAATTCAGATCCAACAGTCATTTAGAGTCAAAAGATTAAATGTTAACATTTCATCCATATTGACCATTTTGGGATCGTTCGAGATGTCCGGAGTCATCGTTTTTCATACGAAAATTGATTTTTTAGACTGTACCAAAAATGATTCAAAATGTCAATTGGATCGTGCCTCATGTTGAATAACCACTTTTTAAAGCCTCACAGTGACCAAAATTGCCATTTTTACAGAGTTTTGATTACTCAAAAGCTTCAATTTTGACCCCTTTGAGGCACAGAAATGACTTTAAACACACTTATTTTAGTTGACAAAGTCATAATTCACATCCAACAGTCATTTAGAGTCAAAAGATTAAATGTTAAAATTTCATCCATATTCACCATTTTGGGATCGTTCGACATGTCCGGAGTCATTGTTTTTCATCCAAAAATTGATTTTTTGGACTGTACCAAAAATGATTCAAAATGTCAATTGGATCGTGCCTCATGTTGAATAACCACTTTTTAAACCCTCACAGTGACCAAAATTGCCATTTTTACAGAGTTATAATTACTCAAAATCTGCAATTTTGACCCCTTTGAGGCACAGAAATGACTTAAAACACACTTATTTTAGTTGACAAAGTCATAATTCACATCCACCAGTCATTTACAGTCAAAAGATTCAATGTTAAAATGTCATCCATATTGGCCATTTTGGGATCGTTCGACATGTCTGGAGTCATCGTTTTCATCCAAAAATTGATTTTTTGGACTGTATCAAAAATGATTCAAAATGTCAATTGGATCGTGCCTCATGTTGAATAACCACTTTTTAAACCCTCACAGTGACCAAAATTGCTATTTTTACAGAGTTATGATTACTCAAAAGCTTCAATTTTGACCCCTTTGAGGCACAGAAATGACTTAAAACACACTTATTTTAGTTGACAAAGTCATAATTCACATCCAACAGTCATTTAGAGTCAAAAGATTAAATGTTAAAATTTCATCATTATAGACCATTTTGGGAACGTTCAACAGGTCCGGAGTCATCGTTTTTCATCCGGAAATTGATTTTTTGGACTGTACCAAAAATGATTCAAAATGTCAATTGGGTCGTGCCTCATGTTGAATAACCACTTTTTAAACCCTCACAGTGACCAAAATTGCCATTTTTACAGAGTTATGATTACTCAAAAGCTTCAATTTTGACCCCTTTGAGGCACAGAAATGACTTAAAACACACTTATTTTAGTTGACAAAGTCATAATTCACATCCAACAGTCATTTAGAGTCAAAAGATTAAATGTTAAAATTTCATCATTATAGACCATTTTGGGAACGTTCAACAGGTCCGGAGACATCGTTTTTCATCCGGAAATTGATTTTCTGGACTGTACCAAAAATGATTCAAAATGTCAATTGGATCGTGCCTCATGTTGAATAACCACTTTTTAAACCCTCACAGTGACCAAAATTTGCCATTTTTACAGAGTTTTGATTACTCAAAAGCTGCAATTGAGACCCCTTTGAGGCACAGAAATGACTTTAAACACACTTATTTTAGTTGACAAAGTCATAATTCACATCCAACAGCCATTTAGAGTCAAAAGATTAAATGTTAAAATTTCATCATTATAGACCATTTTATGAACGTTCGACAGGTCCGGAGTCATCGTTTTTCATCCGAAAATTGATTTTTTGGACTGTACCAAAAATGATTCAAAATGTCAATTGGGTCGTGCCTCATGTTGAATAACCACTTTTTAAACCCTCAGAGTGACCAAAATTGCCATTTTTACAGAGTTTTGCTTATTCAAAAGCCTCAATTTTGACCCGTTTCAGGGACAGAAATGGATTTAAACACACTTATTTTAGTTGAGAAAGTCATAATTCACATCCAACAGCCATTTAGAGTCAAAAGATTAAATGTTAAAATTTCATCATTATAGACCATTTTATGAACGTTCGACAGGTCCGGAGTCATCGTTTTTCATCCGAAAATTGATTTTTTGGACTGTACCAAAAATGATTCAAAATCTCAATTGGATCGTGCCTCATGTTGAATAACCACTTTTTAAAGCCCTACAGTGACCAAAATTGCCATTTTTACAGAGTTTTGATTACTCAAAAGCTTCAATTTTGACCCGTTTCAGGCACAGAAATGACTTTAAACACACTTATTTTAGTTGACAAAGTCATAATTCACATCCAACAGTCATTTACAGTCAAAAGATTAAATGTTAAAAATTCATCCATATTGGCCATTTCGGGATCGTTCGACATGTCCGGAGTCATCGTTTTTCATCCGAAAATTGATTTTTTGGACTGTACCAAAAATGATTCAAAATGTCAATTGGATCGTGCCTCATGTTGAATAACCACTTTTTAAACCCTCAGAGTGACCAAAATTGCCATTTTTACAGAGTTTTGCTTACTCAAAAGCTTCAATTTTGACCCCTTTGAGGCACAGAAATGACTTAAAACACACTTATTTTAGTTGACAAAGTCATAATTCACATCCAACAGTCATTTAGAGTCAAAAGATTAAATGTTAAAATTTCATCATTATAGACCATTTTGGGAACGTTCAACAGGTCCGGAGTCATCGTTTTTCATCTGGAAATTGATTTTTTGGACTGTACCAAAAATGATTCAAAATGTCAATTGGATCGTGCCTCATGTTGAATAACCACTTTTTAAACCCTCACAGTGACCAAAATTTGCCATTTTTACAGAGTTTTGATTACTTAAAAGCTGCAATTTTGACCCCTTTGAGGCACAGAAATGACTTTAAACACACTTATTTTAGTTGATAAAAGTCATAATTCACATCCAACAGTCATTAAGAGTCAAAAGATTAAATGTTAAAATTTCATCATTATAGACCATTTTGTGAACGTTCGACAGGTCCGGAGTCATCGTTTTTCATCCGAAAATTGATTTTTTGGACTGTACCAAAAATGATTCAAAATGTCAATTGGATCGTGCCTCATGTTGAATAACATCTTTTTAAACCCTCAGCTTACTCAAAAGCTTCAATTTTGACCCGTTTCAGGCACAGAAATGACTTTAAACACACTTATTTTAGTTGACAAAGTCATAATTCACATCCACCAGTCATTTACAGTCAAAAGATTAAATGTTAAAATTTCATCCATATTGGCCATTTTGGGATTGTTCGACATGTCCGGAGTCATCGTTTTCATCCGAAAATTGATTTTTTGGACTGTACCAAAAATGATTCAAAATGTCAATTGGATCGTGCCTCATGTTGAATAACCACTTTTTAAACCCTCAGAGTGACCAAAATTGCCATTTTTATAGAGTTTTGCTTACTCAAAAGCTTCAATTTTGACCCCTTTGAGGTACAGAAATGACTTAAAACACACTTATTTTAGTTGACAAAGTCATAAATCACATCCAACAGTCATTTAGAGTCAAAAGATTAAATCTTAAAATTTCATCATTATAGACCATTTTGGGAACGTTCAACAGGTCCGGAGTCATCGTTTTTCATCCGGAAATTGATTTTTTGGACTGTACCAAAAATGATTCAAAATGTCAATTGGGTCGTGCCTCGTGTTGAATAACCACTTTTTAAACCCTCAGCTTACTCAAAAGCTTCAATTTTGACCCCTTTGAGGCACAGAAATGACTTTAAACACACTTATTTTAGTTGACAAAGTCATAATTCACATCCACCAGTCATTTACAGTCAAAAGATTCAATGTTAAAATTTCATACATATTGGCCATTTTGGGATCGTTCGACATGTCCGGAGTCATCGTTTTCATCCGAAAATTGATTTTTTGGACTGTATCAAAAATGATTCAAAATGTCAATTGGATCGTGCCTCATGTTGAATAATCACTTTTTAAACCCTCAGAGTGACAAAAATTGCCATTTTTACAGAGTTTTGCTTACTCAAAAGCTTCAATTTTGACCCGTTTCAGACACAGAAATGACTTTAAACACACTTATTTTAGTTGACAAAGTCATAATTCACATCCAACAGTCATTTACAGTCAAAAGATTAAATGTTAAAATTTCATCCATATTGACCATTTTGGGATCGTTCGACATGTCCGGAGTCATCGATTTTCATCCCAAAATTGATTTTTTGGACTGTACCAAAAATGATTCAAAATGTCAATTGGATCGTGCCTCATGTTGAATAACCACTTTTTAAACCCTCACAGTGACCAAAATTGCCATTTTTACAGAGTTATGATTACTCAAAAGCTTCAATTTTGACCCCTTTGAGGCACAGAAATGACTTAAAACACACTTATTTTAGTTGACAAAGTCATAATTCACATCCAACAGTCATTTAGAGTCAAAAGATTAAATGTTAAAATTTCATCATTATAGACCATTTTGGGAACGTTCAACAGGTCCGGAGTCATCGTTTTTCATCCGGAAATTGATTTTTTGGACTGTACCAAAAATGATTCAAAATGTCAATTGGATCGTGCCTCATGTTGAATAACCACTTTTTAAACCCTCAGAGTGACCAAAATTGCCATTTTTACAGAGTTTTGCTTATTCAAAAGCCTCAATTTTGACCCGTTTCAGGGACAGAAATGGCTTTAAACACACTTATTTTAGTTGACAAAGTCATAATTCACATCCAACAGTCATTTAGAGTCAAAAGATTAAATGTTAAAATTTCATCATTATAGACCATTTTGGGAACGTTCAACAGTTCCGGAGTCATCGTTTTTCATCCGGAAATTGATTTTTTGGACTGTACCACAAATGATTCAAAATGTCAATTGGATCGTGCCTCATGTTGAATAACCACTTTTTAAACCCTCACAGTGACCAAAATTTGCCATTTTTACAGAGTTTTGATTACTCAAAAGCTGCAATTGAGACCCCTTTGAGGCACAGAAATGACTTTAAACACACTTATTTTAGTTGACAAAGTCATAATTCACATCCAACAGTCATTTAGAGTCAAAAGATTAAATGTTAAAATTTCATCATTATAGACCATTTTGTGAACGTTCGACAGGTCCGGAGTCATCGTTTTTCATCCGAAAATTGATTTTTTTGGACTGTACCAAAAATGATTCAAAATGTCAATTGGGTCGTGCCTCATGTTGAATAACCACTTTTTAAACCGTCAGAGTGACCAAAATTGCCATTTTTACAGAGTTTTGCTTATTCAAAAGCCTCAATTTTGACCCGTTTCAGGGACAGAAATGGCTTTAAACACACTTATTTTAGTTGACAAAGTCATAATTCACATCCAACAGTCATTTACAGTCAAAAGATTAAATGTTAAAATTTCATCCATATTGACCATTTTGGGATCGTTCGACATGTCCGGAGTCATCGTTTTTCATCCGAAAATTGATTTTTTGGACTGTACCAAAAATTTTTCAAAATGTCAATTGGATCGTGCCTCATGTTGAATAACCACTTTTTACAGCCTCATAGTGACCAAAATTGCCATTTTTGCAGAGTTTTGCTTACTCAAAAGGTTCAATTTTGACCCGTTTCAGGCACAGAAATGACTTTAAACACACTTATTTTAGTTGACAAAGTCATAATTCACATCCAACAGTCATTTACAGTCAAAAGATTAAATGTAAAAAATTCATCCATATTGGCCATTTTGGGATCGTTCGACATGTCCGGAGTCATCGTTTTTCATCCGAAAATTGATTTTTTGGACTGTACCAAAAATGATTCAAAATGTCAATTGGATCGTGCCTCATGTTGAATAACCACTTTTTAAACCCTCACAGTGACCAAAATTGCCATTTTTACAGAGTTATGATTACTCAAAAGCTTCAATTTTGACCCCTTTGAGGCACAGAAATGACTTAAAACACACTTATTTTAGTTGACAAAGTCATAATTCACATCCAACAGTCATTTAGAGTCAAAAGATTAAATGTTAAAATTTCATCATTATAGACCATTGTGGGAACGTTCAACAGGTCCGGAGTCATCGTTTTTCATCCGGAAATTGATTTTTTGGACTGTACCAAAAATGATTCAAAATGTCAATTGGGTCGTGCCTCATGTTGAATAACCACTTTTTAAACCCTCAGAGTGACCAAAATTGCCATTTTTACAGAGTTTTTCTTACTCAAAAGCTTCAATTTTGACCCGTTTCAGTCACAGAAATGACTTTAAACACACTTATTTTAGTTGACAAAGTCATAATTCACATCCAACAGTCATTTACAGTCAAAAGATTAAATGTTAAAATTTCATCCATATTGACCATTTTGGGATCGTTCGACATGTCCGGAGTCATCGATTTTCATCCGAATATTCATTTTTTGGACTGTACCAAAAATGATTCAAAATGTCAATTGGATCGTGCCTCATGTTGAATAACCACTTTTTAAACCCTCACAGTGACCAAAATTGCCAATTTTACAGAGTTTTGCTTACTCAAAAGCTTCAATTTTGACCCATTTCAGGCACAGAAATGACTTTAAACACACTTATTTTAGTTGACAAAGTCATAATTCACATCCAACAGTCATTTAGAGTCAAAAGATTAAATGTTAAAATTTCATCCATATTGACCATCTTGGGATCGTTCGACATGTCCAGAGTCATTGTTTTTCATCCGAAAATTGATTTTTTGGACTGTACCAAAAATGATTCAAAATGTCAATTGGATCGTGCCTCATGTTGAATAACCACTTTTTAAAGCCTCACAGTGACCAAAATTGCCATTTTTACAGAGTTTTGATTACTCAAAAGCTTCAATTTTGACCCCTTTGAGGCACAGAAAGGACTTTAAACACACTTATTTTAGTTGATAAAAGTCATAATTCACATCCAACAGTCATTTAGGGTCAAAAGATTAAATGTTAAAATTTCATCATTATAGACCATTTTGTGAACGTTCGACAGGTCCGGAGTCATCGTTTTTCATCCGAAAATTGATTTTTTGGACTGTACCAAAAATGATTCAAAATGTCAATTGGATCGTGCCTCATGTTGAATAACCACTTTTTAAACCCTCAGCTTACTCAAAAGCTTCAATTTTAACCCCTTTGAGGCACAGAAATGACTTTAAACACACTTATTTTAGTTGACAAAGTCATAATTCACATCCACCAGTCATTTACAGTCAAAAGATTCAATGTTAAAATTTCATCCATATTGGCCATTTTGGGATCGTTCGACATGTCCGGAGTCATCGTTTTCATCCGAAAATTGATTTTTTGGACTGTATCAAAAATGATTCAAAATGTCAATTGGATCGTGCCTCATGTTGAATAACCACTTTTTAAACCCTCAGAGTGACCAAAATTGCCATTTTTACAGAGTTTTTCTTACTCAAAAGCTTCAATTTTGACCCGTTTCAGTCACAGAAATGACTTTAAACACACTTATTTTAGTTGACAAAGTCATAATTCACATCCAACAGTCATTTACAGTCAAAAGATTAAATGTTAAAATTTCATCCATATTGACCATTTTGGGATCGTTCGACATGTCCGGAGTCATCGATTTTCATCCGAAAATTGATTTTTTGGACTGTACCAAAAATGATTCAAAATGTCAATTGGATCGTGCCTCATGTTGAATAACCACTTTTTAAACCCTCACAGTGACCAAAATTGCCATTTTTACAGAGTTATGATTACTCAAAACCTTCAATTTTGACCCCTTTGAGGCACAGAAATGACTTAAAACACACTTATTTTAGTTGACAAAGTCATAATTCACATCCAACAGTCATTTAGAGTCAAAAGATTAAATGTTAAAATTTCATCATTATAGACCATTTTGGGAACGTTCAACAGGTCCGGAGTCATCGTTTTTCATCCGGAAATTGATTTTTTGGACTGTACCAAAAATGATTCAAAATGTCAATTGGATCGTGCCTCATGTTGAATAACCACTTTTTAAACCCTCAGCTTACTCAAAAGCTTCAATTTTGACCCCTTTGAGGCACAGAAATGACTTTAAACACACTTATTTTAGTTGACAAAGTCATAATTCACATCCACCAGTCATTTACAGTCAAAAGATTAAATGTTAAAATTTCATCCATATTGACCATTTTGGGATCGTTCGACATGTCCGGAGTCATCGTTTTTCATCTGAAAATTGATTTTTTGGACTGTACCAAAAATTATTCAAAATGTCAATTGGATCGTGCCTCATGTTGAATAACCACTTTTTACAGCCTCATAGTGACCAAAATTGCCATTTTTGCAGAGTTTTGCTTACTCAAAAGGTTCAATTTTGACCCGTTTCAGGCACAGAAATGACTTTAAACACACTTATTTTAGTTGACAAAGTCATAATTCAGATCCAACAGTCATTTAGAGTCAAAAGATTAAATGTTAACATTTCCTCCATATTGACCATTTTGGGATCGTTCGAGATGTCCGGAGTCATCGTTTTTCATCCGAAAATTGATTTTTTAGACTGTACCAAAAATGATTCAAAATGTCAATTGGATCGTGCCTCATGTTGAATAACCACTTTTTAAAGCCTCCCAATGACCAAAATTGCCATTTTTACAGAGTTTTGATTACTCAAAAGCTTCAATTTTGACCCCTTTGAGGCACAGAAATGACTTTAAACACACTTATTTTAGTTGACAAAGTCATAATTCACATCCAACAGTCATTTAGAGTCAAAAGATTAAATGTTAAAATTTCATCCATATTCACCATTTTGGGATCGTTCGACATGTCCGGAGTCATTGTTTTTCATCCAAAAATTGATTTTTTGGACTGTACCAAAAATGATTCAAAATGTCAATTGGATCGTGCCTCATGTTGAATAACCACTTTTTAAACCCTCACAGTGACCAAAATTGCCATTTTTACAGAGTTATGATTACTCAAAAGCTGCAATTTTGACCCCTTTGAGGCACAGAAATGACTTAAAACACACTTATTTTAGTTGACAAAGTCATAATTCACATCCACCAGTCATTTACAGTCAAAAGATTCAATGTTAAAATTTCATCCATATTGGCCATTTTGGGATCGTTCGACATGTCTGGAGTCATCGTTTTCATCCGAAAATTGATTTTTTGGACTGTATCAAAAATGATTCAAAATGTCAATTGGATCGTGCCTCATGTTGAATAACCACTTTTTAAACCCTCAGAGTGACCAAAATTGCCATTTTTACAGAGTTTTGCTTACTCAAAAGCTTCAATTTTGACCCGTTTCAGGCACAGAAATGACTTTAAACACACTTATTTTAGTTGACAAAGTCATAATTCACATCCAACAGTCATTTAGAGTCAAAAGATTAAATGTTAAAATTTCATCATTATAGACCATTTTGGGAACGTTCAACAGGTCCGGAGTCATCGATTTTCATCCGAGAATTGATTTTTTGGACTGTACAAAAAATGATTCAAAATGTCAATTGGATCGTGCCTCATGTTGAATAACCACTTTTTAAACCCTCACAGTGACCAAAATTGCCATTTTTACAGAGTTTTGATTACTCAAAAGCTGCAATTGAGACCCCTTTGAGGCACAGAAATGACTTTAAACACACTTATTTTAGTTGACAAAGTCATAATTCACATCCAACAGCCATTTAGAGTCAAAAGATTAAATGTTAAAATTTCATCATTATAGACCATTTTATGAACGTTCGACAGGTCCGGAGTCATCGTTTTTCATCCGAAAATTGATTTTTTGGACTGTACCAAAAATGATTCAAAATGTCAATTGGGTCGTGCCTCATGTTGAATAACCACTTTTTAAACCCTCAGAGTGACCAAAATTGCCATTTTTACAGAGTTTTGCTTATTCAAAAGCCTCAATTTTGACCCATTTCAGGGACAGAAATGGCTTTAAACACACTTATTTTAGTTGAGAAAGTCATAATTCACATCCAACAGTCATTTACAGTCAAAAGATTAAATGTTAAAATTTCATCCATATTGACCATTTTGGGATCGTTCGACATGTCCGGAGTCATCGTTTTTCATCCGAAAATTCATTTTTTGGACTGTACCAAAAATGATTCAAAATGTCAATTGGATCGTGCCTCATGTTGAATAACCACTTTTTAAAGCCTCACAGTGACCAAAATTGCCATTTTTACAGAGTTTTGATTACTCAAAAGCTTCAATTTTGACCCGTTTCAGGCACAGAAATGACTTTAAACACACTTATTTTAGTTGACAAAGTCATAATTCACATCCAACAGTCATTTACAGTCAAAAGATTAAATGTTAAAAATTCATCCATATTGGCCATTTCGGGATCGTTCGACATGTCCGGAGTCATCGTTTTTCATCCGAAAATTGATTTTTTGGACTGTACCAAAAATGATTCAAAATGTCAATTGGATCGTGCCTCATGTTGAATAACCACTTTTTAAACCCTCAGAGTGACCAAAATTGCCATTTTTACAGAGTTATGATTACTCAAAAGCTTCAATTTTGACTCGTTTCAGGCACATAAATGACTTTAAACACACTTATTTTAGTTGACAAAGTCATAATTCACATCCAACAGTCATTTACAGTCAAAAGATTAAATGTTAAAATTTCATCCATATTGACCTTTTTGGGATCGTTCAACATGTCCGGAGTCATCGTTTTTCATCCGAAAATTGATTTTTTGGACTGTACCGAAAATGATTCAAAATGTCAATTGGATCGTGCCTCATGTTGAATAACCACTTTTTAAACTCTCACAGTGACCAAAATTGCCATTTTTACAGAGTTTTGATTACTCAAAAGCTTCAATTTTGACCCGTTTCAGGCACAGAAATGACTTTAAACACACTTATTTTAGTTGACAAAGTCATAATTCACATCCAACAGTCATTTACAGTCAAAAGATTAAATGTTAAAAATTCATCCATATTGGCCATTTTGGGATCGTTCGACATGTCCGGAGTCATCGTTTTTCATCCGAAAATTGATTTTTTGGACTGTACCAAAAATGATTCAAAATGTCAATTGGATCGTGCCTCATGTTGAATAACCACTTTTTAAACCCTCAGAGTGACCAAAATTGCCATTTTTACAGAGTTATGATTACTCAAAAGCTTCAATTTTGACTCGTTTCAGGCACATAAATGACTTTAAACACACTTATTTTAGTTGACAAAGTCATAATTCACATCCAACAGTCATTTACAGTCAAAAGATTAAATGTTAAAATTTCATCCATATTGACCTTTTTGGGATCGTTCAACATGTCCGGAGTCATCGTTTTTCATCCGAAAATTGATTTTTTGGACTGTACCGAAAATGATTCAAAATGTCAATTGGATCGTGCCTCATGTTGAATAACCACTTTTTAAACTCTCACAGTGACCAAAATTGCCATTTTTGCAGAGTTTTGCTTACTCAAAAGGTTCAATTTTGACCCGTTTCAGGCACAGAAATGACTTTAAACACACTTATTTTAGTTGACAAAGTCATAATTCAGATCCAACAGTCATTTAGAGTCAAAAGATTAAATGTTAACATTTCCTCCATATTGACCATTTTGGGATCGTTCGAGATGTCCGGAGTCATCGTTTTTCATCCGAAAATTGATTTTTTAGACTGTACCAAAAATGATTCAAAATGTCAATTGGATCGTGCCTCATGTTGAATAACCACTTTTTAAAGCCTCCCAATGACCAAAATTGCCATTTTTACAGAGTTTTGATTACTCAAAAGCTTCAATTTTGACCCCTTTGAGGCACAGAAATGACTTTAAACACACTTATTTTAGTTGACAAAGTCATAATTCACATCCAACAGTCATTTAGAGTCAAAAGATTAAATGTTAAAATTTCATCCATATTCACCATTTTGGGATCGTTCGACATGTCCGGAGTCATTGTTTTTCATCCAAAAATTGATTTTTTGGACTGTACCAAAAATGATTCAAAATGTCAATTGGATCGTGCCTCATGTTGAATAACCACTTTTTAAACCCTCACAGTGACCAAAATTGCCATTTTTACAGAGTTATGATTACTCAAAAGCTGCAATTTTGACCCCTTTGAGGCACAGAAATGACTTAAAACACACTTATTTTAGTTGACAAAGTCATAATTCACATCCACCAGTCATTTACAGTCAAAAGATTCAATGTTAAAATTTCATCCATATTGGCCATTTTGGGATCGTTCGACATGTCTGGAGTCATCGTTTTCATCCGAAAATTGATTTTTTGGACTGTATCAAAAATGATTCAAAATGTCAATTGGATCGTGCCTCATGTTGAATAACCACTTTTTAAACCCTCAGAGTGACCAAAATTGCCATTTTTACAGAGTTTTGCTTACTCAAAAGCTTCAATTTTGACCCGTTTCAGGCACAGAAATGACTTTAAACACACTTATTTTAGTTGACAAAGTCATAATTCACATCCAACAGTCATTTAGAGTCAAAAGATTAAATGTTAAAATTTCATCATTATAGACCATTTTGGGAACGTTCAACAGGTCCGGAGTCATCGATTTTCATCCGAGAATTGATTTTTTGGACTGTACAAAAAATGATTCAAAATGTCAATTGGATCGTGCCTCATGTTGAATAACCACTTTTTAAACCCTCACAGTGACCAAAATTGCCATTTTTACAGAGTTTTGATTACTCAAAAGCTGCAATTGAGACCCCTTTGAGGCACAGAAATGACTTTAAACACACTTATTTTAGTTGACAAAGTCATAATTCACATCCAACAGCCATTTAGAGTCAAAAGATTAAATGTTAAAATTTCATCATTATAGACCATTTTATGAACGTTCGACAGGTCCGGAGTCATCGTTTTTCATCCGAAAATTGATTTTTTGGACTGTACCAAAAATGATTCAAAATGTCAATTGGGTCGTGCCTCATGTTGAATAACCACTTTTTAAACCCTCAGAGTGACCAAAATTGCCATTTTTACAGAGTTTTGCTTATTCAAAAGCCTCAATTTTGACCCATTTCAGGGACAGAAATGGCTTTAAACACACTTATTTTAGTTGAGAAAGTCATAATTCACATCCAACAGTCATTTACAGTCAAAAGATTAAATGTTAAAATTTCATCCATATTGACCATTTTGGGATCGTTCGACATGTCCGGAGTCATCGTTTTTCATCCGAAAATTCATTTTTTGGACTGTACCAAAAATGATTCAAAATGTCAATTGGATCGTGCCTCATGTTGAATAACCACTTTTTAAAGCCTCACAGTGACCAAAATTGCCATTTTTACAGAGTTTTGATTACTCAAAAGCTTCAATTTTGACCCGTTTCAGGCACAGAAATGACTTTAAACACACTTATTTTAGTTGACAAAGTCATAATTCACATCCAACAGTCATTTACAGTCAAAAGATTAAATGTTAAAAATTCATCCATATTGGCCATTTCGGGATCGTTCGACATGTCCGGAGTCATCGTTTTTCATCCGAAAATTGATTTTTTGGACTGTACCAAAAATGATTCAAAATGTCAATTGGATCGTGCCTCATGTTGAATAACCACTTTTTAAACCCTCAGAGTGACCAAAATTGCCATTTTTACAGAGTTATGATTACTCAAAAGCTTCAATTTTGACTCGTTTCAGGCACATAAATGACTTTAAACACACTTATTTTAGTTGACAAAGTCATAATTCACATCCAACAGTCATTTACAGTCAAAAGATTAAATGTTAAAATTTCATCCATATTGACCTTTTTGGGATCGTTCAACATGTCCGGAGTCATCGTTTTTCATCCGAAAATTGATTTTTTGGACTGTACCGAAAATGATTCAAAATGTCAATTGGATCGTGCCTCATGTTGAATAACCACTTTTTAAACTCTCACAGTGACCAAAATTGCCATTTTTACAGAGTTTTGATTACTCAAAAGCTTCAATTTTGACCCGTTTCAGGCACAGAAATGACTTTAAACACACTTATTTTAGTTGACAAAGTCATAATTCACATCCAACAGTCATTTACAGTCAAAAGATTAAATGTTAAAAATTCATCCATATTGGCCATTTTGGGATCGTTCGACATGTCCGGAGTCATCGTTTTTCATCCGAAAATTGATTTTTTGGACTGTACCAAAAATGATTCAAAATGTCAATTGGATCGTGCCTCATGTTGAATAACCACTTTTTAAACCCTCAGAGTGACCAAAATTGCCATTTTTACAGAGTTATGATTACTCAAAAGCTTCAATTTTGACTCGTTTCAGGCACATAAATGACTTTAAACACACTTATTTTAGTTGACAAAGTCATAATTCACATCCAACAGTCATTTACAGTCAAAAGATTAAATGTTAAAATTTCATCCATATTGACCTTTTTGGGATCGTTCAACATGTCCGGAGTCATCGTTTTTCATCCGAAAATTGATTTTTTGGACTGTACCGAAAATGATTCAAAATGTCAATTGGATCGTGCCTCATGTTGAATAACCACTTTTTAAACTCTCACAGTGACCAAAATTGCCAATTTTACAGAGTTTTGCTTACTCAAAAGCTTCAATTTTGACCCATTTCAGGCACAGAAATGACTTTAAACACACTTATTTTAGTTGACAAAGTCATAATTCACATCAACAGTCATTTAGAGTCAAAAGATGAAATGGTAAAATGTCATCATTATAGACCATTTTGGGAACGTTCAACAGGTCCGGAGTCATCGTTTTTCATCCGGAAATTGATTTTTTGGACTGTACCAAAAATGATTCAAAATGTCAATTGGGTCTTGCCTCATGTTGAATAACCACTTTTTAAACCCTCACAGTGACCAAAATTGCCATTTTTACAGAGTTATGATTACTCAAAAGCTTCAATTTTGACCCCTTTGAGGCACAGAAATGACTTAAAACACACTTATTTTAGTTGACAAAGTCATAATTCACATCCAACAGTCATTTAGAGTCAAAAGATTAAATGTTAAAATTTCATCATTATAGACCATTTTGGGAACGTTCAACAGGTCCGGAGACATCGTTTTTCATCCGGAAATTGATTTTCTGGACTGTACCAAAAATGATTCAAAATGTCAATTGGATCGTGCCTCATGTTGAATAACCACTTTTTAAACCCTCACAGTGACCAAAATTTGCCATTTTTACAGAGTTTTGATTACTCAAAAGCTGCAATTGAGACCCCTTTGAGGCACAGAAATGACTTTAAACACACTTATTTTAGTTGACAAAGTCATAATTCACATCCAACAGCCATTTAGAGTCAAAAGATTAAATGTTAAAATTTCATCATTATAGACCATTTTATGAACGTTCGACAGGTCCGGAGTCATCGTTTTTCATCCGAAAATTGATTTTTTGGACTGTACCAAAAATGATTCAAAATGTCAATTGGGTCGTGCCTCATGTTGAATAACCACTTTTTAAACCCTCAGAGTGACCAAAATTGCCATTTTTACAGAGTTTTGCTTATTCAAAAGCCTCAATTTTGACCCATTTCAGGGACAGAAATGGCTTTAAACACACTTATTTTAGTTGAGAAAGTCATAATTCACATCCAACAGTCATTTACAGTCAAAAGATTAAATGTTAAAATTTCATCCATATTGACCATTTTGGGATCGTTCGACATGTCCGGAGTCATCGTTTTTCATCCGAAAATTCATTTTTTGGACTGTACCAAAAATGATTCAAAATGTCAATTGGATCGTGCCTCATGTTGAATAACCACTTTTTAAAGCCTCACAGTGACCAAAATTGCCATTTTTACAGAGTTTTGATTACTCAAAAGCTTCAATTTTGACCCGTTTCAGGCACAGAAATGACTTTAAACACACTTATTTTAGTTGACAAAGTCATAATTCACATCCAACAGTCATTTACAGTCAAAAGATTAAATGTTAAAAATTCATCCATATTGGCCATTTCGGGATCGTTCGACATGTCCGGAGTCATCGTTTTTCATCCGAAAATTTATTTTTTGGACTGTACCAAAAATGATTCAAAATGTCAATTGGATCGTGCCTCATGTTGAATAACCACTTTTTAAACCCTCAGAGTGACCAAAATTGCCATTTTTACAGAGTTTTGCTTACTCAAAAGCTTCAATTTTGACCCCTTTGAGGCACAGAAATGACTTAAAACACACTTATTTTAGTTGACAAAGTCATAATTCACATCCAACAGTCATTTACAGTCAAAAGATTAAATGTTAAAATTTCATCCATATTGACCATTTTGGGATCGTTCGACATGTCCGGAGTCATCGTTTTTCATCCGAAAATTCATTTTTTGGACTGTACCAAAAATGATTCAAAATGTCAATTGGATCGTGCCTCATGTTGAATAACCACTTTTTAAAGCCTCACAGTGACCAAAATTGCCATTTTTACAGAGTTTTGATTACTCAAAAGCTTCAATTTTGACCCGTTTCAGGCACAGAAATGACTTTAAACACACTTATTTTAGTTGACAAAGTCATAATTCACATCCAACAGTCATTTACAGTCAAAAGATTAAATGTTAAAAATTCATCCATATTGGCCATTTCGGGATCGTTCGACATGTCCGGAGTCATCGTTTTTCATCCGAAAATTGATTTTTTGGACTGTACCAAAAATGATTCAAAATGTCAATTGGATCGTGCCTCATGTTGAATAACCACTTTTTAAACCCTCAGAGTGACCAAAATTGCCATTTTTACAGAGTTTTGCTTACTCAAAAGCTTCAATTTTGACCCCTTTGAGGCACAGAAATGACTTAAAACACACTTATTTTAGTTGACAAAGTCATAATTCACATCCAACAGTCATTTAGAGTCAAAAGATTAAATGTTAAAATTTCATCATTATAGACCATTTTGGGAACGTTCAACAGGTCCGGAGTCATCGTTTTTCATCTGGAAATTGATTTTTTGGACTGTACCAAAAATGATTCAAAATGTCAATTGGATCGTGCCTCATGTTGAATAACCACTTTTTAAACCCTCACAGTGACCAAAATTTGCCATTTTTACAGAGTTTTGATTACTTAAAAGCTGCAATTTTGACCCCTTTGAGGCACAGAAATGACTTTAAACACACTTATTTTAGTTGATAAAAGTCATAATTCACATCCAACAGTCATTAAGAGTCAAAAGATTAAATGTTAAAATTTCATCATTATAGACCATTTTGTGAACGTTCGACAGGTCCGGAGTCATCGTTTTTCATCTGAAAATTGATTTTTTGGACTGTACCAAAAATGATTCAAAATGTCAATTGGATCGTGCCTCATGTTGAATAACATCTTTTTAAACCCTCAGCTTACTCAAAAGCTTCAATTTTGACCCGTTTCAGGCACAGAAATGACTTTAAACACACTTATTTTAGTTGACAAAGTCATAATTCACATCCACCAGTCATTTACAGTCAAAAGATTAAATGTTAAAATTTCATCCATATTGGCCATTTTGGGATTGTTCGACATGTCCGGAGTCATCGTTTTCATCCGAAAATTGATTTTTTGGACTGTACCAAAAATGATTCAAAATGTCAATTGGATCGTGCCTCATGTTGAATAACCACTTTTTAAACCCTCAGAGTGACCAAAATTGCCATTTTTATAGAGTTTTGCTTACTCAAAAGCTTCAATTTTGACCCCTTTGAGGTACAGAAATGACTTAAAACACACTTATTTTAGTTGACAAAGTCATAAATCACATCCAACAGTCATTTAGAGTCAAAAGATTAAATCTTAAAATTTCATCATTATAGACCATTTTGGGAACGTTCAACAGGTCCGGAGTCATCGTTTTTCATCCGGAAATTGATTTTTTGGACTGTACCAAAAATGATTCAAAATGTCAATTGGGTCGTGCCTCGTGTTGAATAACCACTTTTTAAACCCTCAGCTTACTCAAAAGCTTCAATTTTGACCCCTTTGAGGCACAGAAATGACTTTAAACACACTTATTTTAGTTGACAAAGTCATAATTCACATCCACCAGTCATTTACAGTCAAAAGATTCAATGTTAAAATTTCATCCATATTGGCCATTTTGGGATCGTTCGACATGTCCGGAGTCATCGTTTTCATCCGAAAATTGATTTTTTGGACTGTATCAAAAATGATTCAAAATGTCAATTGGATCGTGCCTCATGTTGAATAATCACTTTTTAAACCCTCAGAGTGACAAAAATTGCCATTTTTACAGAGTTTTGCTTACTCAAAAGCTTCAATTTTGACCCGTTTCAGACACAGAAATGACTTTAAACACACTTATTTTAGTTGACAAAGTCATAATTCACATCCAACAGTCATTTACAGTCAAAAGATTAAATGTTAAAATTTCATCCATATTGACCATTTTGGGATCGTTCGACATGTCCGGAGTCATCGATTTTCATCCCAAAATTGATTTTTTGGACTGTACCAAAAATGATTCAAAATGTCAATTGGATCGTGCCTCATGTTGAATAACCACTTTTTAAACCCTCACAGTGACCAAAATTGCCATTTTTACAGAGTTATGATTACTCAAAAGCTTCAATTTTGACCCCTTTGAGGCACAGAAATGACTTAAAACACACTTATTTTAGTTGACAAAGTCATAATTCACATCCAACAGTCATTTAGAGTCAAAAGATTAAATGTTAAAATTTCATCATTATAGACCATTTTGGGAACGTTCAACAGGTCCGGAGTCATCGTTTTTCATCCGGAAATTGATTTTTTGGACTGTACCAAAAATGATTCAAAATGTCAATTGGATCGTGCCTCATGTTGAATAACCACTTTTTAAACCCTCACAGTGACCAAAATTTGCCATTTTTACAGAGTTTTGATTACTCAAAAGCTGCAATTGAGACCCCTTTGAGGCACAGAAATGACTTTAAACACACTTATTTTAGTTGACAAAGTCATAATTCACATCCAACAGTCATTTAGAGTCAAAAGATTAAATGTTAAAATTTCATCATTATAGACCATTTTGTGAACGTTCGACAGGTCCGGAGTCATCGTTTTTCATCCGAAAATTGATTTTTTTGGACTGTACCAAAAATGATTCAAAATGTCAATTGGGTCGTGCCTCATGTTGAATAACCACTTTTTAAACCCTCAGAGTGACCAAAATTGCCATTTTTACAGAGTTTTGCTTATTCAAAAGCCTCAATTTTGACCCGTTTCAGGGACAGAAATGGCTTTAAACACACTTATTTTAGTTGACAAAGTCATAATTCACATCCAACAGTCATTTAGAGTCAAAAGATTAAATGTTAAAATTTCATCATTATAGACCATTTTGGGAACGTTCAACAGTTCCGGAGTCATCGTTTTTCATCCGGAAATTGATTTTTTGGACTGTACCAAAAATGATTCAAAATGTCAATTGGATCGTGCCTCATGTTGAATAACCACTTTTTAAACCCTCACAGTGACCAAAATTTGCCATTTTTACAGAGTTTTGATTACTCAAAAGCTGCAATTGAGACCCCTTTGAGGCACAGAAATGACTTTAAACACACTTATTTTAGTTGACAAAGTCATAATTCACATCCAACAGTCATTTAGAGTCAAAAGATTAAATGTTAAAATTTCATCATTATAGACCATTTTGTGAACGTTCGACAGGTCCGGAGTCATCGTTTTTCATCCGAAAATTGATTTTTTGGACTGTACCAAAAATGATTCAAAATGTCAATTGGGTCGTGCCTCATGTTGAATAACCACTTTTTAAACCCTCAGAGTGACCAAAATTGCCATTTTTACAGAGTTTTGCTTATTCAAAAGCCTCAATTTTGACCCGTTTCAGGGACAGAAATGGCTTTAAACACACTTATTTTAGTTGACAAAGTCATAATTCACATCCAACAGTCATTTACAGTCAAAAGATTAAATGTTAAAATTTCATCCATATTGACCATTTTGGGATCGTTCGACATGTCCGGAGTCATCGTTTTTCATCCGAAAATTGATTTTTTGGACTGTACCAAAAATTTTTCAAAATGTCAATTGGATCGTGCCTCATGTTGAATAACCACTTTTTACAGCCTCATAGTGACCAAAATTGCCATTTTTGCAGAGTTTTGCTTACTCAAAAGGTTCAATTTTGACCCGTTTCAGGCACAGAAATGACTTTAAACACACTTATTTTAGTTGACAAAGTCATAATTCACATCCAACAGTCATTTACAGTCAAAAGATTAAATGTAAAAAATTCATCCATATTGGCCATTTTGGGATCGTTCGACATGTCCGGAGTCATCGTTTTTCATCCGAAAATTGATTTTTTGGACTGTACCAAAAATGATTCAAAATGTCAATTGGATCGTGCCTCATGTTGAATAACCACTTTTTAAACCCTCACAGTGACCAAAATTGCCATTTTTACAGAGTTATGATTACTCAAAAGCTTCAATTTTGACCCCTTTGAGGCACAGAAATGACTTAAAACACACTTATTTTAGTTGACAAAGTCATAATTCACATCCAACAGTCATTTAGAGTCAAAAGATTAAATGTTAAAATTTCATCATTATAGACCATTGTGGGAACGTTCAACAGGTCCGGAGTCATCGTTTTTCATCCGGAAATTGATTTTTTGGACTGTACCAAAAATGATTCAAAATGTCAATTGGGTCGTGCCTCATGTTGAATAACCACTTTTTAAACCCTCAGAGTGACCAAAATTGACATTTTTACAGAGTTTTGCTTACTCAAAAGCTTCAATTTTGACCCTTTTCAGGCATAGAAATGACTTTAAACACACTTATTTTAGTTGACAAAGTCATAATTCACATCCAACAGTCATTTACAGTCAAAAGATTAAATGTTAAAATTTCATCCATATTGACCATTTTGGGATCGTTCGACATGTCCGGAGTCATCGTTTTTCATCCGAATATTCATTTTTTGGACTGTACCAAAAATGATTCAAAATGTCAATTGGATCGTGCCTCATGTTGAATAACCACTTTTTAAACCCTCACAGTGACCAAAATTGCCAATTTTACAGAGTTTTGCTTACTCAAAAGCTTCAATTTTGACCCATTTCAGGCACAGAAATGACTTTAAACACACTTATTTTAGTTGACAAAGTCATAATTCACATCCAACAGTCATTTAGAGTCAAAAGATTAAATGTTAAAATTTCATCCATATTGACCATCTTGGGATCGTTCGACATGTCCAGAGTCATTGTTTTTCATCCGAAAATTGATTTTTTGGACTGTACCAAAAATGATTCAAAATGTCAATTGGATCGTGCCTCATGTTGAATAACCACTTTTTAAAGCCTCACAGTGACCAAAATTGCAATTTTTACAGAGTTTTGATTACTCAAAAGCTTCAATTTTGACCCCTTTGAGGCACAGAAAGGACTTTAAACACACTTATTTTAGTTGATAAAAGTCATAATTCACATCCAACAGTCATTTAGGGTCAAAAGATTAAATGTTAAAATTTCATCATTATAGACCATTTTGTGAACGTTCGACAGGTCCGGAGTCATCGTTTTTCATCCGAAAATTGATTTTTTGGACTGTACCAAAAATGATTCAAAATGTCAATTGGATCGTGCCTCATGTTGAATAACCACTTTTTAAACCCTCAGCTTACTCAAAAGCTTCAATTTTAACCCCTTTGAGGCACAGAAATGACTTTAAACACACTTATTTTAGTTGACAAAGTCATAATTCACATCCACCAGTCATTTACAGTCAAAAGATTCAATGTTAAAATTTCATCCATATTGGCCATTTTGGGATCGTTCGACATGTCCGGAGTCATCGTTTTCATCCGAAAATTGATTTTTTGGACTGTATCAAAAATGATTCAAAATGTCAATTGGATCGTGCCTCATGTTGAATAACCACTTTTTAAACCCTCAGAGTGACCAAAATTGCCATTTTTACAGAGTTTTTCTTACTCAAAAGCTTCAATTTTGACCCGTTTCAGTCACAGAAATGACTTTAAACACACTTATTTTAGTTGACAAAGTCATAATTCACATCCAACAGTCATTTACAGTCAAAAGATTCAATGTTAAAATTTCATCATTATAGACCATTTTGGGAACGTTCGACAGGTCCGGAGTCATCGTTTTTCATCCGAAAATTGATTTTTTGGACTGTACCAAAAATGATTCAAAATGTCAATTGGATCGTGCCTCATGTTGAATAACCACTTTTTAAACCCTCACAGTGACCAAAATTTGCCATTTTTACAGAGTTTTGATTACTCAAAAGCTGCAATTTTGACCCCTTTGAGGCACAGAAATGACTTTAAACACACTTATTTTAGTTGATAAAAGTCATAATTCACATCCAACAGTCATTTAGAGTCAAAAGATTAAATGTTAAAATTTCATCATTATAGACCATTTTGTGAACGTTCGACAGGTCCGGAGTCATCGTTTTTCATCCGAAAATTGATGTTTTTGGACTGTACCAAAAATGATTCAAAATGTCAATTGGATCGTGCCTCATGTTGAATAACCACTTTTTAAACCCTCAGCTTACTCAAAAGCTTCAATTTTGACCCCTTTGAGGCTCAGAAATGACTTTAAACACACTTATTTTAGTTGACAAAGTCATAATTCACATCCACCAGTCATTTACAGTCAAAAGATTAAATGTTAAAATTTCATCCATATTGACCATTTTGGGATCGTTCGACATGTCCGGAGTCATCGTTTTTCATCTGAAAATTGATTTTTTGGACTGTACCAAAAATTATTCAAAATGTCAATTGGATCGTGCCTCATGTTGAATAACCACTTTTTACAGCCTCATAGTGACCAAAATTGCCATTTTTGCAGAGTTTTGCTTACTCAAAAGGTTCAATTTTGACCCGTTTCAGGCACAGAAATGACTTTAAACACACTTATTTTAGTTGACAAAGTCATAATTCAGATCCAACAGTCATTTAGAGTCAAAAGATTAAATGTTAACATTTCCTCCATATTGACCATTTTGGGATCGTTCGAGATGTCCGGAGTCATCGTTTTTCATCCGAAAATTGATTTTTTAGACTGTACCAAAAATGATTCAAAATGTCAATTGGATCGTGCCTCATGTTGAATAACCACTTTTTAAAGCCTCCCAATGACCAAAATTGCCATTTTTACAGAGTTTTGATTACTCAAAAGCTTCAATTTTGACCCCTTTGAGGCACAGAAATGACTTTAAACACACTTATTTTAGTTGACAAAGTCATAATTCACATCCAACAGTCATTTAGAGTCAAAAGATTAAATGTTAAAATTTCATCCATATTCACCATTTTGGGATCGTTCGACATGTCCGGAGTCATTGTTTTTCATCCAAAAATTGATTTTTTGGACTGTACCAAAAATGATTCAAAATGTCAATTGGATCGTGCCTCATGTTGAATAACCACTTTTTAAACCCTCACAGTGACCAAAATTGCCATTTTTACAGAGTTATGATTACTCAAAAGCTGCAATTTTGACCCCTTTGAGGCACAGAAATGACTTAAAACACACTTATTTTAGTTGACAAAGTCATAATTCACATCCACCAGTCATTTACAGTCAAAAGATTCAATGTTAAAATTTCATCCATATTGGCCATTTTGGGATCGTTCGACATGTCTGGAGTCATCGTTTTCATCCGAAAATTGATTTTTTGGACTGTATCAAAAATGATTCAAAATGTCAATTGGATCGTGCCTCATGTTGAATAACCACTTTTTAAACCCTCAGAGTGACCAAAATTGCCATTTTTACAGAGTTTTGCTTACTCAAAAGCTTCAATTTTGACCCGTTTCAGGCACAGAAATGACTTTAAACACACTTATTTTAGTTGACAAAGTCATAATTCACATCCAACAGTCATTTAGAGTCAAAAGATTAAATGTTAAAATTTCATCATTATAGACCATTTTGGGAACGTTCAACAGGTCCGGAGTCATCGATTTTCATCCGAAAATTGATTTTTTGGACTGTACAAAAAATGATTCAAAATGTCAATTGGATCGTGCCTCATGTTGAATAACCACTTTTTAAACCCTCACAGTGACCAAAATTGCCATTTTTACAGAGTTTTGATTACTCAAAAGCTGCAATTGAGACCCCTTTGAGGCACAGAAATGACTTTAAACACACTTATTTTAGTTGACAAAGTCATAATTCACATCCAACAGCCATTTAGAGTCAAAAGATTAAATGTTAAAATTTCATCATTATAGACCATTTTATGAACGTTCGACAGGTCCGGAGTCATCGTTTTTCATCCGAAAATTGATTTTTTGGACTGTACCAAAAATGATTCAAAATGTCAATTGGGTCGTGCCTCATGTTGAATAACCACTTTTTAAACCCTCAGAGTGACCAAAATTGCCATTTTTACAGAGTTTTGCTTATTCAAAAGCCTCAATTTTGACCCATTTCAGGGACAGAAATGGCTTTAAACACACTTATTTTAGTTGAGAAAGTCATAATTCACATCCAACAGTCATTTACAGTCAAAAGATTAAATGTTAAAATTTCATCCATATTGACCATTTTGGGATCGTTCGACAGGTCCGGAGTCATCGTTTTTCATCCGAAAATTCATTTTTTGGACTGTACCAAAAATGATTCAAAATGTCAATTGGGTCATGCCTTGTGTTGAATAACCACTTTTTAAACCCTCAGCTTACTCAAAAGCTTCAATTTTGACCCCTTTGAGGCACAGAAATGACTTTAAACACACTTATTTTAGTTGACAAAGTCATAATTCACATCCACCAGTCATTTACAGTCAAAAGATTCAATGTTAAAATTTCATCCATATTGGCCATTTTGGGATCGTTCGACATGTCCGGAGTCATCGTTTTCATCCGAAAATTGATTTTTTGGACTGTATCAAAAATGATTCAAAATGTCAATTGGATCGTGCCTCATGTTGAATAATCACTTTTTAAACCCTCAGAGTGACAAAAATTGCCATTTTTACAGAGTTTTGCTTACTCAAAAGCTTCAATTTTGACCCGTTTCAGACACAGAAATGACTTTAAACACACTTATTTTAGTTGACAAAGTCATAATTCACATCCAACAGTCATTTACAGTCAAAAGATTAAATGTTAAAATTTCATCCATATTGACCATTTTGGGATCGTTCGACATGTCCGGAGTCATCGATTTTCATCCCAAAATTGATTTTTTGGACTGTACCAAAAATGATTCAAAATGTCAATTGGATCGTGCCTCATGTTGAATAACCACTTTTTAAACCCTCACAGTGACCAAAATTTGCCATTTTTACAGAGTTTTGATTACTCAAAAGCTGCAATTGAGACCCCTTTGAGGCACAGAAATGACTTTAAACACACTTATTTTAGTTGACAAAGTCATAATTCACATCCAACAGTCATTTAGAGTCAAAAGATTAAATGTTAAAATTTCATCATTATAGACCATTTTGTGAACGTTCGACAGGTCCGGAGTCATCGTTTTTCATCCGAAAATTGATTTTTTTGGACTGTACCAAAAATGATTCAAAATGTCAATTGGGTCGTGCCTCATGTTGAATAACCACTTTTTAAACCCTCAGAGTGACCAAAATTGCCATTTTTACAGAGTTTTGCTTATTCAAAAGCCTCAATTTTGACCCGTTTCAGGGACAGAAATGGCTTTAAACACACTTATTTTAGTTGACAAAGTCATAATTCACATCCAACAGTCATTTAGAGTCAAAAGATTAAATGTTAAAATTTCATCATTATAGACCATTTTGGGAACGTTCAACAGTTCCGGAGTCATCGTTTTTCATCCGGAAATTGATTTTTTGGACTGTACCAAAAATGATTCAAAATGTCAATTGGATCGTGCCTCATGTTGAATAACCACTTTTTAAACCCTCACAGTGACCAAAATTTGCCATTTTTACAGAGTTTTGATTACTCAAAAGCTGCAATTGAGACCCCTTTGAGGCACAGAAATGACTTTAAACACACTTATTTTAGTTGACAAAGTCATAATTCACATCCAACAGTCATTTAGAGTCAAAAGATTAAATGTTAAAATTTCATCATTATAGACCATTTTGTGAACGTTCGACAGGTCCGGAGTCATCGTTTTTCATCCGAAAATTGATTTTTTTGGACTGTACCAAAAATGATTCAAAATGTCAATTGGGTCGTGCCTCATGTTGAATAACCACTTTTTAAACCCTCAGAGTGACCAAAATTGCCATTTTTACAGAGTTTTGCTTATTCAAAAGCCTCAATTTTGACCCGTTTCAGGGACAGAAATGGCTTTAAACACACTTATTTTAGTTGACAAAGTCATAATTCACATCCAACAGTCATTTACAGTCAAAAGATTAAATGTTAAAATTTCATCCATATTGACCATTTTGGGATCGTTCGACATGTCCGGAGTCATCGTTTTTCATCCAAAAATTGATTTTTTGGACTGTACCAAAAATTTTTCAAAATGTCAATTGGATCGTGCCTCATGTTGAATAACCACTTTTTACAGCCTCATAGTGACCAAAATTGCCATTTTTGCAGAGTTTTGCTTACTCAAAAGGTTCAATTTTGACCCGTTTCAGGCACAGAAATGACTTTAAACACACTTATTTTAGTTGACAAAGTCATAATTCACATCCAACAGTCATTTACAGTCAAAAGATTAAATGTAAAAAATTCATCCATATTGGCCATTTTGGGATCGTTCGACATGTCCGGAGTCATCGTTTTTCATCCGAAAATTGATTTTTTGGACTGTACCAAAAATGATTCAAAATGTCAATTGGATCGTGCCTCATGTTGAATAACCACTTTTTAAACCCTCACAGTGACCAAAATTGCCATTTTTACAGAGTTATGATTACTCAAAAGCTTCAATTTTGACCCCTTTGAGGCACAGAAATGACTTAAAACACACTTATTTTAGTTGACAAAGTCATAATTCACATCCAACAGTCATTTAGAGTCAAAAGATTAAATGTTAAAATTTCATCATTATAGACCATTGTGGGAACGTTCAACAGGTCCGGAGTCATCGTTTTTCATCCGGAAATTGATTTTTTGGACTGTACCAAAAATGATTCAAAATGTCAATTGGGTCGTGCCTCATGTTGAATAACCACTTTTTAAACCCTCAGAGTGACCAAAATTGACATTTTTACAGAGTTTTGCTTACTCAAAAGCTTCAATTTTGACCCTTTTCAGGCATAGAAATGACTTTAAACACACTTATTTTAGTTGACAAAGTCATAATTCACATCCAACAGTCATTTACAGTCAAAAGATTAAATGTTAAAATTTCATCCATATTGACCATTTTGGGATCGTTCGACATGTCCGGAGTCATCGTTTTTCATCCGAATATTCATTTTTTGGACTGTACCAAAAATGATTCAAAATGTCAATTGGATCGTGCCTCATGTTGAATAACCACTTTTTAAACCCTCACAGTGACCAAAATTGCCAATTTTACAGAGTTTTGCTTACTCAAAAGCTTCAATTTTGACCCATTTCAGGCACAGAAATGACTTTAAACACACTTATTTTAGTTGACAAAGTCATAATTCACATCCAACAGTCATTTAGAGTCAAAAGATTAAATGTTAAAATTTCATCCATATTGACCATCTTGGGATCGTTCGACATGTCCAGAGTCATTGTTTTTCATCCGAAAATTGATTTTTTGGACTGTACCAAAAATGATTCAAAATGTCAATTGGATCGTGCCTCATGTTGAATAACCACTTTTTAAAGCCTCACAGTGACCAAAATTGCCATTTTTACAGAGTTTTGATTACTCAAAAGCTTCAATTTTGACCCCTTTGAGGCACAGAAAGGACTTTAAACACACTTATTTTAGTTGATAAAAGTCATAATTCACATCCAACAGTCATTTAGGGTCAAAAGATTAAATGTTAAAATTTCATCATTATAGACCATTTTGTGAACGTTCGACAGGTCCGGAGTCATCGTTTTTCATCCGAAAATTGATTTTTTGGACTGTACCAAAAATGATTCAAAATGTCAATTGGATCGTGCCTCATGTTGAATAACCACTTTTTAAACCCTCAGCTTACTCAAAAGCTTCAATTTTAACCCCTTTGAGGCACAGAAATGACTTTAAACACACTTATTTTAGTTGACAAAGTCATAATTCACATCCACCAGTCATTTACAGTCAAAAGATTCAATGTTAAAATTTCATCCATATTGGCCATTTTGGGATCGTTCGACATGTCCGGAGTCATCGTTTTCATCCGAAAATTGATTTTTTGGACTGTATCAAAAATGATTCAAAATGTCAATTGGATCGTGCCTCATGTTGAATAACCACTTTTTAAACCCTCAGAGTGACCAAAATTGCCATTTTTACAGAGTTTTTCTTACTCAAAAGCTTCAATTTTGACCCGTTTCAGTCACAGAAATGACTTTAAACACACTTATTTTAGTTGACAAAGTCATAATTCACATCCAACAGTCATTTACAGTCAAAAGATTAAATGTTAAAATTTCATCCATATTGACCATTTTGGGATCGTTCGACATGTCCGGAGTCATCGATTTTCATCCGAAAATTGATTTTTTGGACTGTACCAAAAATGATTCAAAATGTCAATTGGATCGTGCCTCATGTTGAATAACCACTTTTTAAACCCTCACAGTGACCAAAATTGCCATTTTTACAGAGTTATGATTACTCAAAAGCTTCAATTTTGACCCCTTTGAGGCACAGAAATGACTTAAAACACACTTATTTTAGTTGACAAAGTCATAATTCACATCCAACAGTCATTTAGAGTCAAAAGATTAAATGTTAAAATTTCATCATTATAGACCATTTTGGGAACGTTCAACAGGTCCGGAGTCATCGTTTTTCATCCGGAAATTGATTTTTTTGACTGTACCAAAAATGATTCAAAATGTCAATTGGATCGTGCCTCATGTTGAATAACCACTTTTTAAACCCTCACAGTGACCAAAATTTGCCATTTTTACAGAGTTTTGATTACTCAAAAGCTGCAATTTTGACCCCTTTGAGGCACAGAAATGACTTTAAACACACTTATTTTAGTTGATAAAAGTCATAATTCACATCCAACAGTCATTTAGAGTCAAAAGATTAAATGTTAAAATTTCATCATTATAGACCATTTTGTGAACGTTCGACAGGTCCGGAGTCATCGTTTTTCATCCGAAAATTGATGTTTTTGGACTGTACCAAAAATGATTCAAAATGTCAATTGGATCGTGCCTCATGTTGAATAACCACTTTTTAAACCCTCAGCTTACTCAAAAGCTTCAATTTTGACCCCTTTGAGGCACAGAAATGACTTTAAACACACTTATTTTAGTTGACAAAGTCATAATTCACATCCACCAGTCATTTACAGTCAAAAGATTAAATGTTAAAATTTCATCCATATTGACCATTTTGGGATCGTTCGACATGTCTGGAGTCATCGTTTTTCATCTGAAAATTGATTTTTTGGACTGTACCAAAAATTATTCAAAATGTCAATTGGATCGTGCCTCATGTTGAATAACCACTTTTTACAGCCTCATAGTGACCAAAATTGCCATTTTTGCAGAGTTT
This sequence comes from Lissotriton vulgaris, assembly GCF_964263255.1. NCBI lineage: Eukaryota > Metazoa > Chordata > Amphibia > Caudata > Salamandridae > Lissotriton > Lissotriton vulgaris. Next base: position 226,682 of record NW_028247247.1, read on the forward strand.
TGCTTACTCAAAAGGTTCAATTTTGACCCGTTTCAGGCACAGAAATGACTTTAAACACACTTATTTTAGTTGACAAAGTCATAATTCAGATCCAACAGTCATTTAGAGTCAAAAGATTAAATGTTAACATTTCCTCCATATTGACCATTTTGGGATCGTTCGAGATGTCCGGAGTCATCGTTTTTCATCCGAAAATTGATTTTTTAGACTGTACCAAAAATGATTCAAAATGTCAATTGGATCGTGCCTCATGTTGAATAACCACTTTTTAAAGCCTCCCAATGACCAAAATTGCCATTTTTACAGAGTTTTGATTACTCAAAAGCTTCAATTTTGACCCCTTTGAGGCACAGAAATGACTTTAAACACACTTATTTTAGTTGACAAAGTCATAATTCACATCCAACAGTCATTTAGAGTCAAAAGATTAAATGTTAAAATTTCATCCATATTCACCATTTTGGGATCGTTCGACATGTCCGGAGTCATTGTTTTTCATCCAAAAATTGATTTTTTGGACTGTACCAAAAATGATTCAAAATGTCAATTGGATCGTGCCTCATGTTGAATAACCACTTTTTAAACCCTCACAGTGACCAAAATTGCCATTTTTACAGAGTTATGATTACTCAAAAGCTGCAATTTTGACCCCTTTGAGGCACAGAAATGACTTAAAACACACTTATTTTAGTTGACAAAGTCATAATTCACATCCACCAGTCATTTACAGTCAAAAGATTCAATGTTAAAATTTCATCCATATTGGCCATTTTGGGATCGTTCGACATGTCTGGAGTCATCGTTTTCATCCGAAAATTGATTTTTTGGACTGTATCAAAAATAATTCAAAATGTCAATTGGATCGTGCCTCATGTTGAATAACCACTTTTTAAACCCTCAGAGTGACCAAAATTGCCATTTTTACAGAGTTTTGCTTACTCAAAAGCTTCAATTTTGACCCGTTTCAGGCACAGAAATGACTTTAAACACACTTATTTTAGTTGACAAAGTCATAATTCACATCCAACAGTCATTTAGAGTCAAAAGATTAAATGTTAAAATTTCATCATTATAGACCATTTTGGGAACGTTCAACAGGTCCGGAGTCATCGATTTTCATCCGAAAATTGATTTTTTGGACTGTACAAAAAATGATTCAAAATGTCAATTGGATCGTGCCTCATGTTGAATAACCACTTTTTAAACCCTCACAGTGACCAAAATTGCCATTTTTACAGAGTTTTGATTACTCAAAAGCTGCAATTGAGACCCCTTTGAGGCACAGAAATGACTTTAAACACACTTATTTTAGTTGACAAAGTCATAATTCACATCCAACAGTCATTTAGAGTCAAAAGATTAAATGTTAAAATTTCATCATTATAGACCATTTTGTGAACGTTCGACAGGTCCGGAGTCATCGTTTTTCATCCGAAAATTGATTTTTTTGGACTGTACCAAAAATGATTCAAAATGTCAATTGGGTCGTGCCTCATGTTGAATAACCACTTTTTAAACCCTCAGAGTGACCAAAATTGCCATTTTTACAGAGTTTTGCTTATTCAAAAGCCTCAATTTTGACCCGTTTCAGGGACAGAAATGGCTTTAAACACACTTATTTTAGTTGACAAAGTCATAATTCACATCCAACAGTCATTTACAGTCAAAAGATTAAATGTTAAAATTTCATCCATATTGACCATTTTGGGATCGTTCGACATGTCCGGAGTCATCGTTTTTCATCCGAAAATTGATTTTTTGGACTGTACCAAAAATTTTTCAAAATGTCAATTGGATCGTGCCTCATGTTGAATAACCACTTTTTACAGCCTCATAGTGACCAAAATTGCCATTTTTGCAGAGTTTTGCTTACTCAAAAGGTTCAATTTTGACCCGTTTCAGGCACAGAAATGACTTTAAACACACTTATTTTAGTTGACAAAGTCATAATTCACATCCAACAGTCATTTACAGTCAAAAGATTAAATGTAAAAAATTCATCCATATTGGCCATTTTGGGATCGTTCGACATGTCCGGAGTCATCGTTTTTCATCCGAAAATTGATTTTTTGGACTGTACCAAAAATGATTCAAAATGTCAATTGGATCGTGCCTCATGTTGAATAACCACTTTTTAAACCCTCACAGTGACCAAAATTGCCATTTTTACAGAGTTATGATTACTCAAAAGCTTCAATTTTGACCCCTTTGAGGCACAGAAATGACTTAAAACACACTTATTTTAGTTGACAAAGTCATAATTCACATCCAACAGTCATTTAGAGTCAAAAGATTAAATGTTAAAATTTCATCATTATAGACCATTGTGGGAACGTTCAACAGGTCCGGAGTCATCGTTTTTCATCCGGAAATTGATTTTTTGGACTGTACCAAAAATGATTCAAAATGTCAATTGGGTCGTGCCTCATGTTGAATAACCACTTTTTAAACCCTCAGAGTGACCAAAATTGACATTTTTACAGAGTTTTGCTTACTCAAAAGCTTCAATTTTGACCCTTTTCAGGCATAGAAATGACTTTAAACACACTTATTTTAGTTGACAAAGTCCTAATTCACATCCAACAGTCATTTACAGTCAAAAGATTAAATGTTAAAATTTCATCCATATTGACCATTTTGGGATCGTTCGACATGTCCGGAGTCATCGTTTTTCATCCGAATATTCATTTTTTGGACTGTACCAAAAATGATTCAAAATGTCAATTGGATCGTGCCTCATGTTGAATAACCACTTTTTAAACCCTCACAGTGACCAAAATTGCCAATTTTACAGAGTTTTGCTTACTCAAAAGCTTCAATTTTGACCCATTTCAGGCACAGAAATGACTTTAAACACACTTATTTTAGTTGACAAAGTCATAATTCACATCCAACAGTCATTTAGAGTCAAAAGATTAAATGTTAAAATTTCATCCATATTGACCATCTTGGGATCGTTCGACATGTCCAGAGTCATTGTTTTTCATCCGAAAATTGATTTTTTGGACTGTACCAAAAATGATTCAAAATGTCAATTGGATCGTGCCTCATGTTGAATAACCACTTTTTAAAGCCTCACAGTGACCAAAATTGCCATTTTTACAGAGTTTTGATTACTCAAAAGCTTCAATTTTGACCCCTTTGAGGCACAGAAAGGACTTTAAACACACTTATTTTAGTTGATAAAAGTCATAATTCACATCCAACAGTCATTTAGGGTCAAAAGATTAAATGTTAAAATTTCATCATTATAGACCATTTTGTGAACGTTCGACAGGTCCGGAGTCATCGTTTTTCATCCGAAAATTGATTTTTTGGACTGTACCAAAAATGATTCAAAATGTCAATTGGATCGTGCCTCATGTTGAATAACCACTTTTTAAACCCTCAGCTTACTCAAAAGCTTCAATTTTAACCCCTTTGAGGCACAGAAATGACTTTAAACACACTTATTTTAGTTGACAAAGTCATAATTCACATCCACCAGTCATTTACAGTCAAAAGATTCAATGTTAAAATTTCATCCATATTGGCCATTTTGGGATCGTTCGACATGTCCGGAGTCATCGTTTTCATCCGAAAATTGATTTTTTGGACTGTATCAAAAATGATTCAAAATGTCAATTGGATCGTGCCTCATGTTGAATAACCACTTTTTAAACCCTCAGAGTGACCAAAATTGCCATTTTTACAGAGTTTTTCTTACTCAAAAGCTTCAATTTTGACCCGTTTCAGTCACAGAAATGACTTTAAACACACTTATTTTAGTTGACAAAGTCATAATTCACATCCAACAGTCATTTACAGTCAAAAGATTAAATGTTAAAATTTCATCCATATTGACCATTTTGGGATCGTTCGACATGTCCGGAGTCATCGATTTTCATCCGAAAATTGATTTTTTGGACTGTACCAAAAATGATTCAAAATGTCAATTGGATCGTGCCTCATGTTGAATAACCACTTTTTAAACCCTCACAGTGACCAAAATTGCCATTTTTACAGAGTTATGATTACTCAAAAGCTTCAATTTTGACCCCTTTGAGGCACAGAAATGACTTAAAACACACTTATTTTAGTTGACAAAGTCATAATTCACATCCAACAGTCATTTAGAGTCAAAAGATTAAATGTTAAAATTTCATCATTATAGACCATTTTGGGAACGTTCAACAGGTCCGGAGTCATCGTTTTTCATCCGGAAATTGATTTTTTTGACTGTACCAAAAATGATTCAAAATGTCAATTGGATCGTGCCTCATGTTGAATAACCACTTTTTAAACCCTCACAGTGACCAAAATTTGCCATTTTTACAGAGTTTTGATTACTCAAAAGCTGCAATTTTGACCCCTTTGAGGCACAGAAATGACTTTAAACACACTTATTTTAGTTGATAAAAGTCATAATTCACATCCAACAGTCATTTAGAGTCAAAAGATTAAATGTTAAAATTTCATCATTATAGACCATTTTGTGAACGTTCGACAGGTCCGGAGTCATCGTTTTTCATCCGAAAATTGATGTTTTTGGACTGTACCAAAAATGATTCAAAATGTCAATTGGATCGTGCCTCATGTTGAATAACCACTTTTTAAACCCTCAGCTTACTCAAAAGCTTCAATTTTGACCCCTTTGAGGCACAGAAATGACTTTAAACACACTTATTTTAGTTGACAAAGTCATAATTCACATCCACCAGTCATTTACAGTCAAAAGATTAAATGTTAAAATTTCATCCATATTGACCATTTTGGGATCGTTCGACATGTCCGGAGTCATCGTTTTTCATCTGAAAATTGATTTTTTGGACTGTACCAAAAATTATTCAAAATGTCAATTGGATCGTGCCTCATGTTGAATAACCACTTTTTACAGCCTCATAGTGACCAAAATTGCCATTTTTGCAGAGTTTTGCTTACTCAAAAGGTTCAATTTTGACCCGTTTCAGGCACAGAAATGACTTTAAACACACTTATTTTAGTTGACAAAGTCATAATTCAGATCCAACAGTCATTTAGAGTCAAAAGATTAAATGTTAACATTTCCTCCATATTGACCATTTTGGGATCGTTCGAGATGTCCGGAGTCATCGTTTTTCATCCGAAAATTGATTTTTTAGACTGTACCAAAAATGATTCAAAATGTCAATTGGATCGTGCCTCATGTTGAATAACCACTTTTTAAAGCCTCCCAATGACCAAAATTGCCATTTTTACAGAGTTTTGATTACTCAAAAGCTTCAATTTTGACCCCTTTGAGGCACAGAAATGACTTTAAACACACTTATTTTAGTTGACAAAGTCATAATTCACATCCAACAGTCATTTAGAGTCAAAAGATTAAATGTTAAAATTTCATCCATATTCACCATTTTGGGATCGTTCGACATGTCCGGAGTCATTGTTTTTCATCCAAAAATTGATTTTTTGGACTGTACCAAAAATGATTCAAAATGTCAATTGGATCGTGCCTCATGTTGAATAACCACTTTTTAAACCCTCACAGTGACCAAAATTGCCATTTTTACAGAGTTATGATTACTCAAAAGCTGCAATTTTGACCCCTTTGAGGCACAGAAATGACTTAAAACACACTTATTTTAGTTGACAAAGTCATAATTCACATCCACCAGTCATTTACAGTCAAAAGATTCAATGTTAAAATTTCATCCATATTGGCCATTTTGGGATCGTTCGACATGTCTGGAGTCATCGTTTTCATCCGAAAATTGATTTTTTGGACTGTATCAAAAATGATTCAAAATGTCAATTGGATCGTGCCTCATGTTGAATAACCACTTTTTAAACCCTCAGAGTGACCAAAATTGCCATTTTTACAGAGTTTTGCTTACTCAAAAGCTTCAATTTTGACCCGTTTCAGGCACAGAAATGACTTTAAACACACTTATTTTAGTTGACAAAGTCATAATTCACATCCAACAGTCATTTAGAGTCAAAAGATTAAATGTTAAAATTTCATCATTATAGACCATTTTGGGAACGTTCAACAGGTCCGGAGTCATCGATTTTCATCCGAAAATTGATTTTTTGGACTGTACAAAAAATGATTCAAAATGTCAATTGGATCGTGCCTCATGTTGAATAACCACTTTTTAAACCCTCACAGTGACCAAAATTGCCATTTTTACAGAGTTTTGATTACTCAAAAGCTGCAATTGAGACCCCTTTGAGGCACAGAAATGACTTTAAACACACTTATTTTAGTTGACAAAGTCATAATTCACATCCAACAGCCATTTAGAGTCAAAAGATTAAATTTTAAAATTTCATCATTATAGACCATTTTATGAACGTTCGACAGGTCCGGAGTCATCGTTTTTCATCCGAAAATTGATTTTTTGGACTGTACCAAAAATGATTCAAAATGTCAATTGGGTCGTGCCTCATGTTGAATAACCACTTTTTAAACCCTCAGAGTGACCAAAATTGCCATTTTTACAGAGTTTTGCTTATTCAAAAGCCTCAATTTTGACCCATTTCAGGGACAGAAATGGCTTTAAACACACTTATTTTAGTTGAGAAAGTCATAATTCACATCCAACAGTCATTTACAGTCAAAAGATTAAATGTTAAAATTTCATCCATATTGACCATTTTGGGATCGTTCGACATGTCCGGAGTCATCGTTTTTCATCCGAAAATTCATTTTTTGGACTGTACCAAAAATGATTCAAAATGTCAATTGGATCGTGCCTCATGTTGAATAACCACTTTTTAAAGCCTCACAGTGACCAAAATTGCCATTTTTACAGAGTTTTGATTACTCAAAAGCTTCAATTTTGACCCGTTTCAGGCACAGAAATGACTTTAAACACACTTATTTTAGTTGACAAAGTCATAATTCACATCCAACAGTCATTTACAGTCAAAAGATTAAATGTTAAAAATTCATCCATATTGGCCATTTCGGGATCGTTCGACATGTCCGGAGTCATCGTTTTTCATCCGAAAATTGATTTTTTGGACTGTACCAAAAATGATTCAAAATGTCAATTGGATCGTGCCTCATGTTGAATAACCACTTTTTAAACCCTCAGAGTGACCAAAATTGCCATTTTTACAGAGTTATGATTACTCAAAAGCTTCAATTTTGACTCGTTTCAGGCACATAAATGACTTTAAACACACTTATTTTAGTTGACAAAGTCATAATTCACATCCAACAGTCATTTACAGTCAAAAGATTAAATGTTAAAATTTCATCCATATTGACCTTTTTGGGATCGTTCAACATGTCCGGAGTCATCGTTTTTCATCCGAAAATTGATTTTTTGGACTGTACCGAAAATGATTCAAAATGTCAATTGGATCGTGCCTCATGTTGAATAACCACTTTTTAAACTCTCACAGTGACCAAAATTGCCATTTTTACAGAGTTTTGATTACTCAAAAGCTTCAATTTTGACCCGTTTCAGGCACAGAAATGACTTTAAACACACTTATTTTAGTTGACAAAGTCATAATTCACATCCAACAGTCATTTACAGTCAAAAGATTAAATGTTAAAAATTCATCCATATTGGCCATTTCGGGATCGTTCGACATGTCCGGAGTCATCGTTTTTCATCCGAAAATTGATTTTTTGGACTGTACCAAAAATGATTCAAAATGTCAATTGGATCGTGCCTCATGTTGAATAACCACTTTTTAAACCCTCAGAGTGACCAAAATTGCCATTTTTACAGAGTTATGATTACTCAAAAGCTTCAATTTTGACTCGTTTCAGGCACATAAATGACTTTAAACACACTTATTTTAGTTGACAAAGTCATAATTCACATCCAACAGTCATTTACAGTCAAAAGATTAAATGTTAAAATTTCATCCATATTGACCTTTTTGGGATCGTTCAACATGTCCGGAGTCATCGTTTTTCATCCGAAAATTGATTTTTTGGACTGTACCGAAAATGATTCAAAATGTCAATTGGATCGTGCCTCATGTTGAATAACCACTTTTTAAACTCTCACAGTGACCAAAATTGCCAATTTTACAGAGTTTTGCTTACTCAAAAGCTTCAATTTTGACCCATTTCAGGCACAGAAATGACTTTAAACACACTTATTTTAGTTGACAAAGTCATAATTCACATCAACAGTCATTTAGAGTCAAAAGATGAAATGGTAAAATGTCATCATTATAGACCATTTTGGGAACGTTCAACAGGTCCGGAGTCATCGTTTTTCATCCGGAAATTGATTTTTTGGACTGTACCAAAAATGATTCAAAATGTCAATTGGGTCGTGCCTCATGTTGAATAACCACTTTTTAAACCCTCACAGTGACCAAAATTGCCATTTTTACAGAGTTATGATTACTCAAAAGCTTCAATTTTGACCCCTTTGAGGCACAGAAATGACTTAAAACACACTTATTTTAGTTGACAAAGTCATAATTCACATCCAACAGTCATTTAGAGTCAAAAGATTAAATGTTAAAATTTCATCATTATAGACCATTTTGGGAACGTTCAACAGGTCCGGAGACATCGTTTTTCATCCGGAAATTGATTTTCTGGACTGTACCAAAAATGATTCAAAATGTCAATTGGATCGTGCCTCATGTTGAATAACCACTTTTTAAACCCTCACAGTGACCAAAATTTGCCATTTTTACAGAGTTTTGATTACTCAAAAGCTGCAATTGAGACCCCTTTGAGGCACAGAAATGACTTTAAACACACTTATTTTAGTTGACAAAGTCATAATTCACATCCAACAGCCATTTAGAGTCAAAAGATTAAATGTTAAAATTTCATCATTATAGACCATTTTATGAACGTTCGACAGGTCCGGAGTCATCGTTTTTCATCCGAAAATTGATTTTTTGGACTGTACCAAAAATGATTCAAAATGTCAATTGGGTCGTGCCTCATGTTGAATAACCACTTTTTAAACCCTCAGAGTGACCAAAATTGCCATTTTTACAGAGTTTTGCTTATTCAAAAGCCTCAATTTTGACCCATTTCAGGGACAGAAATGGCTTTAAACACACTTATTTTAGTTGAGAAAGTCATAATTCACATCCAACAGTCATTTACAGTCAAAAGATTAAATGTTAAAATTTCATCCATATTGACCATTTTGGGATCGTTCGACATGTCCGGAGTCATCGTTTTTCATCCGAAAATTCATTTTTTGGACTGTACCAAAAATGATTCAAAATGTCAATTGGATCGTGCCTCATGTTGAATAACCACTTTTTAAAGCCTCACAGTGACCAAAATTGCCATTTTTACAGAGTTTTGATTACTCAAAAGCTTCAATTTTGACCCGTTTCAGGCACAGAAATGACTTTAAACACACTTATTTTAGTTGACAAAGTCATAATTCACATCCAACAGTCATTTACAGTCAAAAGATTAAATGTTAAAAATTCATCCATATTGGCCATTTCGGGATCGTTCGACATGTCCGGAGTCATCGTTTTTCATCCGAAAATTGATTTTTTGGACTGTACCAAAAATGATTCAAAATGTCAATTGGATCGTGCCTCATGTTGAATAACCACTTTTTAAACCCTCAGAGTGACCAAAATTGCCATTTTTACAGAGTTTTGCTTACTCAAAAGCTTCAATTTTGACCCCTTTGAGGCACAGAAATGACTTAAAACACACTTATTTTAGTTGACAAAGTCATAATTCACATCCAACAGTCATTTAGAGTCAAAAGATTAAATGTTAAAATTTCATCATTATAGACCATTTTGGGAACGTTCAACAGGTCCGGAGTCATCGTTTTTCATCTGGAAATTGATTTTTTGGACTGTACCAAAAATGATTCAAAATGTCAATTGGATCGTGCCTCATGTTGAATAACCACTTTTTAAACCCTCACAGTGACCAAAATTTGCCATTTTTACAGAGTTTTGATTACTTAAAAGCTGCAATTTTGACCCCTTTGAGGCACAGAAATGACTTTAAACACACTTATTTTAGTTGATAAAAGTCATAATTCACATCCAACAGTCATTAAGAGTCAAAAGATTAAATGTTAAAATTTCATCATTATAGACCATTTTGTGAACGTTCGACAGGTCCGGAGTCATCGTTTTTCATCTGAAAATTGATTTTTTGGACTGTACCAAAAATGATTCAAAATGTCAATTGGATCGTGCCTCATGTTGAATAACCACTTTTTAAACCCTCAGAGTGACCAAAATTGCCATTTTTACAGAGTTATGATTACTCAAAAGCTTCAATTTTGACTCGTTTCAGGCACATAAATGACTTTAAACACACTTATTTTAGTTGACAAAGTCATAATTCACATCCAACAGTCATTTACAGTCAAAAGATTAAATGTTAAAATTTCATCCATATTGACCTTTTTGGGATCGTTCAACATGTCCGGAGTCATCGTTTTTCATCCGAAAATTGATTTTTTGGACTGTACCGAAAATGATTCAAAATGTCAATTGGATCGTGCCTCATGTTGAATAACCACTTTTTAAACTCTCACAGTGACCAAAATTGCCATTTTTACAGAGTTTTGATTACTCAAAAGCTTCAATTTTGACCCGTTTCAGGCACAGAAATGACTTTAAACACACTTATTTTAGTTGACAAAGTCATAATTCACATCCAACAGTCATTTACAGTCAAAAGATTAAATGTTAAAAATTCATCCATATTGGCCATTTCGGGATCGTTCGACATGTCCGGAGTCATCGTTTTTCATCCGAAAATTGATTTTTTGGACTGTACCAAAAATGATTCAAAATGTCAATTGGATCGTGCCTCATGTTGAATAACCACTTTTTAAACCCTCAGAGTGACCAAAATTGCCATTTTTACAGAGTTATGATTACTCAAAAGCTTCAATTTTGACTCGTTTCAGGCACATAAATGACTTTAAACACACTTATTTTAGTTGACAAAGTCATAATTCACATCCAACAGTCATTTACAGTCAAAAGATTAAATGTTAAAATTTCATCCATATTGACCTTTTTGGGATCGTTCAACATGTCCGGAGTCATCGTTTTTCATCCGAAAATTGATTTTTTGGACTGTACCGAAAATGATTCAAAATGTCAATTGGATCGTGCCTCATGTTGAATAACCACTTTTTAAACTCTCACAGTGACCAAAATTGCCAATTTTACAGAGTTTTGCTTACTCAAAAGCTTCAATTTTGACCCATTTCAGGCACAGAAATGACTTTAAACACACTTATTTTAGTTGACAAAGTCATAATTCACATCAACAGTCATTTAGAGTCAAAAGATGAAATGGTAAAATGTCATCATTATAGACCATTTTGGGAACGTTCAACAGGTCCGGAGTCATCGTTTTTCATCCGGAAATTGATTTTTTGGACTGTACCAAAAATGATTCAAAATGTCAATTGGGTCGTGCCTCATGTTGAATAACCACTTTTTAAACCCTCACAGTGACCAAAATTGCCATTTTTACAGAGTTATGATTACTCAAAAGCTTCAATTTTGACCCCTTTGAGGCACAGAAATGACTTAAAACACACTTATTTTAGTTGACAAAGTCATAATTCACATCCAACAGTCATTTAGAGTCAAAAGATTAAATGTTAAAATTTCATCATTATAGACCATTTTGGGAACGTTCAACAGGTCCGGAGACATCGTTTTTCATCCGGAAATTGATTTTCTGGACTGTACCAAAAATGATTCAAAATGTCAATTGGATCGTGCCTCATGTTGAATAACCACTTTTTAAACCCTCACAGTGACCAAAATTTGCCATTTTTACAGAGTTTTGATTACTCAAAAGCTGCAATTGAGACCCCTTTGAGGCACAGAAATGACTTTAAACACACTTATTTTAGTTGACAAAGTCATAATTCACATCCAACAGCCATTTAGAGTCAAAAGATTAAATGTTAAAATTTCATCATTATAGACCATTTTATGAACGTTCGACAGGTCCGGAGTCATCGTTTTTCATCCGAAAATTGATTTTTTGGACTGTACCAAAAATGATTCAAAATGTCAATTGGGTCGTGCCTCATGTTGAATAACCACTTTTTAAACCCTCAGAGTGACCAAAATTGCCATTTTTACAGAGTTTTGCTTATTCAAAAGCCTCAATTTTGACCCATTTCAGGGACAGAAATGGCTTTAAACACACTTATTTTAGTTGAGAAAGTCATAATTCACATCCAACAGTCATTTACAGTCAAAAGATTAAATGTTAAAATTTCATCCATATTGACCATTTTGGGATCGTTCGACATGTCCGGAGTCATCGTTTTTCATCCGAAAATTCATTTTTTGGACTGTACCAAAAATGATTCAAAATGTCAATTGGATCGTGCCTCATGTTGAATAACCACTTTTTAAAGCCTCACAGTGACCAAAATTGCCATTTTTACAGAGTTTTGATTACTCAAAAGCTTCAATTTTGACCCGTTTCAGGCACAGAAATGACTTTAAACACACTTATTTTAGTTGACAAAGTCATAATTCACATCCAACAGTCATTTACAGTCAAAAGATTAAATGTTAAAAATTCATCCATATTGGCCATTTCGGGATCGTTCGACATGTCCGGAGTCATCGTTTTTCATCCGAAAATTGATTTTTTGGACTGTACCAAAAATGATTCAAAATGTCAATTGGATCGTGCCTCATGTTGAATAACCACTTTTTAAACCCTCAGAGTGACCAAAATTGCCATTTTTACAGAGTTTTGCTTACTCAAAAGCTTCAATTTTGACCCCTTTGAGGCACAGAAATGACTTAAAACACACTTATTTTAGTTGACAAAGTCATAATTCACATCCAACAGTCATTTAGAGTCAAAAGATTAAATGTTAAAATTTCATCATTATAGACCATTTTGGGAACGTTCAACAGGTCCGGAGTCATCGTTTTTCATCTGGAAATTGATTTTTTGGACTGTACCAAAAATGATTCAAAATGTCAATTGGATCGTGCCTCATGTTGAATAACCACTTTTTAAACCCTCACAGTGACCAAAATTTGCCATTTTTACAGAGTTTTGATTACTTAAAAGCTGCAATTTTGACCCCTTTGAGGCACAGAAATGACTTTAAACACACTTATTTTAGTTGATAAAAGTCATAATTCACATCCAACAGTCATTAAGAGTCAAAAGATTAAATGTTAAAATTTCATCATTATAGACCATTTTGTGAACGTTCGACAGGTCCGGAGTCATCGTTTTTCATCTGAAAATTGATTTTTTGGACTGTACCAAAAATGATTCAAAATGTCAATTGGATCGTGCCTCATGTTGAATAACATCTTTTTAAACCCTCAGCTTACTCAAAAGCTTCAATTTTGACCCGTTTCAGGCACAGAAATGACTTTAAACACACTTATTTTAGTTGACAAAGTCATAATTCACATCCACCAGTCATTTACAGTCAAAAGATTAAATGTTAAAATTTCATCCATATTGGCCATTTTGGGATTGTTCGACATGTCCGGAGTCATCGTTTTCATCCGAAAATTGATTTTTTGGACTGTACCAAAAATGATTCAAAATGTCAATTGGATCGTGCCTCATGTTGAATAACCACTTTTTAAACCCTCAGAGTGACCAAAATTGCCATTTTTATAGAGTTTTGCTTACTCAAAAGCTTCAATTTTGACCCCTTTGAGGTACAGAAATGACTTAAAACACACTTATTTTAGTTGACAAAGTCATAAATCACATCCAACAGTCATTTAGAGTCAAAAGATTAAATCTTAAAATTTCATCATTATAGACCATTTTGGGAACGTTCAACAGGTCCGGAGTCATCGTTTTTCATCCGGAAATTGATTTTTTGGACTGTACCAAAAATGATTCAAAATGTCAATTGGGTCGTGCCTCGTGTTGAATAACCACTTTTTAAACCCTCAGCTTACTCAAAAGCTTCAATTTTGACCCCTTTGAGGCACAGAAATGACTTTAAACACACTTATTTTAGTTGACAAAGTCATAATTCACATCCACCAGTCATTTACAGTCAAAAGATTCAATGTTAAAATTTCATCCATATTGGCCATTTTGGGATCGTTCGACATGTCCGGAGTCATCGTTTTCATCCGAAAATTGATTTTTTGGACTGTATCAAAAATGATTCAAAATGTCAATTGGATCGTGCCTCATGTTGAATAATCACTTTTTAAACCCTCAGAGTGACAAAAATTGCCATTTTTACAGAGTTTTGCTTACTCAAAAGCTTCAATTTTGACCCGTTTCAGACACAGAAATGACTTTAAACACACTTATTTTAGTTGACAAAGTCATAATTCACATCCAACAGTCATTTACAGTCAAAAGATTAAATGTTAAAATTTCATCCATATTGACCATTTTGGGATCGTTCGACATGTCCGGAGTCATCGATTTTCATCCCAAAATTGATTTTTTGGACTGTACCAAAAATGATTCAAAATGTCAATTGGATCGTGCCTCATGTTGAATAACCACTTTTTAAACCCTCACAGTGACCAAAATTGCCATTTTTACAGACTTATGATTACTCAAAAGCTTCAATTTTGACCCCTTTGAGGCACAGAAATGACTTAAAACACACTTATTTTAGTTGACAAAGTCATAATTCACATCCAACAGTCATTTAGAGTCAAAAGATTAAATGTTAAAATTTCATCATTATAGACCATTTTGGGAACGTTCAACAGGTCCGGAGTCATCGTTTTTCATCCGGAAATTGATTTTTTGGACTGTACCAAAAATGATTCAAAATGTCAATTGGATCGTGCCTCATGTTGAATAACCACTTTTTAAACCCTCACAGTGACCAAAATTTGCCATTTTTACAGAGTTTTGATTACTCAAAAGCTGCAATTGAGACCCCTTTGAGGCACAGAAATGACTTTAAACACACTTATTTTAGTTGACAAAGTCATAATTCACATCCAACAGTCATTTAGAGTCAAAAGATTAAATGTTAAAATTTCATCATTATAGACCATTTTGTGAACGTTCGACAGGTCCGGAGTCATCGTTTTTCATCCGAAAATTGATTTTTTTGGACTGTACCAAAAATGATTCAAAATGTCAATTGGGTCGTGCCTCATGTTGAATAACCACTTTTTAAACCCTCAGAGTGACCAAAATTGCCATTTTTACAGAGTTTTGCTTATTCAAAAGCCTCAATTTTGACCCGTTTCAGGGACAGAAATGGCTTTAAACACACTTATTTTAGTTGACAAAGTCATAATTCACATCCAACAGTCATTTAGAGTCAAAAGATTAAATGTTAAAATTTCATCATTATAGACCATTTTGGGAACGTTCAACAGGTCCGGAGTCATCGTTTTTCATCCGGAAATTGATTTTTTGGACTGTACCAAAAATGATTCAAAATGTCAATTGGATCGTGCCTCATGTTGAATAACCACTTTTTAAACCCTCACAGTGACCAAAATTTGCCATTTTTACAGAGTTTTGATTACTCAAAAGCTGCAATTGAGACCCCTTTGAGGCACAGAAATGACTTTAAACACACTTATTTTAGTTGACAAAGTCATAATTCACATCCAACAGTCATTTAGAGTCAAAAGATTAAATGTTAAAATTTCATCATTATAGACCATTTTGTGAACGTTCGACAGGTCCGGAGTCATTGTTTTTCATCCGAAAATTGATTTTTTTGGACTGTACCAAAAATGATTCAAAATGTCAATTGGGTCGTGCCTCATGTTGAATAACCACTTTTTAAACCCTCAGAGTGACCAAAATTGCCATTTTTACAGAGTTTTGCTTATTCAAAAGCCTCAATTTTGACCCGTTTCAGGGACAGAAATGGCTTTAAACACACTTATTTTAGTTGACAAAGTCATAATTCACATCCAACAGTAATTTACAGTCAAAAGATTAAATGTTAAAATTTCATCCATATTGACCATTTTGGGATCGTTCGAGATGTCCGGAGTCATCGTTTTTCATCCGAAAATTGATTTTTTGGACTGTACCAAAAATTATTCAAAATGTCAATTGGATCGTGCCTCATGTTGAATAACCACTTTTTACAGCCTCATAGTGACCAAAATTGCCATTTTTGCAGAGTTTTGCTTACTCAAAAGGTTCAATTTTGACCCGTTTCAGGCACAGAAATGACTTTAAACACACTTATTTTAGTTGACAAAGTCATAATTCACATCCACCAGTCATTTACAGTCAAAAGATTCAATGTTAAAATTTGATCCATATTGGCCATTTTGGGATCGTTCGACATGTCCGGAGTCATCGTTTTCATCCGAAAATTGATTTTTTGGACTGTATCAAAAATGATTCAAAATGTCAATTGGATCGTGCCTCATGTTGAATAATCACTTTTTAAACCCTCAGAGTGACAAAAATTGCCATTTTTACAGAGTTTTGCTTACTCAAAAGCTTCAATTTTGACCCGTTTCAGACACAGAAATGACTTTAAACACACTTATTTTAGTTGACAAAGTCATAATTCACATCCACCAGTCATTTACAGTCAAAAGATTCAATGTTAAAATTTCATCCATATTGGCCATTTTGGGATCGTTCGACATGTCCGGAGTCATCGTTTTCATCCGAAAATTGATTTTTTGGACTGTATCAAAAATGATTCAAAATGTCAATTGGATCGTGCCTCATGTTGAATAATCACTTTTTAAACCCTCAGAGTGACAAAAATTGCCATTTTTACAGAGTTTTGCTTACTCAAAAGCTTCAATTTTGACCCGTTTCAGACACAGAAATGACTTTAAACACACTTATTTTAGTTGACAAAGTCATAATTCACATCCACCAGTCATTTACAGTCAAAAGATTCAATGTTAAAATTTCATCCATATTGGCCATTTTGGGATCGTTCGACATGTCCGGAGTCATCGTTTTCATCCGAAAATTGATTTTTTGGACTGTATCAAAAATGATTCAAAATGTCAATTGGATCGTGCCTCATGTTGAATAATCACTTTTTAAACCCTCAGAGTGACAAAAATTGCCATTTTTACAGAGTTTTGCTTACTCAAAAGCTTCAATTTTGACCCGTTTCAGACACAGAAATGACTTTAAACACACTTATTTTAGTTGACAAAGTCATAATTCACATCCAACAGTCATTTACAGTCAAAAGATTAAATGTTAAAATTTCATCCATATTGACTATTTTGGGATCGTTCGACATGTCCGGAGTCATCGATTTTCATCCCAAAATCGATTTTTTGGACTGTACCAAAAATGATTCAAAATGTCAATTGGATCGTGCCTCATGTTGAATAACCACTTTTTAAACCCTCACAGTGACCAAAATTGCCATTTTTACAGACTTATGATTACTCAAAAGCTTCAATTTTGACCCCTTTGAGGCACAGAAATGACTTAAAACACACTTATTTTAGTTGACAAAGTCATAATTCACATCCAACAGTCATTTAGAGTCAAAAGATTAAATGTTAAAATTTCATCATTATAGACCATTTTGGGAACGTTCAACAGGTCCGGAGTCATCGTTTTTCATCCGGAAATTGATTTTTTGGACTGTACCAAAAATGATTCAAAATGTCAATTGGATCGTGCCTCATGTTGAATAACCACTTTTTAAACCCTCACAGTGACCAAAATTTGCCATTTTTACAGAGTTTTGATTACTCAAAAGCTGCAATTGAGACCCCTTTGAGGCACAGAAATGACTTTAAACACACTTATTTTAGTTGACAAAGTCATAATTCACATCCAACAGTCATTTAGAGTCAAAAGATTAAATGTTAAAATTTCATCATTATAGACCATTTTGTGAACGTTCGACAGGTCCGGAGTCATCGTTTTTCATCCGAAAATTGATTTTTTTGGACTGTACCAAAAATGATTCAAAATGTCAATTGGGTCGTGCCTCATGTTGAATAACCACTTTTTAAACCCTCAGAGTGACCAAAATTGCCATTTTTACAGAGTTTTGCTTATTCAAAAGCCTCAATTTTGACCCGTTTCAGGGACAGAAATGGCTTTAAACACACTTATTTTAGTTGACAAAGTCATAATTCACATCCAACAGTCATTTAGAGTCAAAAGATTAAATGTTAAAATTTCATCATTATAGACCATTTTGGGAACGTTCAACAGGTCCGGAGTCATCGTTTTTCATCCGGAAATTGATTTTTTGGACTGTACCAAAAATGATTCAAAATGTCAATTGGATCGTGCCTCATGTTGAATAACCACTTTTTAAACCCTCACAGTGACCAAAATTTGCCATTTTTACAGAGTTTTGATTACTCAAAAGCTGCAATTGAGACCCCTTTGAGGCACAGAAATGACTTTAAACACACTTATTTTAGTTGACAAAGTCATAATTCACATCCAACAGTCATTTAGAGTCAAAAGATTAAATGTTAAAATTTCATCATTATAGACCATTTTGTGAACGTTCGACAGGTCCGGAGTCATCGTTTTTCATCCGAAAATTGATTTTTTTGGACTGTACCAAAAATGATTCAAAATGTCAATTGGGTCGTGCCTCATGTTGAATAACCACTTTTTAAACCCTCAGAGTGACCAAAATTGCCATTTTTACAGAGTTTTGCTTATTCAAAAGCCTCAATTTTGACCCGTTTCAGGGACAGAAATGGCTTTAAACACACTTATTTTAGTTGACAAAGTCATAATTCACATCCAACAGTAATTTACAGTCAAAAGATTAAATGTTAAAATTTCATCCATATTGACCATTTTGGGATCGTTCGAGATGTCCGGAGTCATCGTTTTTCATCCGAAAATTGATTTTTTGGACTGTACCAAAAATTATTCAAAATGTCAATTGGATCGTGCCTCATGTTGAATAACCACTTTTTACAGCCTCATAGTGACCAAAATTGCCATTTTTGCAGAGTTTTGCTTACTCAAAAGGTTCAATTTTGACCCGTTTCAGGCACAGAAATGACTTTAAACACACTTATTTTAGTTGACAAAGTCATAATTCACATCCAACAGTCATTTACAGTCAAAAGATTAAATGTAAAAAATTTATCCATATTGGCCATTTTGGGATCGTTCGACATGTCCGGAGTCATCGTTTTTCATCCGAAAATTGATTTTTTGGACTGTACCAAAAATGATTCAAAATGTCAATTGGATCGTGCCTCATGTTGAATAACCACTTTTTAAACCCTCAGAGTGACCAAAATTGCCATTTTTGCAGAGTTTTGCTTACTCAAAAGGTTCAATTTTGACCCGTTTCAGGCACAGAAATGACTTTAAACACACTTATTTTAGTTGACAAAGTCATAATTCACATCCAACAGTCATTTACAGTCAAAAGATTAAATGTTAAAATTTCATCCATATTGACCATTTTGGGATCGTTCGACATGTCCGGAGTCATCGTTTTTCATCCGAAAATTGATTTTTTGGACTGTACCAAAAATGATTCAAAATGTCAATTGGATCGTGCCTCATGTTGAATAACCACTTTTTAAACCCTCACAGTGACCAAAATTGCCATTTTTACAGAGTTATGATTACTCAAAAGCTTCAATTTTGACCCCTTTGAGGCACAGAAATGACTTAAAACACACTTATTTTAGTTGACAAAGTCATAATTCACATCTAACAGTCATTTAGAGTCAAAAGATTAAATGTTAAAATGTCATCATTATAGACCATTTTGGGAACGTTCAACAGGTCCGGAGTAATCGTTTTTCATCCGGAAATTGATTTTTTGGACTGTACCAAAAATGATTCAAAATGTCAATTGGATCGTGCCTCATGTTGAATAACAACTTTTTAAACCCTCACAGTGACCAAAATTTGCCATTTTTACAGAGTTTTGATTACTCAAAAGCTGCAATTTTGACCCCTTTGAGGCACAGAAATGACTTTAAACACACTTATTTTAGTTGATAAAAGTCATAATTCACATCCAACAGTCATTTAGAGTCAAAAGATTAAATGTTAAAATTTCATCATTATAGACCATTTTGTGAACGTTCGACAGGTCCGGAGTCATCGTTTTTCATCCGAAAATTGATTTTTTGGACTGTACCAAAAATGATTCAAAATGTCAATTGGATCGTGCCTCATGTTGAATAACCACTTTTTAAACCCTCAGCTTACTCAAAAGCTTCAATTGTGACCCCTTTGAGGCACAGAAATGACTTTAAACACACTTATTTTAGTTGACAAAGTCATAATTCACATCCACCAGTCATTTACAGTCAAAAGATTCAATGTTAAAATTGCATCCATATTGACTATTTTGGGATCGTTCGACATGTCCGGAATCATCGTTTTTCATCCGAATATTCATTTTTTGGACTGTACCAAAAATGATTCAAAATGTCAATTGGATCGTGCCTCATGTTGAATAACCACTTTTTAAACCCTCACAGTGACCAAAATTGCCAATTTTACAGAGTTTTGCTTACTCAAAAGCTTCAATTTTGACCCATTTCAGGACAGAAATGACTTTAAACACACTTATTTTAGTTGACAAAGTCATAATTCACATCCAACAGTCATTTAGAGTCAAAAGATTAAATGTCAAAATTTCATCCATATTGACCATTTTGGGATCGTTCGACATGTCCAGAGTCATTGTTTTTCATCCGAAAATTGATTTTTTGTACTGTACCAAAAATGATTCAAAATGTCAATTGGATCGTGCCTCATGTTGAATAACCACTTTTTAAAGCCTCACAGTGACCAAAATTGCCATTTTTACAGAGTTATGATTACTCAAAAGCTGCAATTTTGACCCCTTTGAGGCACAGAAAGGACTTTAAACACACTTATTTTAGTTGATAAAAGTCATAATTCACATCCAACAGTCATTTAGAGTCAAAAGATTAAATGTTAAAATTTCATCATTATAGACCATTTTGTGAACGTTCGACAGGTCCGGAGTCATCGTTTTTCATCCGAAAATTGATTTTTTGGACTGTACCAAAAATGATTCAAAATGTCAATAGGATCGTGCCTCATGTTGAATAACCACTTTTTAAACCCTCAGCTTACTCAAAAGCTTCAATTTTAACCCCTTTGAGGCACAGAAATGACTTTAAACACACTTATTTTAGTTGACAAAGTCATAATTCACATCCACCAGTCATTTACAGTCAAAAGATTCAATGTTAAAATTTCATCCATATTGGCCATTTTGGGATCGTTCGACATGTCCGGAGTCATCGTTTTCATCCGAAAATTGATTTTTTGGACTGTATCAAAAATGATTCAAAATGTCAATTGGATCGTGCCTCATGTTGAATAACCACTTTTTAAACCCTCAGAGTGACCAAAATTGCCATTTTTACAGAGTTTTTCTTACTCAAAAGCTTCAATTTTGACCCGTTTCAGGCACAGAAATGACTTTAAACACACTTATTTTAGTTGACAAAGTCATAATTCACATCCAACAGTCATTTACAGTCAAAAGATTAAATGTTAAAATTTCATCCATATTGACCATTTTGGGATCGTTCGACATGTCCGGAGTCATCGATTTTCATCCGAAAATTGATTTTTTGGACTGTACCAAAAATGATTCAAAATGTCAATTGGATCGTGCCTCATGTTGAATAACCACTTTTTAAACCCTCACAGTGACCAAAATTGCCATTTTTACAGAGTTATGATTACTCAAAAGCTTCAATTTTGACCCCTTTGAGGCACAGAAATGACTTAAAACACACTTATTTTAGTTGACAAAGTCATAATTCACATCCAACAGTCATTTAGAGTCAAAAGATTAAATGTTAAAATTTCATCATTATAGACCATTTTGGGAACGTTCAACAGGTCCGGAGTCATCGTTTTTCATCCGGAAATTGATTTTTTGGACTGTACCAAAAATGATTCAAAATGTCAATTGGGTCGTGCCTCATGTTGAATAACCACTTTTTAAACCCTCACAGTGACCAAAATTGCCATTTTTACAGAGTTAGGATTACTCAAAAGCTTCAATTTTGACCCCATTGAGGCACAGAAATGACTTAAAACACATTTATTTTAGTTGACAATGTCATAATTCACATCCAACAGTCATTTAGAGTCAAAAGATTAAATGTTAAAATTTCATCATTATAGACCATTTTGGGAACGTTCAACAGGTCCGGAGTCATCGTTTTTCATCCGGAAATTGATTTTTTGGACTGTACCAAAAATGATTCAAAATGTCAATTAGATCGTGCCTCATGTTGAATAACCACTTTTTAAACCCTCACAGTGACCAAAATTTGCCATTTTTACAGAGTTTTGATTACTCAAAAGCTGCAATTGAGACCCCTTTGAGGCACAGAAATGACTTTAAACACACTTATTTTAGTTGACAAAGTCATAATTCACATCCAACAGTCATTTAGAGTCAAAAGATTAAATGTTAAAATTTCATCATTATAGACCATTTTGTGAACGTTCGACAGGTCCGGAGTCATCGTTTTTCATCCGAAAATTGATTTTTTGGAATGTACCAAAAATGATTCAAAATGTCAATTGGGTCGTGCCTCATGTTGAATAACCACTTTTTAAACCCTGAGAGTGACCAAAATTGCCATTTTTACAGAGTTTTGCTTATTCAAAAGCCTCAATTTTGACCCGTTTCAGGGACAGAAATGGCTTTAAACACACTTATTTTAGTTGACAAAGTCATAATTCACATCCAACAGTCATTTACAGTCAAAAGATTAAATGTTAAAATTTCATCCATATTGACCATTTTGGGATCGTTCGACATGTCCGGAGTCATCGTTTTTCATCCGAAAATTCATTTTTTGGACTGTACCAAAAATGATTCAAAATGTCAATTGGATCGTGCCTCATGTTGAATAACCACTTTTTAAAGCCTCACAGTGACCAAAATTGCCATTTTTACAGAGTTTTGATTACTCAAAAGCTTCAATTTTGACCCCTTTGAGGCACAGAAATGACTTTAAACACACTTATTTTAGTTGACAAAGTCATAATTCACATCCACCAGTCATTTACAGTCAAAAGATTCAATGTTAAAATTTCATCCATATTGGCCATTTTGGGATCGTTCGACATGTCCGGAGTCATCGTTTTCATCCGAAAATTGATTTTTTGGACTGTATCAAAAATGATTCAAAATGTCAATTGGATCGTGCCTCATGTTGAATAATCACTTTTTAAACCCTCAGAGTGACAAAAATTGCCATTTTTACAGAGTTTTGCTTACTCAAAAGCTTCAATTTTGACCCGTTTCAGACACAGAAATGACTTTAAACACACTTATTTTAGTTGACAAAGTCATAATTCACATCCACCAGTCATTTACAGTCAAAAGATTCAATGTTAAAATTTCATCCATATTGGCCATTTTGGGATCGTTCGACATGTCCGGAGTCATCGTTTTCATCCGAAAATTGATTTTTTGGACTGTATCAAAAATGATTCAAAATGTCAATTGGATCGTGCCTCATGTTGAATAATCACTTTTTAAACCCTCAGAGTGACAAAAATTGCCATTTTTACAGAGTTTTGCTTACTCAAAAGCTTCAATTTTGACCCGTTTCAGACACAGAAATGACTTTAAACACACTTATTTTAGTTGACAAAGTCATAATTCACATCCAACAGTCATTTACAGTCAAAAGATTAAATGTTAAAATTTCATCCATATTGACCATTTTGGGATCGTTCGACATGTCCGGAGTCATCGATTTTCATCCCAAAATTGATTTTTTGGACTGTACCAAAAATGATTCAAAATGTCAATTGGATCGTGCCTCATGTTGAATAACCACTTTTTAAACCCTCACAGTGACCAAAATTGCCATTTTTACAGACTTATGATTACTCAAAAGCTTCAATTTTGACCCCTTTGAGGCACAGAAATGACTTAAAACACACTTATTTTAGTTGACAAAGTCATAATTCACATCCAACAGTCATTTAGAGTCAAAAGATTAAATGTTAAAATTTCATCATTATAGACCATTTTGGGAACGTTCAACAGGTCCGGAGTCATCGTTTTTCATCCGGAAATTGATTTTTTGGACTGTACCAAAAATGATTCAAAATGTCAATTGGATCGTGCCTCATGTTGAATAACCACTTTTTAAACCCTCACAGTGACCAAAATTTGCCATTTTTACAGAGTTTTGATTACTCAAAAGCTGCAATTGAGACCCCTTTGAGGCACAGAAATGACTTTAAACACACTTATTTTAGTTGACAAAGTCATAATTCACATCCAACAGTCATTTAGAGTCAAAAGATTAAATGTTAAAATTTCATCATTATAGACCATTTTGTGAACGTTCGACAGGTCCGGAGTCATCGTTTTTCATCCGAAAATTGATTTTTTTGGACTGTACCAAAAATGATTCAAAATGTCAATTGGGTCGTGCCTCATGTTGAATAACCACTTTTTAAACCCTCAGAGTGACCAAAATTGCCATTTTTACAGAGTTTTGCTTATTCAAAAGCCTCAATTTTGACCCGTTTCAGGGACAGAAATGGCTTTAAACACACTTATTTTAGTTGACAAAGTCATAATTCACATCCAACAGTCATTTAGAGTCAAAAGATTAAATGTTAAAATTTCATCATTATAGACCATTTTGGGAACGTTCAACAGGTCCGGAGTCATCGTTTTTCATCCGGAAATTGATTTTTTGGACTGTACCAAAAATGATTCAAAATGTCAATTGGATCGTGCCTCATGTTGAATAACGACTTTTTAAACCCTCACAGTGACCAAAATTTGCCATTTTTACAGAGTTTTGATTACTCAAAAGCTGCAATTGAGACCCCTTTGAGGCACAGAAATGACTTTAAACACACTTATTTTAGTTGACAAAGTCATAATTCACATCCAACAGTCATTTAGAGTCAAAAGATTAAATGTTAAAATTTCATCATTATAGACCATTTTGTGAACGTTCGACAGGTCCGGAGTCATCGTTTTTCATCCGAAAATTGATTTTTTTGGACTGTACCAAAAATGATTCAAAATGTCAATTGGGTCGTGCCTCATGTTGAATAACCGCTTTTTAAACCCTCAGAGTGACCAAAATTGCCATTTTTACAGAGTTTTGCTTATTCAAAAGCCTCAATTTTGACCCGTTTCAGGGACAGAAATGGCTTTAAACACACTTATTTTAGTTGACAAAGTCATAATTCACATCCAACAGTAATTTACAGTCAAAAGATTAAATGTTAAAATTTCATCCATATTGACCATTTTGGGATCGTTCGAGATGTCCGGAGTCATCGTTTTTCATCCGAAAATTGATTTTTTGGACTGTACCAAAAATTATTCAAAATGTCAATTGGATCGTGCCTCATGTTGAATAACCACTTTTTACAGCCTCATAGTGACCAAAATTGCCATTTTTGCAGAGTTTTGCTTACTCAAAAGGTTCAATTTTGACCCGTTTCAGGCACAGAAATGACTTTAAACACACTTATTTTAGTTGACAAAGTCATAATTCACATCCAACAGTCATTTACAGTCAAAAGATTAAATGTAAAAAATTTATCCATATTGGCCATTTTGGGATCGTTCGACATGTCCGGAGTCATCGTTTTTCATCCGAAAATTGATTTTTTGGACTGTACCAAAAATGATTCAAAATGTCAATTGGATCGTGCCTCATGTTGAATAACCACTTTTTAAACCCTCAGAGTGACCAAAATTGCCATTTTTGCAGAGTTTTGCTTACTCAAAAGGTTCAATTTTGACCCGTTTCAGGCACAGAAATGACTTTAAACACACTTATTTTAGTTGACAAAGTCATAATTCACATCCAACAGTCATTTACAGTCAAAAGATTAAATGTTAAAATTTCATCCATATTGACCATTTTGGGATCGTTCGACATGTCCGGAGTCATCGTTTTTCATCCGAAAATTGATTTTTTGGACTGTACCAAAAATGATTCAAAATGTCAATTGGATCGTGCCTCATGTTGAATAACCACTTTTTAAACCCTCACAGTGACCAAAATTGCCATTTTTACAGAGTTATGATTACTCAAAAGCTTCAATTTTGACCCCTTTGAGGCACAGAAATGACTTAAAACACACTTATTTTAGTTGACAAAGTCATAATTCACATCCAACAGTCATTTAGAGTCAAAAGATTAAATGTTAAAATTTCATCATTATAGACCATTTTGGGAACGTTCAACAGGTCCGGAGTAATCGTTTTTCATCCGGAAATTGATTTTTTGGACTGTACCAAAAATGATTCAAAATGTCAATTGGATCGTGCCTCATGTTGAATAACAACTTTTTAAACCCTCACAGTGACCAAAATTGCCATTTTTACAGAGTTATGATTACTCAAAAGCTGCAATTTTGACCCCTTTGAGGCACAGAAAGGACTTTAAACACACTTATTTTAGTTGATAAAAGTCATAATTCACATCCAACAGTCATTTAGAGTCAAAAGATTAAATGTTAAAATTTCATCATTATAGACCATTTTGTGAACGTTCGACAGGTCCGGAGTCATCGTTTTTCATCCGAAAATTGATTTTTTGGACTGTACCAAAAATGATTCAAAATGTCAATAGGATCGTGCCTCATGTTGAATAACCACTTTTTAAACCCTCAGCTTACTCAAAAGCTTCAATTTTAACCCCTTTGAGGCACAGAAATGACTTTAAACACACTTATTTTAGTTGACAAAGTCATAATTCACATCCACCAGTCATTTACAGTCAAAAGATTCAATGTTAAAATTTCATCCATATTGGCCATTTTGGGATCGTTCGACATGTCCGGAGTCATCGTTTTCATCCGAAAATTGATTTTTTGGACTGTATCAAAAATGATTCAAAATGTCAATTGGATCGTGCCTCATGTTGAATAACCACTTTTTAAACCCTCAGAGTGACCAAAATTGCCATTTTTACAGAGTTTTTCTTACTCAAAAGCTTCAATTTTGACCCGTTTCAGGCACAGAAATGACTTTAAACACACTTATTTTAGTTGACAAAGTCATAATTCACATCCAACAGTCATTTACAGTCAAAAGATTAAATGTTAAAATTTCATCCATATTGACCATTTTGGGATCGTTCGACATGTCCGGAGTCATCGATTTTCATCCGAAAATTGATTTTTTGGACTGTACCAAAAATGATTCAAAATGTCAATTGGATCGTGCCTCATGTTGAATAACCACTTTTTAAACCCTCACAGTGACCAAAATTGCCATTTTTACAGAGTTATGATTACTCAAAAGCTTCAATTTTGACCCCTTTGAGGCACAGAAATGACTTAAAACACACTTATTTTAGTTGACAAAGTCATAATTCACATCCAACAGTCATTTAGAGTCAAAAGATTAAATGTTAAAATTTCATCATTATAGACCATTTTGGGAACGTTCAACAGGTCCGGAGTCATCGTTTTTCATCCGGAAATTGATTTTTTGGACTGTACCAAAAATGATTCAAAATGTCAATTGGGTCGTGCCTCATGTTGAATAACCACTTTTTAAACCCTCACAGTGACCAAAATTGCCATTTTTACAGAGTTAGGATTACTCAAAAGCTTCAATTTTGACCCCATTGAGGCACAGAAATGACTTAAAACACATTTATTTTAGTTGACAATGTCATAATTCACATCCAACAGTCATTTAGAGTCAAAAGATTAAATGTTAAAATTTCATCATTATAGACCATTTTGGGAACGTTCAACAGGTCCGGAGTCATCGTTTTTCATCCGGAAATTGATTTTTTGGACTGTACCAAAAATGATTCAAAATGTCAATTAGATCGTGCCTCATGTTGAATAACCACTTTTTAAACCCTCACAGTGACCAAAATTTGCCATTTTTACAGAGTTTTGATTACTCAAAAGCTGCAATTGAGACCCCTTTGAGGCACAGAAATGACTTTAAACACACTTATTTTAGTTGACAAAGTCATAATTCACATCCAACAGTCATTTAGAGTCAAAAGATTAAATGTTAAAATTTCATCATTATAGACCATTTTGTGAACGTTCGACAGGTCCGGAGTCATCGTTTTTCATCCGAAAATTGATTTTTTGGAATGTACCAAAAATGATTCAAAATGTCAATTGGGTCGTGCCTCATGTTGAATAACCACTTTTTAAACCCTGAGAGTGACCAAAATTGCCATTTTTACAGAGTTTTGCTTATTCAAAAGCCTCAATTTTGACCCGTTTCAGGGACAGAAATGGCTTTAAACACACTTATTTTAGTTGACAAAGTCATAATTCACATCCAACAGTCATTTACAGTCAAAAGATTAAATGTTAAAATTTCATCCATATTGACCATTTTGGGATCGTTCGACATGTCCGGAGTCATCGTTTTTCATCCGAAAATTCATTTTTTGGACTGTACCAAAAATGATTCAAAATGTCAATTGGATCGTGCCTCATGTTGAATAACCACTTTTTAAAGCCTCACAGTGACCAAAATTGCCATTTTTACAGAGTTTTGATTACTCAAAAGCTTCAATTTTGACCCCTTTGAGGCACAGAAATGACTTTAAACACACTTATTTTAGTTGACAAAGTCATAATTCACATCCACCAGTCATTTACAGTCAAAAGATTCAATGTTAAAATTTCATCCATATTGGCCATTTTGGGATCGTTCGACATGTCCGGAGTCATCGTTTTCATCCGAAAATTGATTTTTTGGACTGTATCAAAAATGATTCAAAATGTCAATTGGATCGTGCCTCATGTTGAATAATCACTTTTTAAACCCTCAGAGTGACAAAAATTGCCATTTTTACAGAGTTTTGCTTACTCAAAAGCTTCAATTTTGACCCGTTTCAGACACAGAAATGACTTTAAACACACTTATTTTAGTTGACAAAGTCATAATTCACATCCACCAGTCATTTACAGTCAAAAGATTCAATGTTAAAATTTCATCCATATTGGCCATTTTGGGATCGTTCGACATGTCCGGAGTCATCGTTTTCATCCGAAAATTGATTTTTTGGACTGTATCAAAAATGATTCAAAATGTCAATTGGATCGTGCCTCATGTTGAATAATCACTTTTTAAACCCTCAGAGTGACAAAAATTGCCATTTTTACAGAGTTTTGCTTACTCAAAAGCTTCAATTTTGACCCGTTTCAGACACAGAAATGACTTTAAACACACTTATTTTAGTTGACAAAGTCATAATTCACATCCAACAGTCATTTACAGTCAAAAGATTAAATGTTAAAATTTCATCCATATTGACCATTTTGGGATCGTTCGACATGTCCGGAGTCATCGATTTTCATCCCAAAATTGATTTTTTGGACTGTACCAAAAATGATTCAAAATGTCAATTGGATCGTGCCTCATGTTGAATAACCACTTTTTAAACCCTCACAGTGACCAAAATTGCCATTTTTACAGACTTATGATTACTCAAAAGCTTCAATTTTGACCCCTTTGAGGCACAGAAATGACTTAAAACACACTTATTTTAGTTGACAAAGTCATAATTCACATCCAACAGTCATTTAGAGTCAAAAGATTAAATGTTAAAATTTCATCATTATAGACCATTTTGGGAACGTTCAACAGGTCCGGAGTCATCGTTTTTCATCCGGAAATTGATTTTTTGGACTGTACCAAAAATGATTCAAAATGTCAATTGGATCGTGCCTCATGTTGAATAACCACTTTTTAAACCCTCACAGTGACCAAAATTTGCCATTTTTACAGAGTTTTGATTACTCAAAAGCTGCAATTGAGACCCCTTTGAGGCACAGAAATGACTTTAAACACACTTATTTTAGTTGACAAAGTCATAATTCACATCCAACAGTCATTTAGAGTCAAAAGATTAAATGTTAAAATTTCATCATTATAGACCATTTTGTGAACGTTCGACAGGTCCGGAGTCATCGTTTTTCATCCGAAAATTGATTTTTTTGGACTGTACCAAAAATGATTCAAAATGTCAATTGGGTCGTGCCTCATGTTGAATAACCACTTTTTAAACCCTCAGAGTGACCAAAATTGCCATTTTTACAGAGTTTTGCTTATTCAAAAGCCTCAATTTTGACCCGTTTCAGGGACAGAAATGGCTTTAAACACACTTATTTTAGTTGACAAAGTCATAATTCACATCCAACAGTCATTTAGAGTCAAAAGATTAAATGTTAAAATTTCATCATTATAGACCATTTTGGGAACGTTCAACAGGTCCGGAGTCATCGTTTTTCATCCGGAAATTGATTTTTTGGACTGTACCAAAAATGATTCAAAATGTCAATTGGATCGTGCCTCATGTTGAATAACGACTTTTTAAACCCTCACAGTGACCAAAATTTGCCATTTTTACAGAGTTTTGATTACTCAAAAGCTGCAATTGAGACCCCTTTGAGGCACAGAAATGACTTTAAACACACTTATTTTAGTTGACAAAGTCATAATTCACATCCAACAGTCATTTAGAGTCAAAAGATTAAATGTTAAAATTTCATCATTATAGACCATTTTGTGAACGTTCGACAGGTCCGGAGTCATCGTTTTTCATCCGAAAATTGATTTTTTTGGACTGTACCAAAAATGATTCAAAATGTCAATTGGGTCGTGCCTCATGTTGAATAACCGCTTTTTAAACCCTCAGAGTGACCAAAATTGCCATTTTTACAGAGTTTTGCTTATTCAAAAGCCTCAATTTTGACCCGTTTCAGGGACAGAAATGGCTTTAAACACACTTATTTTAGTTGACAAAGTCATAATTCACATCCAACAGTAATTTACAGTCAAAAGATTAAATGTTAAAATTTCATCCATATTGACCATTTTGGGATCGTTCGAGATGTCCGGAGTCATCGTTTTTCATCCGAAAATTGATTTTTTGGACTGTACCAAAAATTATTCAAAATGTCAATTGGATCGTGCCTCATGTTGAATAACCACTTTTTACAGCCTCATAGTGACCAAAATTGCCATTTTTGCAGAGTTTTGCTTACTCAAAAGGTTCAATTTTGACCCGTTTCAGGCACAGAAATGACTTTAAACACACTTATTTTAGTTGACAAAGTCATAATTCACATCCAACAGTCATTTACAGTCAAAAGATTAAATGTAAAAAATTTATCCATATTGGCCATTTTGGGATCGTTCGACATGTCCGGAGTCATCGTTTTTCATCCGAAAATTGATTTTTTGGACTGTACCAAAAATGATTCAAAATGTCAATTGGATCGTGCCTCATGTTGAATAACCACTTTTTAAACCCTCAGAGTGACCAAAATTGCCATTTTTGCAGAGTTTTGCTTACTCAAAAGGTTCAATTTTGACCCGTTTCAGGCACAGAAATGACTTTAAACACACTTATTTTAGTTGACAAAGTCATAATTCACATCCAACAGTCATTTACAGTCAAAAGATTAAATGTTAAAATTTCATCCATATTGACCATTTTGGGATCGTTCGACATGTCCGGAGTCATCGTTTTTCATCCGAAAATTGATTTTTTGGACTGTACCAAAAATGATTCAAAATGTCAATTGGATCGTGCCTCATGTTGAATAACCACTTTTTAAACCCTCACAGTGACCAAAATTGCCATTTTTACAGAGTTATGATTACTCAAAAGCTTCAATTTTGACCCCTTTGAGGCACAGAAATGACTTAAAACACACTTATTTTAGTTGACAAAGTCATAATTCACATCCAACAGTCATTTAGAGTCAAAAGATTAAATGTTAAAATTTCATCATTATAGACCATTTTGGGAACGTTCAACAGGTCCGGAGTAATCGTTTTTCATCCGGAAATTGATTTTTTGGACTGTACCAAAAATGATTCAAAATGTCAATTGGATCGTGCCTCATGTTGAATAACAACTTTTTAAACCCTCACAGTGACCAAAATTTGCCATTTTTACAGAGTTTTGATTACTCAAAAGCTGCAATTTTGACCCCTTTGAGGCACAGAAATGACTTTAAACACACTTATTTTAGTTGATAAAAGTCATAATTCACATCCAACAGTCATTTAGAGTCAAAAGATTAAATGTTAAAATTTCATCATTATAGACCATTTTGTGAACGTTCGACAGGTCCGGAGTCATCGTTTTTCATCCGAAAATTGATTTTTTGGACTGTACCAAAAATGATTCAAAATGTCAATTGGATCGTGCCTCATGTTGAATAACCACTTTTTAAACCCTCAGCTTACTCAAAAGCTTCAATTGTGACCCCTTTGAGGCACAGAAATGACTTTAAACACACTTATTTTAGTTGACAAAGTCATAATTCACATCCACCAGTCATTTACAGTCAAAAGATTCAATGTTAAAATTGCATCCATATTGACTATTTTGGGATCGTTCGACATGTCCGGAATCATCGTTTTTCATCCGAATATTCATTTTTTGGACTGTACCAAAAATGATTCAAAATGTCAATTGGATCGTGCCTCATGTTGAATAACCACTTTTTAAACCCTCACAGTGACCAAAATTGCCAATTTTACAGAGTTTTGCTTACTCAAAAGCTTCAATTTTGACCCATTTCAGGACAGAAATGACTTTAAACACACTTATTTTAGTTGACAAAGTCATAATTCACATCCAACAGTCATTTAGAGTCAAAAGATTAAATGTTAAAATTTCATCCATATTGACCATTTTGGGATCGTTCGACATGTCCAGAGTCATTGTTTTTCATCCGAAAATTGATTTTTTGTACTGTACCAAAAATGATTCAAAATGTCAATTGGATCGTGCCTCATGTTGAATAACCACTTTTTAAAGCCTCACAGTGACCAAAATTGCCATTTTTACAGAGTTATGATTACTCAAAAGCTGCAATTTTGACCCCTTTGAGGCACAGAAAGGACTTTAAACACACTTATTTTAGTTGATAAAAGTCATAATTCACATCCAACAGTCATTTAGAGTCAAAAGATTAAATGTTAAAATTTCATCATTATAGACCATTTTGTGAACGTTCGACAGGTCCGGAGTCATCGTTTTTCATCCGAAAATTGATTTTTTGGACTGTACCAAAAATGATTCAAAATGTCAATTGGATCGTGCCTCATGTTGAATAACCACTTTTTAAACCCTCAGCTTACTCAAAAGCTTCAATTTTAACCCCTTTGAGGCACAGAAATGACTTTAAACACACTTATTTTAGTTGACAAAGTCATAATTCACATCCACCAGTCATTTACAGTCAAAAGATTCAATGTTAAAATTTCATCCATATTGGCCATTTTGGGATCGTTCGACATGTCCGGAGTCATCGTTTTCATCCGAAAATTGATTTTTTGGACTGTATCAAAAATGATTCAAAATGTCAATTGGATCGTGCCTCATGTTGAATAACCACTTTTTAAACCCTCAGAGTGACCAAAATTGCCATTTTTACAGAGTTTTTCTTACTCAAAAGCTTCAATTTTGACCCGTTTCAGGCACAGAAATGACTTTAAACACACTTATTTTAGTTGACAAAGTCATCATTCACATCCAACAGTCATTTACAGTCAAAAGATTAAATGTTAAAATTTCATCCATATTGACCATTTTGGGATCGTTCGACATGTCCGGAGTCATCGATTTTCATCCGGAAATTGATTTTTTGGACTGTACCAAAAATGATTCAAAATGTCAATTGGATCGTGCCTCATGTTGAATAACCACTTTTTAAACCCTCACAGTGACCAAAATTGCCATTTTTACAGAGTTATGATTACTCAAAAGCTTCAATTTTGACCCCTTTGAGGCACAGAAATGACTTAAAACACACTTATTTTAGTTGACAAAGTCATAATTCACATCCAACAGTCATTTAGAGTCAAAAGATTAAATGTTAAAATTTCATCATTATAGACCATTTTGGGAACGTTCAACAGGTCCGGAGTCATCGTTTTTCATCCGGAAATTGATTTTTTGGACTGTACCAAAAATGATTCAAAATGTCAATTGGGTCGTGCCTCATGTTGAATAACCACTTTTTAAACCCTCACAGTGACCAAAATTGCCATTTTTACAGAGTTATGATTACTCAAAAGCTTCAATTTTGACCCCATTGAGGCACAGAAATGACTTAAAACACATTTATTTTAGTTGACAATGTCATAATTCACATCCAACAGTCATTTAGAGTCAAAAGATTAAATGTTAAAATTTCATCATTATAGACCATTTTGGGAACGTTCAACAGGTCCGGAGTCATCGTTTTTCATCCGGAAATTGATTTTTTGGACTGTACCAAAAATGATTCAAAATGTCAATTAGATCGTGCCTCATGTTGAATAACCACTTTTTAAACCCTCACAGTGACCAAAATTTGCCATTTTTACAGAGTTTTGATTACTCAAAAGCTGCAATTGAGACCCCTTTGAGGCACAGAAATGACTTTAAACACACTTATTTTAGTTGACAAAGTCATAATTCACATCCAACAGTCATTTAGAGTCAAAAGATTAAATGTTAAAATTTCATCATTATAGACCATTTTGTGAACGTTCGACAGGTCCGGAGTCATCGTTTTTCATCCGAAAATTGATTTTTTGGAATGTACCAAAAATGATTCAAAATGTCAATTGGGTCGTGCCTCATGTTGAATAACCACTTTTTAAACCCTGAGAGTGACCAAAATTGCCATTTTTACAGAGTTTTGCTTATTCAAAAGCCTCAATTTTGACCCGTTTCAGGGACAGAAATGGCTTTAAACACACTTATTTTAGTTGACAAAGTCATAATTCACATCCAACAGTCATTTACAGTCAAAAGATTAAATGTTAAAATTTCATCCATATTGACCATTTTGGGATCGTTCGACATGTCCGGAGTCATCGTTTTTCATCCGAAAATTCATTTTTTGGACTGTACCAAAAATGATTCAAAATGTCAATTGGATCGTGCCTCATGTTGAATAACCACTTTTTAAACCCTGAGAGTGACCAAAATTGCCATTTTTACAGAGTTTTGCTTATTCAAAAGCCTCAATTTTGACCCGTTTCAGGGACAGAAATGGCTTTAAACACACTTATTTTAGTTGACAAAGTCATAATTCACATCCAACAGTCATTTACAGTCAAAAGATTAAATGTTAAAATTTCATCCATATTGACCATTTTGGGATCGTTCGACATGTCCGGAGTCATCGTTTTTCATCCGAAAATTCATTTTTTGGACTGTACCAAAAATGATTCAAAATGTCAATTGGATCGTGCCTCATGTTGAATAACCACTTTTTAAAGCCTCACAGTGACCAAAATTGCCATTTTTACAGAGTTTTGATTACTCAAAAGCTTCAATTTTGACTCGTTTCAGGCACATAAATAACTTTAAACACACTTATTTTAGTTGACAAAGTCATAATTCACATCCAACAGTCATTTACAGTCAAAAGATTAAATGTTAAAATTTCATCCATATTGACCTTTTTGGGATCGTTCAACATGTCCGGAGTCATCGTTTTTCATCCGAAAATTGATTTTTTGGACTGTACCAAAAATGATTCAAAATGTCAATTGGATCGTGCCTCATGTTGAATAACCACTTTTTAAAGCCTCACAGTGACCAAAATTGCCATTTTTACAGAGTTTTGATTACTCAAAAGCTTCAATTTTGACCCCTTTGAGGCACAGAAATGACTTTAAACACACTTATTTTAGTTGACAAAGTCATAATTCACATCCAACAGTCATTTAGAGTCAAAAGATTAAATGTTAAAATTTCATCCATATTCACCATTTTGGGATCGTTCGACATGTCCGGAGTCATTGTTTTTCATCCGAAAATTGATTTTATGGACTGTACCAAAAATTATTTAAAATGTCAATTGGATCGTGCCTCATGTTGAATAACCACTTTTTAAACCCTCACAATGACCAAAATTGCCATTTTTACAGAGTTATGATTACTCAAAAGCTGCAATTTTGACCCCTTTGAGGCACAGAAAGGACTTTAAACACACTTATTTTAGTTGATAAAAGTCATAATTCACATCCAACAGTCATTTAGAGTCAAAAGATTAAATGTTAAAATTTCATCATTATAGACCATTTTGTGAACGTTCGACAGGTCCGGAGTCATCGTTTTTCATCCGAAAATTGATTTTTTGGACTGTACCAAAAATGATTCAAAATGTCAATTGGATCGTGCCTCATGTTGAATAACCACTTTTTAAACCCTCAGCTTACTCAAAAGCTTCAATTTTAACCCCTTTGAGGCACAGAAATGACTTTAAACACACTTATTTTAGTTGACAAAGTCATAACTCACATCCACCAGTCATTTACAGTCAAAAGATTCAATGTTAAAATTTCATCCATATTGGCCATTTTGGGATCGTTCGACATGTCCGGAGTCATCGTTTTCATCCGAAAATTGATTTTTTGGACTGTATCAAAAATGATTCAAAATGTCAATTGGATCGTGCCTCATGTTGAATAACCACTTTTTAAACCCTCAGAGTGACCAAAATTGCCATTTTTACAGAGTTTTTCTTACTCAAAAGGTTCAATTTGGACCCGTTTCAGGCACAGAAATGACTTTAAACACACTTATTTTAGTTGACAAAGTCATAATTCACATCCAACAGTCATTTACAGTCAAAAGATTAAATGTTAAAATTTCATCATTATAGACCATTTTGGGAACGTTCAACAGGTCCGGAGTAATCGTTTTTCATCCGGAAATTGATTTTTTGGACTGTACCAAAAATGATTCAAAATGTCAATTGGATCGTGCCTCATGTTGAATAACCACTTTTTAAACCCTCACAGTGACCAAAATTTGCCATTTTTACAGAGTTTTGATTACTCAAAAGCTGCAATTTTGACCCCTTTGAGGCACAGAAATGACTTTAAACACACTTATTTTAGTTGATAAAAGTCATAATTCACATCCAACAGTCATTTAGAGTCAAAAGATTAAATGTTAAAATGTCATCATTATAGACCATTTTGTGAACGTTCGACAGGTCCGGAGTCATCGTTTTTCATCCGAAAATTGATTTTTTGGACTGTACCAAAAATGATTCAAAATGTCAATTGGATTGTGCCTCATGTTGAATAACCACTTTTTAAACCCTCAGCTTACTCAAAAGCTTCAATTTTGACCCCTTTGAGGCACAGAAATGACTTTAAACACACTTATTTTAGTTGACAAAGTCATAATTCACATCCACCAGTCATTTACAGTCAAAAGATTCAATGTTAAAATTGCATCCATATTGACCATTTTGGGATCGTTCGACATGTCCGGAGTCATCGTTTTTCATCCGAAAATTGATTTTTTGGACTGTACCAAAAATGATTCAAAATGTCAATTGGATCGTGCCTCATGTTGAATAACCACTTTTTAAACCCTCACAGTGACCAAAATTTGCCATTTTTACAGAGTTTTGATTACTCAAAAGCTGCAATTTTGACCCCTTTGAGGCACAGAAATGACTTTAAACACACTTATTTTAGTTGATAAAAGTCATAATTCACATCCAACAGTCATTTAGAGTCAAAAGATTAAATGTTAAAATGTCATCATTATAGACCATTTTGTGAACGTTCGACAGGTCCGGAGTCATCGTTTTTCATCCGAAAATTGATTTTTTGGACTGTACCAAAAATGATTCAAAATGTCAATTGGATCGTGCCTCATGTTGAATAACCACTTTTTAAACCCTCAGCTTACTCAAAAGCTTCAATTGTGACCCCTTTGAGGCACAGAAATGACTTTAAACACACTAATTTTAGTTGACAAAGTCATAATTCACATCCAACAGTCATTTAGAGTCAAAAGATTAAATGTTAAAATTTCATCCATATTGACCATTTTGGGATCGTTCGACATGTCCAGAGTCATTGTTTTTCATCCGAAAATTGATTTTTTGTACTGTACCAAAAATGATTCAAAATGTCAATTGGATCGTGCCTCATGTTGAATAACCACTTTTTAAAGCCTCACAGTGACCAAAATTGCCATTTTTACAGAGTTTTGATTACTCAAAAGCTTCAATTTTGACCCCTTTGAGGCACAGAAATGACTTTAAACACACTTATTTTAGTTGACAAAGTCATAATTCACATCCAACAGTCATTTAGAGTCAAAAGATTAAATGTTAAAATTTCATCCATATTCACCATTTTGGGATCGTTCGACATGTCCGGAGTCATTGTTTTTCATCCGAAAATTGATTTTTTGGACTGTACCAAAAATTATTTAAAATGTCAATTGGATCGTGCCTCATGTTGAATAACCACTTTTTAAACCCTCACAATGACCAAAATTGCCATTTTTACAGAGTTATGATTACTCAAAAGCTGCAATTTTGACCCCTTTGAGGCACAGAAAGGACTTTAAACACACTTATTTTAGTTGATAAAAGTCATAATTCACATCCAACAGTCATTTAGAGTCAAAAGATTAAATGTTAAAATTTCATCATTATAGACCATTTTGTGAACGTTCGACAGGTCCGGAGTCATCGTTTTTCATCCGAAAATTGATTTTTTGGACTGTACCAAAAATGATTCAAAATGTCAATTGGATCGTGCCTCATGTTGAATAACCACTTTTTAAACCCTCAGCTTACTCAAAAGCTTCAATTTTAACCCCTTTGAGGCACAGAAATGACTTTAAACACACTTATTTTAGTTGACAAAGTCATAATTCACATCCAACAGTCATTTAGAGTCAAAAGATTAAATGTTAAAATTTCATCCATATTGACCATTTTGGGATCGTTCGACATGTCCAGAGTCATTGTTTTTCATCCGAAAATTGATTTTTTGTACTGTACCAAAAATGATTCAAAATGTCAATTGGATCGTGCCTCATGTTGAATAACCACTTTTTAAAGCCTCACAGTGACCAAAATTGCCATTTTTACAGAGTTTTGATTACTCAAAAGCTTCAATTTTGACCCCTTTGAGGCACAGAAATGACTTTAAACACACTTATTTTAGTTGACAAAGTCATAATTCACATCCAACAGTCATTTAGAGTCAAAAGATTAAATGTTAAAATTTCATCCATATTCACCATTTTGGGATCGTTCGACATGTCCGGAGTCATTGTTTTTCATCCGAAAATTGATTTTTTGGACTGTACCAAAAATTATTTAAAATGTCAATTGGATCGTGCCTCATGTTGAATAACCACTTTTTAAACCCTCACAATGACCAAAATTGCCATTTTTACAGAGTTATGATTACTCAAAAGCTGCAATTTTGACCCCTTTGAGGCACAGAAAGGACTTTAAACACACTTATTTTAGTTGATAAAAGTCATAATTCACATCCAACAGTCATTTAGAGTCAAAAGATTAAATGTTAAAATTTCATCATTATAGACCATTTTGTGAACGTTCGACAGGTCCGGAGTCATCGTTTTTCATCCGAAAATTGATTTTTTGGACTGTACCAAAAATGATTCAAAATGTCAATTGGATCGTGCCTCATGTTGAATAACCACTTTTTAAACCCTCAGCTTACTCAAAAGCTTCAATTTTAACCCCTTTGAGGCACAGAAATGACTTTAAACACACTTATTTTAGTTGACAAAGTCATAATTCACATCCACCAGTCATTTACAGTCAAAAGATTCAATGTTAAAATTTCATCCATATTGGCCATTTTGGGATCGTTCGACATGTCCGGAGTCATCGTTTTCATCCGAAAATTGATTTTTTGGACTGTATCAAAAATGATTCAAAATGTCAATTGGATCGTGCCTCATGTTGAATAACCACTTTTTAAACCCTCAGAGTGACCAAAATTGCCATTTTTACAGAGTTTTTCTTACTCAAAAGCTTCAATTTTGACCCGTTTCAGGCACAGAAATGACTTTAAACACACTTATTTTAGTTGACAAAGTCATCATTCACATCCAACAGTCATTTACAGTCAAAAGATTAAATGTTAAAATTTCATCCATATTGACCATTTTGGGATCGTTCGACATGTCCGGAGTCATCGATTTTCATCCGAAAAATGATTTTTTGGACTGTACCAAAAATGATTCAAAATGTCAATTGGATCGTGCCTCATGTTGAATAACCACTTTTTAAACCCTCACAGTGACCAAAATTGCCATTTTTACAGAGTTATGATTACTCAAAAGCTTCAATTTTGACCCCTTTGAGGCACAGAAATGACTTAAAACACACTTATTTTAGTTGACAAAGTCATAATTCACATCCAACAGTCATTTAGAGTCAAAAGATTAAATGTTAAAATGTCATCATTATAGACCATTTTGGGAACGTTCAACAGGTCCGGAGTCATCGTTTTTCATCCGGAAATTGATTTTTTGGACTGTACCAAAAATGATTCAAAATGTCAATTGGGTCGTGCCTCATGTTGAATAACCACTTTTTAAACCCTCACAGTGACCAAAATTGCCATTTTTACAGAGTTATGATTACTCAAAAGCTTCAAATTTGACCCCTTTGAGGCACAGAAATGACTTAAAACACATTTATTTTAGTTGACAATGTCATAATTCACATCCAACAGTCATTTAGAGTCAAAAGATTAAATGTTAAAATTTCATCATTATAGACCATTTTGGGAACGTTCAACAGGTCCGGAGTCATCGTTTTTCATCCGGAAATTGATTTTTTGGACTGTACCAAAAATGATTCAAAATGTCAATTAGATCGTGCCTCATGTTGAATAACCACTTTTTAAACCCTCACAGTGACCAAAATTTGTCATTTTTACAGAGTTTTGATTACTCAAAAGCTGCAATTGAGACCCCTTTGAGGCACAGAAATGACTTTAAACACACTTATTTTAGTTGACAAAGTCATAATTCACATCCAACAGTCATTTAGAGTCAAAAGATTAAATGTTAAAATTTCATCATTATAGACCATTTTGTGAACGTTCGACAGGTCCGGAGTCATCGTTTTTCATCCGAAAATTGATTTTTTGGAATGTACCAAAAATGATTCAAAATGTCAATTGGGTCGTGCCTCATGTTGAATAACCACTTTTTAAACCCTGAGAGTGACCAAAATTGCCATTTTTACAGAGTTTTGCTTATTCAAAAGCCTCAATTTTGACCCGTTTCAGGGACAGAAATGGCTTTAAACACACTTATTTTAGTTGACAAAGTCATAATTCACATCCAACAGTCATTTACAGTCAAAAGATTAAATGTTAAAATTTCATCCATATTGACCATTTTGGGATCGTTCGACATGTCCGGAGTCATCGTTTTTCATCCGAAAATTCATTTTT
Source organism: Lissotriton vulgaris (assembly GCF_964263255.1). Classification (NCBI taxonomy): domain Eukaryota; kingdom Metazoa; phylum Chordata; class Amphibia; order Caudata; family Salamandridae; genus Lissotriton; species Lissotriton vulgaris. The sequence continues at coordinate 267,811 of NW_028247247.1, forward strand.
TGGACTGTACCAAAAATGATTCAAAATGTCAATTGGATCGTGCCTCATGTTGAATAACCACTTTTTAAAGCCTCACAGTGACCAAAATTGCCATTTTTACAGAGTTTTGATTACTCAAAAGCTTCAATTTTGACTCGTTTCAGGCACATAAATGACTTTAAACACACTTATTTTAGTTGACAAAGTCATAATTCACATCCAACAGTCATTTACAGTCAAAAGATTAAATGTTAAAATTTCATCCATATTGACCTTTTTGGGATCGTTCAACATGTCCGGAGTCATCGTTTTTCATCCGAAAATTGATTTTTTGGACTGTACCAAAAATGATTCAAAATGTCAATTGGATCGTGCCTCATGTTGAATAACCACTTTTTAAAGCCTCACAGTGACCAAAATTGCCATTTTTACAGAGTTTTGATTACTCAAAAGCTTCAATTTTGACCCCTTTGAGGCACAGAAATGACTTTAAACACACTTATTTTAGTTGACAAAGTCATAATTCACATCCAACAGTCATTTAGAGTCAAAAGATTAAATGTTAAAATTTCATCCATATTCACCATTTTGGGATCGTTCGACATGTCCGGAGTCATTGTTTTTCATCCGAAAATTGATTTTTTGGACTGTACCAAAAATTATTTAAAATGTCAATTGGATCGTGCCTCATGTTGAATAACCACTTTTTAAACCCTCACAATGACCAAAATTGCCATTTTTACAGAGTTATGATTACTGAAAAGCTGCAATTTTGACCCCTTTGAGGCACAGAAAGGACTTTAAACACACTTATTTTAGTTGATAAAAGTCATAATTCACATCCAACAGTCATTTAGAGTCAAAAGCTTAAATGTTAAAATTTCATCATTATAGACCATTTTGTGAACGTTCGACAGGTCCGGAGTCATCGTTTTTCATCCGAAAATTGATTTTTTGGACTGTACCAAAAATGATTCAAAATGTCAATTGGATCGTGCCTCATGTTGAATAACCACTTTTTAAACCCTCAGCTTACTCAAAAGCTTCAATTTTAACCCCTTTGAGGCACAGAAATGACTTTAAACACACTTATTTTAGTTGACAAAGTCATAATTCACATCCACCAGTCATTTACAGTCAAAAGATTCAATGTTAAAATTTCATCCATATTGGCCATTTTGGGATCGTTCGACATGTCCGGAGTCATCGTTTTCATCCGAAAATTGATTTTTTTGGACTGTATCAAAAATGATTCAAAATGTCAATTGGATCGTGCCTCATGTTGAATAACCACTTTTTAAACCCTCAGAGTGACCAAAATTGCCATTTTTACAGAGTTTTTCTTACTCAAAAGCTTCAATTTTGACCCGTTTCAGGCACAGAAATGACTTTAAACACACTTATTTTAGTTGACAAAGTCATCATTCACATCCAACAGTCATTTACAGTCAAAAGATTAAATGTTAAAATTTCATCCATATTGACCATTTTGGGATCGTTCGACATGTCCGGAGTCATCGATTTTCATCCGAAAATTGATTTTTTGGACTGTACCAAAAATGATTCAAAATGTCAATTGGGTCGTGCCTCATGTTGAATAACCACTTTTTAAACCCTCACAGTGACCAAAATTGCCATTTTTACAGAGTTATGATTACTCAAAAGCTTCAATTTTGACCCCTGTGAGGCACAGAAATGACTTAAAACACATTTATTTTAGTTGACAAAGTCATAATTCACATCCAACAGTCATTTAGAGTCAAAAGATTAAATGTTAAAATTTCATCATTATAGACCATTTTGGGAACGTTCAACAGGTCCGGAGTCATCGTTTTTCATCCGGAAATTGATTTTTTGGACTGTACCAAAAATGATTCAAAATGTCAATTAGATCGTGCCTCATGTTGAATAACCACTTTTTAAACCCTCACAGTGACCAAAATTTGCCATTTTTACAGAGTTTTGATTACTCAAAAGCTGCAATTGAGACCCCTTTGAGGCACAGAAATGACTTTAAACACACTTATTTTAGTTGACAAAGTCATCATTCACATCCAACAGTCATTTAGAGTCAAAAGATTAAATGTTAAAATTTCATCATTATAGACCATTTTGGGAACGTTCAACAGGTCCGAAGTCATCGTTTTTCATCCGGAAATTGATTTTTTGGACTGTACCAAAAATGATTCAAAATGTCAATTGGGTCGTGCCTCATGTTGAATAACCACTTTTTAAACCCTCACAGTGACCAAAATTGCCATTTTTACAGAGTTATGATTACTCAAAAGCTTCAATTTTGACCCCTGTGAGGCACAGAAATGACTTAAAACACATTTATTTTAGTTGACAAAGTCATAATTCACATCCAACAGTCATTTAGAGTCAAAAGATTAAATGTTAAAATTTCATCATTATAGACCATTTTGGGAACGTTCAACAGGTCCGGAGTCATCGTTTTTCATCCGAAAATTGATTTTTTGGAATGTACCAAAAATGATTCAAAATGTCAATTGGGTCGTGCCTCATGTTGAATAACCACTTTTTAAACCCTGAGAGTGACCAAAATTGCCATTTTTACAGAGTTTTGCTTATTCAAAAGCCTCAATTTTGACCCGTTTCAGGGACAGAAATGGCTTTAAACACACTTATTTTAGTTGACAAAGTCATAATTCACATCCAACAGTCATTTACAGTCAAAAGATTAAATGTTAAAATTTCATCCATATTGACCATTTTGGGATCGTTCGACATGTCCGGAGTCATCGTTTTTCATCCGAAAATTCATTTTTTGGACTGTACCGAAAATGATTCAAAATGTCAATTGGATCGTGCCTCATGTTGAATAACCACTTTTTAAAGCCTCATAGTGACCAAAATTGCCATTTTTGCAGAGTTTTGCTTACTCAAAAGCTTCAATTTTGACCCTTTTCAGGCACAGAAATGACTTTAAACACACTTATTTTAGTTGACAAAGTCATAATTCACATCCAACAGTCATTTACAGTATAAAGATTAAATGTTAAAAATTCATCCATATTGGCCATTTTGGGATCGTTCGACATGTCCGGAGTCATTGTTTTTCATCCGAAAATTGATTTTTTGGACTGTACCAAAAATGATTCAAAATGTCAATTGGATCGTGCCTCATGTTGAATAACCACTTTTTAAACCCTCAGAGTGACCAAAATTGCCATTTTTGCAGAGTTTTGCTTACTCAAAAGCTTCAATTTTGACCTGTTTCAGGCACAGAAATGACTTTAAACACACTTATTTTAGTTGACAAAGTCATAATTCACATCCAACAGTTATTTAGAGTCAAAAGATTAAATGTTAAAATTTCATCCATATTGACCATTTTGGGATCGTTCGACATGTCCGGATTCATCGTTTTTCATCCGAAAATTGATTTTTTGGACTGTACCAAAAATGATTCAAAATGTCAATTGGATCGTGCCTCATGTTGAATAACCACTTTTTAAACCCTCACAGTGACCAAAATTGCCATTTTTACAGAGTTATGATTACTCAAAAGCTTCAATTTTGACCCCTTTGAGGCACAGAAATGACTTAAAACACACTTATTTTAGTTGACAAAGTCATAATTCACATCCAACAGTCATTTAGAGTCAAAAGATTAAATGTTAAAATTTCATCATTATAGACCATTTTGGGAACGTTCAACAGGTCCGGAGTCATCGATTTTCATCCGAAAATTGATTTTTTGGACTGTACCAAAAATGATTCAAAATGTCAATTGGATCGTGCCTCATGTTGAATAACCACTTTTTAAACCCTCACAGTGACCAAAATTGCCATTTTTACAGTGTTATGATTACTCAAAAGCTTCAATTTTGACCCCTTTGAGGCACAGAAATGACTTAAAACACACTTATTTTAGTTGACAAAGTCATAATTCACATCCAACAGTCATTTAGAGTCAAAAGATTAAATGTTAAAATTTCATCATTATAGACCATTTTGGGAACGTTCAACAGGTCCGGAGTCATCGTTTTTCATCCGGAAATTGATTTTTTGGACTGTACCAAAAATGATTCAAAATGTCAATTAGATCGTGCCTCATGTTGAATAACCACTTTTTAAACCCTCACAGTGACCAAAATTTGCCATTTTTACAGAGTTTTGATTACTCAAAAGCTGCAATTGAGACCCCTTTGAGGCACAGAAATGACATTAAACACACTTATTTTAGTTGACAAAGTCATAATTCACATCCAACAGTCATTTAGAGTCAAAAGATTAAATGTTAAAATTTCATCATTATAGACCATTTTGTGAACGTTCGACAGGTCCGGAGTCATCGTTTTTCATCCGAAAATTGATTTTTTGGAATGTACCAAAAATGATTCAAAATGTCAATTGGGTCGTGCCTCATGTTGAATAACCACTTTTTAAACCCTGAGAGTGACCAAAATTGCCATTTTTACAGAGTTTTGCTTATTCAAAAGCCTCAATTTTGACCCGTTTCAGGGACAGAAATGGCTTTAAACACACTTATTTTAGTTGACAAAGTCATAATTCACATCCAACAGTCATTTACAGTCAAAAGATTAAATGTTAAAATTTCATCCATATTGACCATTTTGGGATCGTTCGACATGTCCGGAGTCATCGTTTTTCATCCGAAAATTCATTTTTTGGACTGGACCAAAAATGATTCAAAATGTCAATTGGATCGTGCCTCATGTTGAATAACCACTTTTTAAAGCCTCACAGTGACCAAAATTGCAATTTTTACAGAGTTTTGATTACTCAAAAGCTTCAATTTTGACTCGTTTCAGGCACATAAATGACTTTAAACACACTTATTTTAGTTGACAAAGTCATAATTCACATCCAACAGTCATTTACAGTCAAAAGATTAAATGTTAAAATTTCATCCATATTGACCTTTTTGGGATCGTTCAACATGTCCGGAGTCATCGTTTTTCATCCGAAAATTGATTTTTTGGACTGTACCGAAAATGATTCAAAATGTCAATTGGATCGTGCCTCATGTTGAATAACCACTTTTTAAAGCCTCATAGTGACCAAAATTGCCATTTTTGCAGAGTTTTGCTTACTCAAAAGCTTCAATTTTGACCCTTTTCAGGCACAGAAATGACTTTAAACACACTTATTTTAGTTGACAAAGTCATAATTCACATCCAACAGTCATTTACAGTATAAAGATTAAATGTTAAAAATTCATCCATATTGGCCATTTTGGGATCGTTCGACATGTCCGGAGTCATCGTTTTTCATCCGAAAATTGATTTTTTGGACTGTACCAAAAATGATTCAAAATGTCAATTGGATCGTGCCTCATGTTGAATAACCACTTTTTAAACCCTCACAGTGACCAAAATTGCCATTTTTACAGAGTTATGATTACTCAAAAGCTTCAATTTTGACCCCTTTGAGGCACAGAAATGACTTAAAACACACTTATTTTAGTTGACAAAGTCATAATTCACATCCAACAGTCATTTAGAGTCAAAAGATTAAATGTTAAAATTTCATCATTATAGACCATTTTGGGAACGTTCAACAGGTCCGGAGTCATCTTTTTTCATCCGGATTTTTTGGACTGTACCAAAAATGATTCAAAATGTCAATTGGATTGGGCCTCATGTTGAATAACCACTTTTTAAACCCTCAGCTTACTCAAAAGCTTCAATTTTGACCCGTTTCAGGCACAGAAATGACTTTAAACACACTTATTTTAGTTGACAAAGTCATAATTCACAACCACCAGTCATTTACAGTCAAAAGATTAAATGTTAAAATTTCATCCATATTGGCCATTTTGGGATCGTTCGACATGTCCGGAGTCATCGTTTTCATCCGAAAAATGATTTTTTGGACTGTACCAAAAATGATTCAAAATGTCAATTGGATCGTGCCTCATGTTGAATAACCACTTTTTAAACCCTCAGAGTGACCAAAATTGCCATTTTTACAGAGTTTTGCTTACTCAAAAGCTTCAATTTTGACCCGTTTCAGGCACAGAATTGACTTTAAACACACTTATTTTAGTTGACAAAGTCATAATTCACATCCAACAGTCATTTAAAGTCAAAAGATTAAATGTTAAAATTTCATCCATATTGACCATTTTGGGATCGTTCGACATGTCCGGAGTCATCGTTTTTCATCCGAAAATTGATTTTTTGGACTGTACCAAAAATGATTCAAAATGTCAATTGGATCGTGCCTCATGTTGAATAACCACTTTTTAAACCCTCACAGTGACCAAAATTGCCATTTTTACAGAGTTATGATTACTCAAAAGCTTCAATTTTGACCCCTTTGAGGCACAGAAATGACTTAAAACACACTTATTTTAGTTGACAAAGTCATAATTCACATCCAACAGTCATTTAGAGTCAAAAGATTAAATATTAAAATTTCATCCATATTGACCATTTTGGGATCGTTCGATATGTCCGGAGTCATCGTTTTTCATCTGAAAATTGATTTTTTGGACTGTACCAAAAATGATTCAAAATGTCAATTGGATCGTGCCTCATGTTGAATAACCACTTTTTAAACCCTCAGAGTGACCAAAATTGCCATTTTTACAGAGTTTTGCTTACTCAAAAGCTTCAATTTTGACCCGTTTTAGGCACAGAAATGACTTTAAACACACTTATTTTAGTTGACAAAGTCATTATTCACATCCAACAGTCATTTACAGTCAAAAGATTAAATGGTAAAATTTCATCCATATTGACCATTTTGGGATCGTTCGACATGTCCGGAGTCATCCTTTTTCATCCGGAAATTGATTTTTTGGACTGTACCAAAAATGATTCAAAATGTCAATTGGATCGTGCCTCATGTTGAATAACCACTTTTTAAACCCTCAGAGTGACCAAAATTGCCATTTTTACAGAGTTTTGCTTACTCAAAAGCTTCAATTTTGACCCGTTTCAGGCACAGAAATGACTTTAAACACACTTATTTTAGTTGACAAAGTCATAATTCACATCCAACAGTAATTTACAGTCAAAAGATTAAATGTTAAAATTTCATCCATATTGACCATTTTGGGATCGTTCGACATGTCCGGAGTCATCGTTTTTCATCCGAAAATTGATTTTTTGGACTGTACCAAAAATTATTCAAAATGTCAATTGGATCGTGCCTCATGTTGAATAACCACTTTTTACAGCCTCATAGTGACCAAAATTGCCATTTTTGCAGAGTTTTGCTTACTCAAAAGGTTCAATTTTGACCTGTTTCAGGCACAGAAATGACTTTAAACACACTTATTTTAGTTGACAAAGTCATAATTCACATCCAACAGTCATTTAGAGTTAAAAGATTAAATGTTAAAATTTCATCATTATAGACCATTTTGGGAACGTTCAACAGGTCCGGAGTCATCGTTTTTCATCCGGAAATTGATTTTTTGGACTGTACCAAAAATGATTCAAAATGTCAATTGGATCGTGCCTCATGTTGAATAACCACTTTTTAAACCCTCACAGTGACCAAAATTTGCCATTTTTACAGAGTTTTGATTACTCAAAAGCTGCAATTTTGACCCCTTTGAGGCACAGAAATGACTTTAAACACACTTATTTTAGTTGATAAAAGTCATAATTCACATCCAACAGTTATTTAGAGTCAAAAGATTAAATGTTAAAATTTCATCATTATAGACCATTTTGTGAACGTTCGACAGGTCCGGAGTCATCGTTTTTCATCCGAAAATTGATTTTTTTGGACTGTACCAAAAATGATTCAAAATGTCAATTGGATCGTGCCTCATGTTGAATAACCACTTTTTAAACCCTCAGCTTACTCAAAAGCTTCAATTTTGACCCCTTTGAGGCACAGAAATGACTTAAAACACACTTATTTTAGTTGACAAAGTCATAATTCACATCCAACAGTCATTTAGAGTCAAAAGATTAAATATTAAAATTTCATCCATATTGACCATTTTGGGATCGTTCGATATGTCCGGAGTCATCGTTTTTCATCCGAAAATTGATTTTTTGGACTGTACCAAAAATGATTCAAAATGTTAATTGGATCGTGCCTCATGTTGAATAACCACTTTTTAAACCCTCAGAGTGACCAAAATTGCCATTTTTACAGAGTTTTGCTTACTCAAAAGCTTCAATTTTGACCCGTTTCAGGCACAGAAATGACTTTAAACACACTTATTTTAGTTGACAAAGTCATAATTCACATCCAACAGTCATTTACAGTCAAAAGATTAAATGTTAAAATTTCATCCATATTGACCATTTTGGGTTCGTTCGACATGTCCGGAGTCATCGTTTTTCATCCGAAAATTCATTTTTTGGACTGTACCAAAAATGATTCAAAATGTCAATTGGATCGTGCCTCATGTTTAATAACCACTTTTTAAAGCCTCACAGTGACCAAAATTGCCATTTTTACAGAGTTTTGATTACTCAAAAGCTTCAATTTTGACCCGTTTCAGGCACAGAAATGACTTTAAACACACTTATTTTAGTTGACAAAGTCATTATTCACATCCAACAGTCATTTACAGTCAAAAGATTAAATGGTAAAATTTCATCCATATTGACCATTTTGGGATCGTTCGACATGTCCGGAGTCATCCTTTTTCATCCGGAAATTGATTTTTTGGACTGTACCAAAAATGATTCAAAATGTCAATTGGATCGTGCCTCATGTTGAATAACCACTTTTTAAACCCTCAGAGTGACCAAAATTGCCATTTTTACAGAGTTTTGCTTACTCAAAAGCTTCAATTTTGACCCGTTTCAGGCACAGAAATGACTTTAAACACACTTATTTTAGTTGACAAAGTCATAATTCACATCCAACAGTAATTTACAGTCAAAAGATTAAATGTTAAAATTTCATCCATATTGACCATTTTGGGATCGTTCGACATGTCCGGAGTCATCGTTTTTCATCCGAAAATTGATTTTTTGGACTGTACCAAAAATTATTCAAAATGTCAATTGGATCGTGCCTCATGTTGAATAACCACTTTTTACAGCCTCATAGTGACCAAAATTGCCATTTTTGCAGAGTTTTGCTTACTCAAAAGGTTCAATTTTGACCTGTTTCAGGCACAGAAATGACTTTAAACACACTTATTTTAGTTGACAAAGTCATAATTCACATCCAACAGTCATTAAGAGTCAAAAGATTAAATGTTAAAATTTCATCATTATAGACCATTTTGGGAACGTTCAACAGGTCCGGAGTCATCGTTTTTCATCCGGAAATTGATTTTTTGGACTGTACCAAAAATGATTCAAAATGTCAATTGGATCGTGCCTCATGTTGAATAACCACTTTTTAAACCCTCACAGTGACCAAAATTTGCCATTTTTACAGAGTTTTGATTACTCAAAAGCTGAAATTTTGACCCCTTTGAGGCACAGAAATGACTTTAAACACACTTATTTTAGTTGATAAAAGTCATAATTCACATCCAACAGTTATTTAGAGTCAAAAGATTAAATGTTAAAATTTCATCATTATAGACCATTTTGTGAACGTTCGACAGGTCCGGAGTCATCGTTTTTCATCCGAAAATTGATTTTTTGGACTGTACCAAAAATGATTCAAAATGTCAATTGGATCGTGCCTCATGTTGAATAACCACTTTTTAAACCCTCAGCTTACTCAAAAGCTTCAATTTTGACCCCTTTGAGGCACAGAAATGACTTTAAACACACTTATTTTAGTTGACAAAGTCATAATTCACATCCACCAGTCATTTACAGTCAAAAGATTCAATGTTAAAATTGCATCCATATTGACCATTTTGGGATCGTTCGACATGTCGGGAGTCATCGTTTTTCATCCGAAAATTGATTTTTTGGACTGTACCAAAAATGATTCAAAATGTCAATTGGATCGTGCCTCATGTTGAATAACCACTTTTTAAACCCTCACAGTGACCAAAATTGCCATTTTTACAGAGTTATGATTACTCAAAAGCTTCAATTTTGACCCCTTTGAGGCACAGAAATGACTTAAAACACACTTATTTTAGTTGACAAAGTCATAATTTACATCCAACAGTCATTTAGAGTCAAAAGATTAAATGTTAAAATTTCATCATTATAGACCATTTTGGGAACGTTCAACAGGTCCGGAGTCATCGTTTTTCATCCGGAAATTGATTTTTTGGACTGTGCCAAAAATGATTCAAAATGTCAATTGGGTCGTGCCTCATGTTGAATAACCACTTTTTAAACCCTCAGAGTGACCAAAATTGCCATTTTTACAGAGTTTTGCTTACTCAAAAGCTTCAATTTTGACCCTTTTCAGGCACAGAAATGACTTTAAACACACTTATTTTAGTTGACAAAGTCATAATTCACATCCAACAGTCATTTACAGTCAAAAGATTAAATGTTAAAATTTCATCCATATTGACCATTTTGGGATCGTTCGACATGTCCGGAGTCATCGTTTTTCATCCGAAAATTGATTTTTTGGACTGTACCAAAAATTATTCAAAATGTCAATTGGATCGTGCCTCATGTTGAATAACCACTTTTTAAACCCTCACAGTGACCAAAATTTGCCATTTTTACAGAGTTTTGATTACTCAAAAGCTGCAATTGAGACCCCTTTGAGGCACAGAAATGACTTTAAACACACTTATTTTAGTTGACAAAGTCATAATTCACATCCAACAGTCATTTAGAGTCAAAAGATTAAATGTTAAAATTTCATCATTATAGACCATTTTGTGAACGTTCGACAGGTCCGGAGTCATCGTTTTTCATCCGAAAATTGATTTTTTGGAATGTACCAAAAATGATTCAAAATGTCAATTGGGTCGTGCCTCATGTTGAATAACCACTTTTTAAACCCTGAGAGTGACCAAAATTGCCATTTTTACAGAGTTTTGCTTATTCAAAAGCCTCAATTTTGACCCGTTTCAGGGACAGAAATGGCTTTAAACACACTTATTTTAGTTGACAAAGTCATAATTCACATCCAACAGTCATTTACAGTCAAAAGATTAAATGTTAAAATTTCATCCATATTGACCATTTTGGGATCGTTCGACATGTCCGGAGTCATCGTTTTTCATCCGAAAATTCATTTTTTGGACTGTACCAAAAATGATTCAAAATGTCAATTGGATCGTGCCTCATGTTGAATAACCACTTTTTAAAGCCTCACAGTGACCAAAATTGCCATTTTTACAGAGTTTTGATTACTCAAAAGCTTCAATTTTGACTCGTTTCAGGCACATAAATGACTTTAAACACACTTATTTTAGTTGACAAAGTCATAATTCACATCCAACAGTCATTTACAGTCAAAAGATTAAATGTTAAAATTTCATCCATATTGACCTTTTTGGGATCGTTCAACATGTCCGGAGTCATCGTTTTTCATCCGAAAATTGATTTTTTGGACTGTACCGAAAATGATTCAAAATGTCAATTGGATCGTGCCTCATGTTGAATAACCACTTTTTAAAGCCTCATAGTGACCAAAATTGCCATTTTTGCAGAGTTTTGCTTACTCAAAAGCTTCAATTTTGACCCTTTTCAGGCACAGAAATGACTTTAAACACACTTATTTTAGTTGACAAAGTCATAATTCACATCCAACAGTCATTTACAGTATAAAGATTAAATGTTAAAAATTCATCCATATTGGCCATTTTGGGATCGTTCGACATGTCCGGAGTCATCGTTTTTCATCCGAAAATTGATTTTTTGGACTGTACCAAAAATGATTCAAAATGTCAATTGGATCGTGCCTCATGTTGAATAACCACTTTTTAAACCCTCAGAGTGACCAAAATTGCCATTTTTACAGAGTTTTGCTTACTCAAAAGCTTCAATTTTGACCTGTTTCAGGCACAGAAATGACTTTAAACACACTTATTTTAGTTGACAAAGTCATAATTCACATCCAACAGTTATTTAGAGTCAAAAGATTAAATGTTAAAATTTCATCCATATTGACCATTTTGGGATCGTTCGACATGTCCGGATTCATCGTTTTTCATCCGAAAATTGATTTTTTGGACTGTACCAAAAATGATTCAAAATGTCAATTGGATCGTGCCTCATGTTGAATAACCACTTTTTAAACCCTCACAGTGACCAAAATTGCCATTTTTACAGAGTTATGATTACTCAAAAGCTTCAATTTTGACCCCTTTGAGGCACAGAAATGACTTAAAACACACTTATTTTAGTTGACAAAGTCATAATTCACATCCAACAGTCATTTAGAGTCAAAAGATTAAATGTTAAAATTTCATCATTATAGACCATTTTGGGAACGTTCAACAGGTCCGGAGTCATCGATTTTCATCCGAAAATTGATTTTTTGGACTGTACCAAAAATGATTCAAAATGTCAATTGGATCGTGCCTCATGTTGAATAACCACTTTTTAAACCCTCACAGTGACCCAAATTGCCATTTTTACAGAGTTATGATTACTCAAAAGCTTCAATTTTGACCCCTTTGAGGCACAGAAATGACTTAAAACACACTTATTTTAGTTGACAAAGTCATAATTCACATCCAACAGTCATTTAGAGTCAAAAGATTAAATGTTAAAATTTCATCATTATAGACCATTTTGGGAACGTTCAACAGGTCCGAAGTCATCGTTTTTCATCCGGAAATTGATTTTTTGGACTGTACCAAAAATGATTCAAAATGTCAATTGGGTCGTGCCTCATGTTGAATAACCACTTTTTAAACCCTCACAGTGACCAAAATTGCCATTTTTACAGAGTTATGATTACTCAAAAGCTTCAATTTTGACCCCTTTGAGGCACAGAAATGACTTAAAACACATTTATTTTAGTTGACAAAGTCATAATTCACATCCAACAGTCATTTAGAGTCAAAAGATTAAATGTTAAAATTTCATCATTATAGACCATTTTGGGAACGTTCAACAGGTCCGGAGTCATCGTTTTTCATCCGGAAATTGATTTTTTGGACTGTACCAAAAATGATTCAAAATGTCAATTAGATCGTGCCTCATGTTGAATAACCACTTTTTAAACCCTCACAGTGACCAAAATTTGCCATTTTTACAGAGTTTTGATTACTCAAAAGCTGCAATTGAGACCCCTTTGAGGCACAGAAATGACTTTAAACACACTTATTTTAGTTGACAAAGTCATAATTCACATCCAACAGTCATTTAGAGTCAAAAGATTAAATGTTAAAATTTCATCATTATAGACCATTTTGTGAACGTTCGACAGGTCCGGAGTCATCGTTTTTCATCCGAAAATTGATTTTTTGGAATGTACCAAAAATGATTCAAAATGTCAATTGGGTCGTGCCTCATGTTGAATAACCACTTTTTAAACCCTGAGAGTGACCAAAATTGCCATTTTTACAGAGTTTTGCTTATTCAAAAGCCTCAATTTTGACCCGTTTCAGGGATAGAAATGGCTTTAAACACACTTATTTTAGTTGACAAAGTCATAATTCACATCCAACAGTCATTTACAGTCAAAAGATTAAATGTTAAAATTTCATCCATATTGACCATTTTGGGATCGTTCGACATGTCCGGAGTCATCGTTTTTCATCCGAAAATTCATTTTTTGGACTGTACCAAAAATGATTCAAAATGTCAATTGGATCGTGCCTCATGTTGAATAACCACTTTTTAAAGCCTCACAGTGACCAAAATTGCCATTTTTACAGAGTTTTGATTACTCAAAAGCTTCAATTTTGACTCGTTTCAGGCACATAAATGACTTTAAACACACTTATTTTAGTTGACAAAGTCATAATTCACATCCAACAGTCATTTACAGTCAAAAGATTAAATGTTAAAATTTCATCCATATTGACCTTTTTGGGATCGTTCAACATGTCCGGAGTCATCGTTTTTCATCCGAAAATTGATTTTTTGGACTGTACCGAAAATGATTCAAAATGTCAATTGGATCGTGCCTCATGTTGAATAACCACTTTTTAAAGCCTCATAGTGACCAAAATTGCCATTTTTGCAGAGTTTTGCTTACTCAAAAGCTTCAATTTTGACCCTTTTCAGGCACAGAAATGACTTTAAACACACTTATTTTAGTTGACAAAGTCATAATTCACATCCAACAGTCATTTACAGTATAAAGATTAAATGTTAAAAATTCATCCATATTGGCCATTTTGGGATCGTTCGACATGTCCGGAGTCATCGTTTTTCATCCGAAAATTGATTTTTTGGACTGTACCAAAAATGATTCAAAATGTCAATTGGATCGTGCCTCATGTTGAATAACCACTTTTTAAACCCTCAGAGTGACCAAAATTGCCATTTTTACAGAGTTTTGCTTACTCAAAAGCTTCAATTTTGACCTGTTTCAGGCACAGAAATGACTTTAAACACACTTATTTTAGTTGACAAAGTCATAATTCACATCCAACAGTTATTTAGAGTCAAAAGATTAAATGTTAAAATTTCATCCATATTGACCATTTTGGGATCGTTCGACATGTCCGGATTCATCGTTTTTCATCCGAAAATTGATTTTTTGGACTGTACCAAAAATGATTCAAAATGTCAATTGGATCGTGCCTCATGTTGAATAACCACTTTTTAAACCCTCACAGTGACCAAAATTGCCATTTTTACAGAGTTATGATTACTCAAAAGCTTCAATTTTGACCCCTTTGAGGCACAGAAATGACTTAAAACACACTTATTTTAGTTGACAAAGTCATAATTCACATCCAACAGTCATTTAGAGTCAAAAGATTAAATGTTAAAATTTCATCATTATAGACCATTTTGGGAACGTTCAACAGGTCCGGAGTCATCTTTTTTCATCCGGAAATTGATTTTTTGGACTGTACCAAAAATGATTCAAAATGTCAATTGGATCGTGCCTCATGTTGAATAACCACTTTTTAAACCCTCAGCTTACTCAAAAGCTTCAATTTTGACCCGTTTCAGGCACAGAAATGACTTTAAACACACTTATTTTAGTTGACAAAGTCATAATTCACATCCACCAGTCATTTACAGTCAAAAGATTAAATGTTAAAATTTCATCCATATTGGCCATTTTGGGATCGTTCGACATGTCCGGAGTCATCGTTTTCATCCGAAAAATGATTTTTTGGACTGTACCAAAAATGATTCAAAATGTCAATTGGATCGTGCCTCATGTTGAATAACCACTTTTTAAACCCTCAGAGTGACCAAAATTGCCATTTTTACAGAGTTTTGCTTACTCAAAACCTTCAATTTTGACCCGTTTCAGGCACAGAATTGACTTTAAACACACTTATTTTAGTTGACAAAGTCATAATTCACATCCAACAGTCATTTAAAGTCAAAAGATTAAATGTTAAAATTTCATCCATATTGACCATTTTGGGATCGTTCGACATGTCCGGAGTCATCGTTTTTCATCCGAAAATTGATTTTTTGGACTGTACCAAAAATGATTCAAAATGTCAATTGGATCGTGCCTCATGTTGAATAACCACTTTTTAAACCCTCACAGTGACCAAAATTGCCATTTTTACAGAGTTATGATTACTCAAAAGCTTCAATTTTGACCCCTTTGAGGCACAGAAATGACTTAAAACACACTTATTTTAGTTGACAAAGTCATAATTCACATCCAACAGTCATTTAGAGTCAAAAGATTAAATATTAAAATTTCATCCATATTGACCATTTTGGGATCGTTCGATATGTCCGGAGTCATCGTTTTTCATCCGAAAATTGATTTTTTGGACTGTACCAAAAATGATTCAAAATGTCAATTGGATCGTGCCTCATGTTGAATAACCACTTTTTAAACCCTCAGAGTGACCAAAATTGCCATTTTTACAGAGTTTTGCTTACTCAAAAGCTTCAATTTTGACCCGTTTTAGGCACAGAAATGACTTTAAACACACTTATTTTAGTTGACAAAGTCATAATTCACATCCAACAGTCATTTACAGTCAAAAGATTAAATGTTAAAATTTCATCCATATTGACCATTTTGGGTTCGTTCGACATGTCCGGAGTCATCGTTTTTCATCCGAAAATTCATTTTTTGGACTGTACCAAAAATGATTCAAAATGTCAATTGGATCGTGCCTCATGTTTAATAACCACTTTTTAAAGCCTCACAGTGACCAAAATTGCCATTTTTACAGAGTTTTGATTACTCAAAAGCTTCAATTTTGACCCGTTTCAGGCACAGAAATGACTTTAAACACACTTATTTTAGTTGACAAAGTCATTATTCACATCCAACAGTCATTTACAGTCAAAAGATTAAATGGTAAAATTTCATCCATATTGACCATTTTGGGATCGTTCGACATGTCCGGAGTCATCCTTTTTCATCCGGAAATTGATTTTTTGGACTGTACCAAAAATGATTCAAAATGTCAATTGGATCGTGCCTCATGTTGAATAACCACTTTTTAAACCCTCAGAGTGACCAAAATTGCCATTTTTACAGAGTTTTGCTTACTCAAAAGCTTCAATTTTGACCCGTTTCAGGCACAGAAATGACTTTAAACACACTTATTTTAGTTGACAAAGTCATAATTCACATCCAACAGTAATTTACAGTCAAAAGATTAAATGTTAAAATTTCATCCATATTGACCATTTTGGGATCGTTCGACATGTCCGGAGTCATCGTTTTTCATCCGAAAATTGATTTTTTGGACTGTACCAAAAATTATTCAAAATGTCAATTGGATCGTGCCTCATGTTGAATAACCACTTTTTACAGCCTCATAGTGACCAAAATTGCCATTTTTGCAGAGTTTTGCTTACTCAAAAGGTTCAATTTTGACCTGTTTCAGGCACAGAAATGACTTTAAACACACTTATTTTAGTTGACAAAGTCATAATTCACATCCAACAGTCATTTAGAGTTAAAAGATTAAATGTTAAAATTTCATCATTATAGACCATTTTGGGAACGTTCAACAGGTCCGGAGTCATCGTTTTTCATCCGGAAATTGATTTTTTGGACTGTACCAAAAATGATTCAAAATGTCAATTGGATCGTGCCTCATGTTGAATAACCACTTTTTAAACCCTCACAGTGACCAAAATTTGCCATTTTTACAGAGTTTTGATTACTCAAAAGCTTCAATTTTGACCCCTTTGAGGCACAGAAATGACTTAAAACACACTTATTTTAGTTGACAAAGTCATAATTCACATCCAACAGTCATTTAGAGTCAAAAGATTAAATATTAAAATTTCATCCATATTGACCATTTTGGGATCGTTCGATATGTCCGGAGTCATCGTTTTTCATCCGAAAATTGATTTTTTGGACTGTACCAAAAATGATTCAAAATGTTAATTGGATCGTGCCTCATGTTGAATAACCACTATTTAAACCCTCAGAGTGACCAAAATTGCCATTTTTACAGAGTTTTGCTTACTCAAAAGCTTCAATTTTGACCCGTTTCAGGCACAGAAATGACTTTAAACACACTTATTTTAGTTGACAAAGTCATAATTCACATCCAACAGTCATTTACAGTCAAAAGATTAAATGTTAAAATTTCATCCATATTGACCATTTTGGGTTCGTTCGACATGTCCGGAGTCATCGTTTTTCATCCGAAAATTCATTTTTTGGACTGTACCAAAAATGATTCAAAATGTCAATTGGATCGTGCCTCATGTTTAATAACCACTTTTTAAAGCCTCACAGTGACCAAAATTGCCATTTTTACAGAGTTTTGATTACTCAAAAGCTTCAATTTTGACCCGTTTCAGGCACAGAAATGACTTTAAACACACTTATTTTAGTTGACAAAGTCATTATTCACATCCAACAGTCATTTACAGTCAAAAGATTAAATGGTAAAATTTCATCCATATTGACCATTTTGGGATCGTTCGACATGTCCGGAGTCATCCTTTTTCATCCGGAAATTGATTTTTTGGACTGTACCAAAAATGATTCAAAATGTCAATTGGATCGTGCCTCATGTTGAATAACCACTTTTTAAACCCTCAGAGTGACCAAAATTGCCATTTTTACAGAGTTTTGCTTACTCAAAAGCTTCAATTTTGACCCGTTTCAGGCACAGAAATGACTTTAAACACACTTATTTTAGTTGACAAAGTCATAATTCACATCCAACAGTAATTTACAGTCAAAAGATTAAATGTTAAAATTTCATCCATATTGACCATTTTGGGATCGTTCGACATGTCCGGAGTCATCGTTTTTCATCCGAAAATTGATTTTTTGGACTGTACCAAAAATTATTCAAAATGTCAATTGGATCGTGCCTCATGTTGAATAACCACTTTTTACAGCCTCATAGTGACCAAAATTGCCATTTTTGCAGAGTTTTGCTTACTCAAAAGGTTCAATTTTGACCTGTTTCAGGCACAGAAATGACTTTAAACACACTTATTTTAGTTGACAAAGTCATAATTCACATCCAACAGTCATTTAGAGTCAAAAGATTAAATGTTAAAATTTCATCATTATAGACCATTTTGGGAACGTTCAACAGGTCCGGAGTCATCGTTTTTCATCCGGAAATTGATTTTTTGGACTGTGCCAAAAATGATTCAAAATGTCAATTGGGTCGTGCCTCATGTTGAATAACCACTTTTTAAACCCTCAGAGTGACCAAAATTGCCATTTTTACAGAGTTTTGCTTACTCAAAAGCTTCAATTTTGACCCTTTTCAGGCACAGAAATGACTTTAAACACACTTATTTTAGTTGACAAAGTCATAATTCACATCCAACAGTCATTTACAGTCAAAAGATTAAATGTTAAAATTTCATCCATATTGACCATTTTGGGATCGTTCGACATGTCCGGAGTCATCGTTTTTCATCCGAAAATTGATTTTTTGGACTGTACCAAAAATTATTCAAAATGTCAATTGGATCGTGCCTCATGTTGAATAACCACTTTTTACAGCCTCATAGTGACCAAAATTGCCATTTTTGCAGAGTTTTGCTTACTCAAAAGGTTCAATTTTGACCCGTTTCAGGCACAGAAATGACTTTAAACACACTTATTTTAGTTGACAAAGTCATAATTCACATCCAACAGTCATTTAGAGTCAAAAGATTAAATGTTAAAATTTCATCATTATAGACCATTTTGGGAACGTTCAACATGTCCGGAGTCATCGTTTTTCATCCGAAAATTGATTTTTTGGACTGTACCAAAAATGATTCAAAATGTCAATTGGATCGTGCCTCATGTTGAATAACCACTTTTTAAACCCTCAGAGTGACCAAAATTGCCATTTTTACAGACTTTTGCTTACTCAAAAGCTTCAATTTTGACCTGTTTCAGGCACAGAAATGACTTTAAACACACTTATTTTAGTTGACAAAGTCATAATTCACATCCAACAGTCATTTAGAGTCAAAAGATTAAATGTTAAAATTTCATCCATATTGACCATGTTGGGATCGTTCGACATGTCCGGAGTCATCGTTTTTCATCCGAAAATTGATTTTTTGGACTGTACCAAAAATGATTCAAAATGTCAATTGGATCGTGCCTCATGTTGAATAACCACTTTTTAAACCCTCACAGTGACCAAAATTGCCATTTTTACAGAGTTATGATTACTCAAAAGCTTCAATTTTGACCCCTTTGAGGCACAGAAATGACTTAAAACACACTTATTTTAGTTGACAAAGTCATAATTCACATCCAACAGTCATTTAGAGTCAAAAGATTAAATGTTAAAATTTCATCATTATAGACCATTTTGGGAACGTTCAACAGGTCCGGAGTCATCGTTTTTCATCCGGAAATTGATTTTTTGGACAGTACCAAAAATGATTCAAAATGTCAATTGGATCGTGCCTCATGTTGAATAACCACTTTTTAAACCCTCACATTGACCAAAATTTGCCATTTTTACAGAGTTTTGATTACTCAAAAGCTGCAATTTTGACCCCTTTGAGGCACAGAAATGACTTTAAACACACTTATTTTAGTTGATAAAAGTCATAATTCACATCCAACAGTCATTTAGAGTCAAAAGATTAAATGTTAAAATTTCATCATTATAGACCATTTTGTGAACGTTCGACAGGTCCGGAGTCATCGTTTTTCATCCGAAAATTGATTTTTTGGACTGTACCAAAAATGATTCAAAATGTCAATTGGATCGTGCCTCATGTTGAATTACCACTTTTTAAACCCTCAGCTTACTCAAAAGCTTCAATTTTGACCCCTTTGAGGCACAGAAATGACTTTAAACACACTTATTTTAGTTGACAAAGTCATAATTCACATCCACCAGTCATTTACAGTCAAAAGATTCAATGTTAAAATTGCATCCATATTGACCATTTTGGGATCGTTCGACATGTCCGGAGTCATCGTTTTTCATCCGAAAATTGATTTTTTGGACTGTACCAAAAATGATTCAAAATGTCAATTGGATCGTGCCTCATGTTGAATAACCACTTTTTAAACCCTCACAGTGACCAAAATTGCCATTTTTACAGAGTTATGATTACTCAAAAGCTTCAATTTTGACCCCTTTGAGGCACAGAAATGACTTAAAACACACTTATTTTAGTTGACAAAGTCATAATTCACATCCAACAGTCATTTACAGTCAAAAGATTAAATGTTAAAATTTCATCCATATTGACCATTTTGGGATCGTTCGACATGTCCGGAGTCATCGTTTTTCATCCGAAAATTCATTTTTTGGACTGTACCAAAAATGATTCAAAATGTCAATTGGATCGTGCCTCATGTTGAATAACCACTTTTTAAACCCTCAGCTTACTCAAAAGCTTCAATTTTAACCCCTTTGAGGCACAGAAATGACTTTAAACACACTTATTTTAGTTGACAAAGTCATAATTCACATCCACCAGTCATTTACAGTCAAAAGATTCAATGTTAAAATTTCATCCATATTGGCCATTTTGGGATCGTTCGACATGTCCCGAGTCATCGTTTTTCATCCGAAAATTGATTTTTTGGACTGTATCAAAAATGATTCAAAATGTCAATTGGATCGTGCCTCATGTTGAATAACCACTTTTTAAACCCTCAGAGTGACCAAAATTGCCATTTTTACAGAGTTTTTCTTACTCAAAAGCTTCAATTTTGACCCGTTTCAGGCACAGAAATGACTTTAAACACACTTATTTTAGTTGACAAAGTCATAATTCACATCCAACAGTCATTTACAGTCAAAAGATTAAATGTTAAAATTTCATCCATATTGACCATTTTGGGATCGTTCGACATGTCCGGAGTCATCGATTTTCATCCGAAAATTGATTTTTTGGACTGTACCAAAAATTATTCAAAATGTCAATTGGATTGTGCCTCATGTTGAATAACCACTTTTTAAACCCTCAGAGTGACCAAAATTGCCATTTTTACAGAGTTATGATTACTCAAAAGCTTCAATTTTGACCCCTTTGAGGCACAGAAATGACTTAAAACACACTTATTTTAGTTGACAAAGTCATAATTCACATCCAACAGTCATTTAGAGTCAAAAGATTAAATGTTAAAATTTCATCATTATAGACCATTTTGGGAACGTTCAACAGGTCCGGAGTCATCGTTTTTCATCCGGGAATTGATTTTTTGGACTGTACCAAAAATGATTCAAAATGTCAATTGGGTCGTGCCTCATGTTGAATAACCACTTTTTAAACCCTCACAGTGACCAAAATTGCCATTTTTACAGAGTTATGATTACTCAAAAGCTTCAATTTTGACCCCTTTGAGGCACAGAAATGACTTAAAACACACTTATTTTAGTTGACAAAGTCATAATTCACATCCAACAGTCATTTAGAGTCAAAAGATTAAATGTTAAAATTTCATCATTATAGACCATTTTGGGAACGTTCAACAGGTCCGGAGTCATCGTTTTTCATCCGGAAATTGATTTTTTGGACTGTACCAAAAATTATTCAAAATGTCAATTAGATCGTGCCTCATGTTGAATAACCACTTTTTAAACCCTCAGAGTGACCAAAATTGCCATTTTTACAGAGTTTTGCTTATTCAAAAGCCTCAATTTTGACCCGTTTCAGGGACAGAAATGGCTTTAAACACACTTATTTTAGTTGACAAAGTCATAATTCACATCCAACAGTCATTTACAGTCAAAAGATTACATGTTAAAATTTCATCCATATTGACCATTTTGGGATCGTTCGACATGTCCGGAGTCATCGTTTTTCATCCGAAAATTCATTTTTTGGACTGTACCAAAAATGATTCAAAATGTCAATTGGATCGTGCCTCATGTTGAATAACCACTTTTTAAAGCCTCACAGTGACCAAAATTGCCATTTTTACAGAGTTTTGTTTACTCAAAAGCTTCAATTTTGACCCGTTTCAGGCACAGAAATTACTTTAAACACACTTATTTTAGTTGACAAAGTCATAATTCACATCCAACAGTCATTTACAGTCAAAAGATTAAATGTTAAAATTTCATCCATATTGACCATTTTGGGATCGTTCAACATGTCCGGAGTCATCGTTTTTCATCCGAAAATTGATTTTTTGGACTGTACCGAAAATGATTCAAAATGTCAATTGGATCGTGCCTCATGTTGAATAACCACTTTTTAAAGCCTCATAGTGACCAAAATTGCCATTTTTGCAGAGTTTTGCTTACTCAAAAGCTTCAATTTTGACCCTTTTCAGGCACAGAAATGACTTTAAACACACCTATTTTAGTTGACAAAGTCATAATTCACATCCACCAGTCATTTACAGTCAAAAGATTAAATGTTAAAATTTCATCCATATTGGCCATTTTGGGATCGTTCGACATGTCCGGAGTCATCGTTTTAATCCAAAAAATGATTTTTTGGACTGTACCAAAAATGATTCAAAATGTCAATTGGATCGTGCCTCATGTTGAATAACCACTTTTTAAACCCTCAGAGTGACCAAAATTGCCATTTTTACAGAGTTTTGCTTACTCAAAAGCTTCAATTTTGACCCGTTTCAGGCACAGAATTGACTTTAAACACACTTATTTTAGTTGACAAAGTCATAATTCACATCCAACAGTCATTTAAAGTCAAAAGATTAAATGTTAAAATTTCATCCATATTGACCATTTTGGGATCGTTCGACATGTCCGGAGTCATCGTTTTTCATCCAAAAATTGATTTTTTGGACTGTACCAAAAATGATTCAAAATGTCAATTGGATCGTGCCTCATGTTGAATAACCACTTTTTAAACCCTCACAGTGACCAAAATTGCCATTTTTACAGAGTTATGATTACTCAAAAGCTTCAATTTTGACCCCTTTGAGGCACAGAAATGACTTAAAACACACTTATTTTAGTTGACAAAGTCATAATTCACATCCAACAGTCATTTAGAGTCAAAAGATTAAATGTTAAAATTTCATCATTATAGACTATTTTGGGAACGTTCAACAGGTCCGGAGTAATCGTT
Organism: Lissotriton vulgaris; assembly: GCF_964263255.1. Taxonomy (NCBI): domain Eukaryota; kingdom Metazoa; phylum Chordata; class Amphibia; order Caudata; family Salamandridae; genus Lissotriton; species Lissotriton vulgaris. Next base: position 291,198 of record NW_028247247.1, read on the forward strand.
TTTCATCCGGAAATTGATTTTTTGGACTGTACCAAAAATGATTCAAAATGTCAATTGGGTCGTGCCTCATGTTGAATAACCACTTTTTAAACCCTCAGAGTGACCAAAATTGCCATTTTTACAGAGTTTTGCTTACTCAAAAGCTTCAATTTTGACCCGTTTCAGGCACAGAAATGACTTTAAACACACTTATTTTAGTTGACAAAGTCATAATTCACATCCAACAGTAATTTACAGTCAAAAGATTAAATGTTAAAATTTCATCCATATTGACCATTTTGGGATCGTTCGACATGTCCGGAGTCATCGTTTTTCATCCGAAAATTGATTTTTTGGACTGTACCAAAAATGATTCAAAATGTCAATTGGATCGTGCCTCATGTTGAATAACCACTTTTTAAACCCTCACAGTGACCAAAATTGCCATTTTTACAGAGTTATGATTACTCAAAAGCTTCAATTTTGACCCCTTTGAGGCACAGAAATGACTTAAAACACACTTATTTTAGTTGACAAAGTCATAATTCACATCCAACAGTCATTTAGAGTCAAAAGATTAAATGTTAAAATTTCATCATTATAGACCATTTTGGGAACGTTCAACAGGTCCGGAGTCATCTTTTTTCATCCGGAAATTGATTTTTTGGACTGTACCAAAAATGATTCAAAATGTCAATTGGATCGTGCCTCATGTTGAATAACCACTTTTTAAACCCTCAGCTTACTCAAAAGCTTCAATTTTGACCCGTTTCAGGCACAGAAATGACTTTAAACACACTTATTTTAGTTGACAAAGTCATAATTCACATCCACCAGTCATTTACAGTCAAAAGATTAAATGTTAAAATTTCATCCATATTGGCCATTTTGGGATCGTTCGACATGTCCGGAGTCATCGTTTTCATCCGAAAAATGATTTTTTGGACTGTACCAAAAATGATTCAAAATGTCAATTGGATCGTGCCTCATGTTGAATAACCACTTTTTAAACCCTCAGAGTGACCAAAATTGCCATTTTTACAGAGTTTTGCTTACTCAAAAGCTTCAATTTTGACCCGTTTCAGGCACAGAATTGACTTTAAACACACTTATTTTAGTTGACAAAGTCATAATTCACATCCAACAGTCATTTAAAGTCAAAAGATTAAATGTTAAAATTTCATCCATATTGACCATTTTGGGATCGTTCGACATGTCCGGAGTCATCGTTTTTCATCCGAAAATTGATTTTTTGGACTGTACCAAAAATGATTCAAAATGTCAATTGGATCGTGCCTCATGTTGAATAACCACTTTTTAAACCCTCACAGTGACCAAAATTGCCATTTTTACAGAGTTATGATTACTCAAAAGCTTCAATTTTGACCCCTTTGAGGCACAGAAATGACTTAAAACACACTTATTTTAGTTGACAAAGTCATAATTCACATCCAACAGTCATTTAGAGTCAAAAGATTAAATATTAAAATTTCATCCATATTGACCATTTTGGGATCGTTCGATATGTCCGGAGTCATCGTTTTTCATCCGAAAATTGATTTTTTGGACTGTACCAAAAATGATTCAAAATGTCAATTGGATCGTGCCTCATGTTGAATAACCACTTTTTAAACCCTCAGAGTGACCAAAATTGCCATTTTTACAGAGTTTTGCTTACTCAAAAGCTTCAATTTTGACCCGTTTCAGGCACAGAAATGACTTTAAACACACTTATTTTAGTTGACAAAGTCATAATTCACATCCAACAGTCATTTACAGTCAAAAGATTAAATGTTAAAATTTCATCCATATTGACCATTTTGGGTTCGTTCGACATGTCCGGAGTCATCGTTTTTCATGCGAAAATTCATTTTTTGGACTGTACCAAAAATGATTCAAAATGTCAATTGGATCGTGCCTCATGTTTAATAACCACTTTTTAAAGCCTCACAGTGACCAAAATTGCCATTTTTACAGAGTTTTGATTACTCAAAAGCTTCAATTTTGACCCGTTTCAGGCACAGAAATGACTTTAAACACACTTATTTTAGTTGACAAAGTCATTATTCACATCCAACAGTCATTTACAGTCAAAAGATTAAATGGTAAAATTTCATCCATATTGACCATTTTGGGATCGTTCGACATGTCCGGAGTCATCCTTTTTCATCCGGAAATTGATTTTTTGGACTGTACCAAAAATGATTCAAAATGTCAATTGGATCGTGCCTCATGTTGAATAACCACTTTTTAAACCCTCAGAGTGACCAAAATTGCCATTTTTACAGAGTTTTGCTTACTCAAAAGCTTCAATTTTGACCCGTTTCAGGCACAGAAATGACTTTAAACACACTTATTTTAGTTGACAAAGTCATAATTCACATCCAACAGTAATTTACAGTCAAAAGATTAAATGTTAAAATTTCATCCATATTGACCATTTTGGGATCGTTCGACATGTCCGGAGTCATCGTTTTTCATCCGAAAATTGATTTTTTGGACTGTACCAAAAATTATTCAAAATGTCAATTGGATCGTGCCTCATGTTGAATAACCACTTTTTACAGCCTCATAGTGACCAAAATTGCCATTTTTGCAGAGTTTTGCTTACTCAAAAGGTTCAATTTTGACCTGTTTCAGGCACAGAAATGACTTTAAACACACTTATTTTAGTTGACAAAGTCATAATTCACATCCAACAGTCATTTAGAGTCAAAAGATTAAATGTTAAAATTTCATCATTATAGACCATTTTGGGAACGTTCAACAGGTCCGGAGTCATCGTTTTTCATCCGGAAATTGATTTTTTGGACTGTACCAAAAATGATTCAAAATGTCAATTGGATCGTGCCTCATGTTGAATAACCACTTTTTAAACCCTCACAGTGACCAAAATTTGCCATTTTTACAGAGTTTTGATTACTCAAAAGCTGCAATTTTGACCCCTTTGAGGCACAGAACTTTAAACACACTTATTTTAGTTGATAAAAGTCATAATTCACATCCAACAGGTATTTAGAGTCAAAAGATTAAATGTTAAAATTTCATCATTATAGACCATTTTGTGAACGTTCGACAGGTCCGGAGTCATCGTTTTTCATCCGAAAATTGATTTTTTGGACTGTACCAAAAATGATTCAAAATGTCAATTGGATCGTGCCTCATGTTGAATAACCACTTTTTAAACCCTCAGCTTACTCAAAAGCTTCAATTTTGACCCCTTTGAGGCACAGAAATGACTTTAAACACACTTATTTTAGTTGACAAAGTCATAATTCACATCCACCAGTCATTTACAGTCAAAAGATTCAATGTTAAAATTGCATCCATATTGACCATTTTGGGATCGTTCGACATGTCGGGAGTCATCGTTTTTCATCCGAAAATTGATTTTTTGGACTGTACCAAAAATGATTCAAAATGTCAATTGGATCGTGCCTCATGTTGAATAACCACTTTTTAAACCCTCACAGTGACCAAAATTGCCATTTTTACAGAGTTATGATTACTCAAAAGCTTCAATTTTGACCCCTTTGAGGCACAGAAATGACTTAAAACACACTTATTTTAGTTGACAAAGTCATAATTCACATCCAACAGTCATTTAGAGTCAAAAGATTAAATGTTAAAATTTCATCATTATAGACCATTTAGGGAACGTTCAACAGGTCCGGAGTCATCGTTTTTCATCCGGAAATTGATTTTTTGGACTGTGCCAAAAATGATTCAAAATGTCAATTGGGTCGTGCCTCATGTTGAATAACCACTTTTTAAACCCTCAGAGTGACCAAAATTGCCATTTTTACAGAGTTTTGCTTACTCAAAAGCTTCAATTTTGACCCTTTTCAGGCACAGAAATGACTTTAAACACACTTATTTTAGTTGACAAAGTCATAATTCACATCCAACAGTCATTTACAGTCAAAAGTTTAAATGTTAAAATTTCATCCATATTGACCATTTTGGGATCGTTCGACATGTCCGGAGTCATCGTTTTTCATCCGAAAATTGATTTTTTGGACTGTACCAAAAATTATTCAAAATGTCAATTGGATCGTGCCTCATGTTGAATAACCACTTTTTACAGCCTCATAGTGACCAAAATTGCCATTTTTGCAGAGTTTTGCTTACTCAAAAGGTTCAATTTTGACCCGTTTCAGGCACAGAAATGACTTTAAACACACTTATTTTAGTTGACAAAGTCATAATTCACATCCAACAGTCATTTAGAGTCAAAAGATTAAATGTTAAAATTTCATCATTATAGACCATTTTGGGAACGTTCAACATGTCCGGAGTCATCGTTTTTCATCCGAAAATTGATTTTTTGGACTGTACCAAAAATGATTCAAAATGTCAATTGGATCGTGCCTCATGTTGAATAACCACTTTTTAAACCCTCAGAGTGACCAAAATTGCCATTTTTACAGACTTTTGCTTACTCAAAAGCTTCAATTTTGACCCGTTTCAGGCACAGAATTGACTTTAAACACACTTATTTTAGTTGACAAAGTCATAATTCACATCCAACAGTCATTTAAAGTCAAAAGATTAAATGTTAAAATTTCATCCATATTGACCATTTTGGGATCGTTCGACATGTCCGGAGTCATCGTTTTTCATCCAAAAATTGATTTTTTGGACTGTACCAAAAATGATTCAAAATGTCAATTGGATCGTGCCTCATGTTGAATAACCACTTTTTAAACCCTCACAGTGACCAAAATTGCCATTTTTACAGAGTTATGATTACTCAAAAGCTTCAATTTTGACCCCTTTGAGGCACAGAAATGACTTAAAACACACTTATTTTAGTTGACAAAGTCATAATTCACATCCAACAGTCATTTAGAGTCAAAAGATTAAATGTTAAAATTTCATCATTATAGACTATTTTGGGAACGTTCAACAGGTCCGGAGTAATCGTTTTTCATCCGGAAATTGATTTTTTGGACTGTACCAAAAATGATTCAAAATGTCAATTGGGTCGTGCCTCATGTTGAATAACCACTTTTTAAACCCTCAGAGTGACCAAAATTGCCATTTTTACAGTTTTGCTTACTCAAAAGCTTCAATTTTGACCCGTTTCAGGCACAGAAATGACTTTAAACACACTTATTTTAGTTGACAAAGTCATAATTCACATCCAACAGTAATTTACAGTCAAAAGATTAAATGTTAAAATTTCATCCATATTGACCATTTTGGGATCGTTCGACATGTCCGGAGTCATCGTTTTTCATCCGAAAATTGATTTTTTGGACTGTACCAAAAATGATTCAAAATGTCAATTGGATCGTGCCTCATGTTGAATAACCACTTTTTAAACCCTCACAGTGACCAAAATTGCCATTTTTACAGAGTTATGATTACTCAAAAGCTTCAATTTTGACCCCTTTGAGGCACAGAAATGACTTAAAACACACTTATTTTAGTTGACAAAGTCATAATTCACATCTAACAGTCATTTAGAGTCAAAAGATTAAATGTTAAAATTTCATCATTATAGACCATTTTGGGAACGTTCAACAGGTCCGGAGTCATCTTTTTTCATCCGGAAATTGATTTTTTGGACTGTACCAAAAATGATTCAAAATGTCAATTGGATCGTGCCTCATGTTGAATAACCACTTTTTAAACCCTCAGCTTACTCAAAAGCTTCAATTTTGACCCGTTTCAGGCACAGAAATGACTTTAAACACACTTATTTTAGTTGACAAAGTCATAATTCACATCCACCAGTCATTTACAGTCAAAAGATTAAATGTTAAAATTTCATCCATATTGGCCATTTTGGGATCGTTCGACATGTCCGGAGTCATCGTTTTCATCCGAAAAATGATTTTTTGGACTGTACCAAAAATGATTCAAAATGTCAATTGGATCGTGCCTCATGTTGAATAACCACTTTTTAAACCCTCAGAGTGACCAAAATTGCCATTTTTACAGAGTTTTGCTTACTCAAAAGCTTCAATTTTGACCCGTTTCAGGCACAGAATTGACTTTAAACACACTTATTTTAGTTGACAAAGTCATAATTCACATCCAACAGTCATTTAAAGTCAAAAGATTAAATGTTAAAATTTCATCCATATTGACCATTTTGGGATCGTTCGACATGTCCGGAGTCATCGTTTTTCATCCGAAAATTGATTTTTTGGACTGTACCAAAAATGATTCAAAATGTCAATTGGATCGTGCCTCATGTTGAATAACCACTTTTTAAACCCTCACAGTGACCAAAATTGCCATTTTTACAGAGTTATGATTACTCAAAAGCTTCAATTTTGACCCCTTTGAGGCACAGAAATGACTTAAAACACACTTATTTTAGTTGACAAAGTCATAATTCACATCCAACAGTCATTTAGAGTCAAAAGATTAAATATTAAAATTTCATCCATATTGACCATTTTGGGATCGTTCGATATGTCCGGAGTCATCGTTTTTCATCCGAAAATTGATTTTTTGGACTGTACCAAAAATGATTCAAAATGTCAATTGGATCGTGCCTCATGTTGAATAACCACTTTTTAAACCCTCAGAGTGACCAAAATTGCCATTTTTACAGAGTTTTGCTTACTCAAAAGCTTCAATTTTGACCCGTTTCAGGCACAGAAATGACTTTAAACACACTTATTTTAGTTGACAAAGTCATAATTCACATCCAACAGTCATTTACAGTCAAAAGATTAAATGTTAAAATTTCATCCATATTGACCATTTTGGGTTCGTTCGACATGTCCGGAGTCATCGTTTTTCATGCGAAAATTCATTTTTTGGACTGTACCAAAAATGATTCAAAATGTCAATTGGATCGTGCCTCATGTTTAATAACCACTTTTTAAAGCCTCACAGTGACCAAAATTGCCATTTTTACAGAGTTTTGATTACTCAAAAGCTTCAATTTTGACCCGTTTCAGGCACAGAAATGACTTTAAACACACTTATTTTAGTTGACAAAGTCATTATTCACATCCAACAGTCATTTACAGTCAAAAGATTAAATGGTAAAATTTCATCCATATTGACCATTTTGGGATCGTTCGACATGTCCGGAGTCATCCTTTTTCATCCGGAAATTGATTTTTTGGACTGTACCAAAAATGATTCAAAATGTCAATTGGATCGTGCCTCATGTTGAATAACCACTTTTTAAACCCTCAGAGTGACCAAAATTGCCATTTTTACAGAGTTTTGCTTACTCAAAAGCTTCAATTTTGACCCGTTTCAGGCACAGAAATGACTTTAAACACACTTATTTTAGTTGACAAAGTCATAATTCACATCCAACAGTAATTTACAGTCAAAAGATTAAATGTTAAAATGTCATCCATATTGACCATTTTGGGATCGTTCGACATGTCCGGAGTCATCGTTTTTCATCCGAAAATTGATTTTTTGGACTGTACCAAAAATTATTCAAAATGTCAATTGGATCGTGCCTCATGTTGAATAACCACTTTTTACAGCCTCATAGTGACCAAAATTGCCATTTTTGCAGAGTTTTGCTTACTCAAAAGGTTCAATTTTGACCTGTTTCAGGCACAGAAATGACTTTAAACACACTTATTTTAGTTGACAAAGTCATAATTCACATCCAACAGTCATTTAGAGTCAAAAGATTAAATGTTAAAATTTCATCATTATAGACCATTTTGGGAACGTTCAACAGGTCCGGAGTCATCGTTTTTCATCCGGAAATTGATTTTTTGGACTGTACCAAAAATGATTCAAAATGTCAATTGGATCGTGCCTCATGTTGAATAACCACTTTTTAAACCCTCACAGTGACCAAAATTTGCCATTTTTACAGAGTTTTGATTACTCAAAAGCTGCAATTTTGACCCCTTTGAGGCACAGAAATGACTTTAAACACACTTATTTTAGTTGATAAAAGTCATAATTCACATCCAACAGTTATTTAGAGTCAAAAGATTAAATGTTAAAATTTCATCATTATAGACCATTTTGTGAACGTTCGACAGGTCCGGAGTCATCGTTTTTCATCCGAAAATTGATTTTTTGGACTGTACCAAAAATGATTCAAAATGTCAATTGGATCGTGCCTCATGTTGAATAACCACTTTTTAAACCCTCAGCTTACTCAAAAGCTTCAATTTTGACCCCTTTGAGGCACAGAAATGACTTTAAACACACTTATTTTAGTTGACAAAGTCATAATTCACATCCACCAGTCATTTACAGTCAAAAGATTCAATGTTAAAATTGCATCCATATTGACCATTTTGGGATCGTTCGACATGTCGGGAGTCATCGTTTTTCATCCGAAAATTGATTTTTTGGACTGTACCAAAAATGATTCAAAATGTCAATTGGATCGTGCCTCATGTTGAATAACCACTTTTTAAACCCTCACAGTGACCAAAATTGCCATTTTTACAGAGTTATGATTACTCAAAAGCTTCAATTTTGACCCCTTTGAGGCACAGAAATGACTTAAAACACACTTATTTTAGTTGACAAAGTCATAATTCACATCCAACAGTCATTTAGAGTCAAAAGATTAAATGTTAAAATTTCATCATTATAGACCATTTTGGGAACGTTCAACAGGTCCGGAGTCATCGTTTTTCATCCGGAAATTGATTTTTTGGACTGTGCCAAAAATGATTCAAAATGTCAATTGGGTCGTGCCTCATGTTGAATAACCACTTTTTAAACCCTCAGAGTGACCAAAATTGCCATTTTTACAGAGTTTTGCTTACTCAAAAGCTTCAATTTTGACCCTTTTCAGGCACAGAAATGACTTTAAACACACTTATTTTAGTTGACAAAGTCATAATTCACATCCAACAGTCATTTACAGTCAAAAGATTAAATGTTAAAATTTCATCCATATTGACCATTTTGGGATCGTTCGACATGTCCGGAGTCATCGTTTTTCATCCGAAAATTGATTTTTTGGACTGTACCAAAAATTATTCAAAATGTCAATTGGATCGTGCCTCATGTTGAATAACCACTTTTTACAGCCTCATAGTGACCAAAATTGCCATTTTTGCACAGTTTTGCTTACTCAAAAGGTTCAATTTTGACCCGTTTCAGGCACAGAAATGACTTTAAACACACTTATTTTAGTTGACAAAGTCATAATTCACATCCAACAGTCATTTAGAGTCAAAAGATTAAATGTTAAAATTTCATCATTATAGACCATTTTGGGAACGTTCAACATGTCCGGAGTCATCGTTTTTCATCCGAAAATTGATTTTTTGGACTGTACCAAAAATGATTCAAAATGTCAATTGGATCATGCCTCATGTTGAATAACCACTTTTTAAACCCTCAGAGTGACCAAAATTGCCATTTTTACAGACTTTTGCTTACTCAAAAGCTTCAATTTTGACCTGTTTCAGGCACAGAAATGACTTTAAACACACTTATTTTAGTTGACAAAGTCATAATTCACATCCAACAGTCATTTAGAGTCAAAAGATTAAATGTTAAAATTTCATCCATATTGACCATGTTGGGATCGTTCGACATGTCCGGAGTCATCGTTTTTCATCCGAAAATTGATTTTTTGGACTGTACCAAAAATGATTCAAAATGTCAATTGGATCGTGCCTCATGTTGAATAACCACTTTTTAAACCCTCACAGTGACCAAAATTGCCATTTTTACAGAGTTATGATTACTCAAAAGCTTCAATTTTGACCCCTTTGAGGCACAGAAATGACTTAAAACACACTTATTTTAGTTGACAAAGTCATAATTCACATCCAACAGTCATTTAGAGTCAAAAGATTAAATGTTAAAATTTCATCATTATAGACCATTTTGGGAACGTTCAACAGGTCCGGAGTCATCGTTTTTCATCCGGAAATTGATTTTTTGGACTGTACCAAAAATGATTCAAAATGTCAATTGGATCGTGCCTCATGTTGAATAACCACTTTTTAAACCCTCACAGTGACCAACATTTGCCATTTTTACAGAGTTTTGATTACTCAAAAGCTGCAATTTTGACCCCTTTGAGGCACAGAAATGACTTTAAACACACTTATTTTAGTTGATAAAAGTCATAATTCACATCCAACAGTCATTTAGAGTCAAAAGATTAAATGTTAAAATTTCATCATTATAGACCATTTTGTGAACGTTCGACAGGTCCGGAGTCATCGTTTTTCATCCGAAAATTGATTTTTTGGACTGTACCAAAAATGATTCAAAATGTCAATTGGATCGTGCCTCATGTTGAATAACCACTTTTTAAACCCTCAGCTTACTCAAAAGCTTCAATTTTGACCCCTTTGAGGCACAGAAATGACTTTAAACACACTTATTTTAGTTGACAAAGTCATAATTCACATCCACCAGTCATTTACAGTCAAAAGATTCAATGTTAAAATTGCATCCATATTGACCATTTTGGGATCGTTCGACATGTCCGGAGTCATCGTTTTTCATCCGAAAATTGATTTTTTGGACTGTACCAAAAATGATTCAAAATGTCAATTGGATCGTGCCTCATGTTGAATAACCACTTTTTAAACCCTCACAGTGACCAAAATTGCCATTTTTACAGAGTTATGATTACTCAAAAGCTTCAATTTTGACCCCTTTGAGGCACAGAAATGACTTAAAACACACTTATTTTAGTTGACAAAGTCATAATTCACATCCAACAGTCATTTACAGTCAAAAGATTAAATGTTAAAATTTCATCCATATTGACCATTTTGGGATCGTTCGACATGTCCGGAGTCATCGTTTTTCATCCGAAAATTCATTTTTTGGACTGTACCAAAAATGATTCAAAATGTCAATTGGATCGTGCCTCATGTTGAATAACCACTTTTTAAACCCTCAGCTTACTCAAAAGCTTCAATTTTAACCCCTTTGAGGCACAGAAATGACTTTAAACACACTTATTTTAGTTGACAAAGTCATAATTCACATCCACCAGTCATTTACAGTCAAAAGATTCAATGTTAAAATTTCATCCATATTGGCCATTTTGGGATCGTTCGACATGTCCCGAGTCATCGTTTTCATCCGAAAATTGATTTTTTGGACTGTATCAAAAATGATTCAAAATGTCAATTGGATCGTGCCTCATGTTGAATAACCACTTTTTAAACCCTCAGAGTGACCAAAATTGCCATTTTTACAGAGTTTTTCTTACTCAAAAGCTTCAATTTTGACCCGTTTCAGGCACAGAAATGACTTTAAACACACTTATTTTAGTTGACAAAGTCATAATTCACATCCAACAGTCATTTACAGTCAAAAGATTAAATGTTAAAATTTCATCCATATTGACCATTTTGGGATCGTTCGACATGTCCGGAGTCATCGATTTTCATCCGAAAATTGATTTTTTGGACTGTACCAAAAATTATTCAAAATGTCAATTGGATCGTGCCTCATGTTGAATAACCACTTTTTAAACCCTCAGAGTGACCAAAATTGCCATTTTTACAGAGTTATGATTACTCAAAAGCTTCAATTTTGACCCCTTTGAGGCACAGAAATGACTTAAAACACACTTATTTTAGTTGACAAAGTCATAATTCACATCCAACAGTCATTTAGAGTCAAAAGATTAAATGTTAAAATTTCATCATTATAGACCATTTTGGGAACGTTCAACAGGTCCGGAGTCATCGTTTTTCATCCGGGAATTGATTTTTTGGACTGTACCAAAAATGATTCAAAATGTCAATTGGGTCGTGCCTCATGTTGAATAACCACTTTTTAAACCCTCACAGTGACCAAAATTGCCATTTTTACAGAGTTATGATTACTCAAAAGCTTCAATTTTGACCCCTTTGAGGCACAGAAATGACTTAAAACACACTTATTTTAGTTGACAAAGTCATAATTCACATCCAACAGTCATTTAGAGTCAAAAGATTAAATGTTAAAATTTCATCCATATTGACCATTTTGGGATCGTTCGACATGTCCGGAGTCATCGTTTTTCATCCGAAAATTCATTTTTTGGACTGTACCAAAAATGATTCAAAATGTCAATTGGATCGTGCCTCATGTTGAATAACCACTTTTTAAAGCCTCACAGTGACCAAATTGCCATTTTTACAGAGTTTTGTTTACTCAAAAGCTTCAATTTTGACCCGTTTCAGGCACAGAAATTACTTTAAACACACTTATTTTAGTTGACAAAGTCATAATTCACATCCAACAGTCATTTACAGTCAAAAGATTAAATGTTAAAATTTCATCCATATTGACCATTTTGGGATCGTTCAACATGTCCGGAGTCATCGTTTTTCATCCGAAAATTGATTTTTTGGACTGTACCGAAAATGATTCAAAATGTCAATTGGATCGTGCCTCATGTTGAATAACCACTTTTTAAAGCCTCATAGTGACCAAAATTGCCATTTTTGCAGAGTTTTGCTTACTCAAAAGCTTCAATTTTGACCCCTTTGAGGCACAGAAATGACTTAAAACACACTTATTTTAGTTGACAAAGTCATAATTCACATCCAACAGTCATTTAGAGTCAAAAGATTAAATGTTAAAATTTCATCATTATAGACCATTTTGGGAACGTTCAACAGGTCCGGAGTAATCGTTTTTCATCCGGAAATTGATTTTTTGGACTGTACCAAAAATTATTCAAAATGTCAATTAGATCGTGCCTCATGTTGAATAACCACTTTTTAAACCCTCACAGTGACCAAAATTGCCATTTTTACAGAGTTATGATTACTCAAAAGCTTCAATTTTGACCCCTTTGAGGCACAGAAATGACTTTAAACACACTTATTTTAGTTGACAAAGTCATAATTCACATCCAACAGTCATTTAAAGTCAAAAGATTAAATGTTAAAATTTCATCCATATTGACCATTTTGGGATCGTTCGACATGTCCGGAGTCATCGTTTTTCATCCAAAAATTGATTTTTTGGACTGTACCAAAAATGATTCAAAATGTCAATTGGATCGTGCCTCATGTTGAATAACCACTTTTTAAACCCTCACAGTGACCAAAATTGCCATTTTTACAGAGTTATGATTACTCAAAAGCTTCAATTTTGACCCCTTTGAGGCACAGAAATGACTTAAAACACACTTATTTTAGTTGACAAAGTCATAATTCACATCCAACAGTCATTTAGAGTCAAAAGATTAAATGTTAAAATTTCATCATTATAGACTATTTTGGGAACGTTCAACAGGTCCGGAGTAATCGTTTTTCATCCGGAAATTGATTTTTTGGACTGTACCAAAAATGATTCAAAATGTCAATTGGGTCGTGCCTCATGTTGAATAACCACTTTTTAAACCCTCAGAGTGACCAAAATTGCCATTTTTACAGAGTTTTGCTTACTCAAAAGCTTCAATTTTGACCCGTTTCAGGCACAGAAATGACTTTAAACACACTTATTTTAGTTGACAAAGTCATAATTCACATCCAACAGTAATTTACAGTCAAAAGATTAAATGTTAAAATTTCATCCATATTGACCATTTTGGGATCGTTCGACATGTCCGGAGTCATTGTTTTTCATCCGAAAATTGATTTTTTGGACTGTACCAAAAATGATTCAAAATGTCAATTGAATCATGCCTCATGTTGAATAACCACTTTTTAAACCCTCACAGTGACCAAAATTGCCATTTTTACAGAGTTATGATTACTCAAAAGCTTCAATTTTGACCCCTTTGAGGCACAGAAATGACTTAAAACACACTTATTTTAGTTGACAAAGTCATAATTCACATCCAACAGTCATTTAGAGTCAAAAGATTAAATGTTAAAATTTAATCATTATAGACCATTTTGGGAACGTTCAACAGGTCCGGAGTCATCTTTTTTCATCCGGAAATTGATTTTTTGGACTGTACCAAAAATGATTCAAAATGTCAATTGGATCGTGCCTCATGTTGAATAACCACTTTTTAAACCCTCAGCTTACTCAAAAGCTTCAATTTTGACCCGTTTCAGGCACAGAAATGACTTTAAACACACTTATTTTAGTTGACAAAGTCATAATTCACATCCACCAGTCATTTACAGTCAAAAGATTAAATGTTAAAATTTCATCCATATTGGCCATTTTGGGATCGTTCGACATGTCCGGAGTCATCGTTTTCATCCGAAAAATGATTTTTTGGACTGTACCAAAAATGATTCAAAATGTCAATTGGATCGTGCCTCATGTTGAATAACCACTTTTTAAACCCTCAGAGTGACCAAAATTGCCATTTTTATAGAGTTTTGCTTACTCAAAAGCTTCAATTTTGACCCGTTTCAGGCACAGAATTGACTTTAAACACACTTATTTTAGTTGACAAAGTCATAATTCACATCCAACAGTCATTTAAAGTCAAAAGATTAAATGTTAAAATTTCATCCATATTGACCATTTTGGGATCGTTCGACATGTCCGGAGTCATCGTTTTTCATCCGAAAATTGATTTTTTGGACTGTACCAAAAATGATTCAAAATGTCAATTGGATCGTGCCTCATGTTGAATAACCACTTTTTAAACCCTCAGAGTGACCAAAATTGCCATTTTTACAGAGTTTTGCTTACTCAAAAGCTTCAATTTTGACCCGTTTCAGGCACAGAAATGACTTTAAACACACTTATTTTAGTTGACAAAGTCATAATTCACATCCAACAGTCATTTACAGTCAAAAGATTAAATGTTAAAATTTCATCCATATTGACCATTTTGGGTTCGTTCGACATGTCCGGAGTCATCGTTTTTCATGCGAAAATTCATTTTTTGGACTGTACCAAAAATGATTCAAAATGTCAATTGGATCGTGCCTCATGTTTAATAACCACTTTTTAAAGCCTCACAGTGACCAAAATTGCCATTTTTACAGAGTTTTGATTACTCAAAAGCTTCAATTTTGACCCGTTTCAGGCACAGAAATGACTTTAAACACACTTATTTTAGTTGACAAAGTCATTATTCACATCCAACAGTCATTTACAGTCAAAAGATTAAATGGTAAAATTTCATCCATATTGACCATTTTGGGATCGTTCGACATGTCCGGAGTCATCCTTTTTCATCCGGAAATTGATTTTTTGGACTGTACCAAAAATGATTCAAAATGTCAATTGGATCGTGCCTCATGTTGAATAACCACTTTTTAAACCCTCAGAGTGACCAAAATTGCCATTTTTACAGAGTTTTGCTTACTCAAAAGCTTCAATTTTGACCCGTTTCAGGCACAGAAATGACTTTAAACACACTTATTTTAGTTGACAAAGTCATAATTCACATCCAACAGTAATTTACAGTCAAAAGATTAAATGTTAAAATTTCATCCATATTGACCATTTTGGGATCGTTCGACATGTCCGGAGTCATCGTTTTTCATCCGAAAATTGATTTTTTGGACTGTACCAAAAATTATTCAAAATGTCAATTGGATCGTGCCTCATGTTGAATAACCACTTTTTACAGCCTCATAGTGACCAAAATTGCCATTTTTGCAGAGTTTTGCTTACTCAAAAGGTTCAATTTTGACCTGTTTCAGGCACAGAAATGACTTTAAACACACTTATTTTAGTTGACAAAGTCATAATTCACATCCAACAGTCATTTAGAGTCAAAAGATTAAATGTTAAAATTTCATCATTATAGACCATTTTGGGAACGTTCAACAGGTCCGGAGTCATCGTTTTTCATCCGGAAATTGATTTTTTGGACTGTACCAAAAATGATTCAAAATGTCAATTGGATCGTGCCTCATGTTGAATAACCACTTTTTAAACCCTCACAGTGACCAAAATTTGCCATTTTTACAGAGTTTTGATTACTCAAAAGCTGCAATTTTGACCCCTTTGAGGCACAGAAATGACTTTAAACACACTTATTTTAGTTGATAAAAGTCATAATTCACATCCAACAGTTATTTAGAGTCAAAAGATTAAATGTTAAAATTTCATCATTATAGACCATTTTGTGAACGTTCGACAGGTCCGGAGTCATCGTTTTTCATCCGAAAATTGATTTTTTGGACTGTACCAAAAATGATTCAAAATGTCAATTGGATCGTGCCTCATGTTGAATAACCACTTTTTAAACCCTCAGCTTACTCAAAAGCTTCAATTTTGACCCCTTTGAGGCACAGAAATGACTTTAAACACACTTATTTTAGTTGACAAAGTCATAATTCACATCCACCAGTCATTTACAGTCAAAAGATTCAATGTTAAAATTGCATCCATATTGACCATTTTGGGATCGTTCGACATGTCGGGAGTCATCGTTTTTCATCCGAAAATTGATTTTTTGGACTGTACCAAAAATGATTCAAAATGTCAATTGGATCGTGCCTCATGTTGAATAACCACTTTTTAAACCCTCACAGTGACCAAAATTGCCATTTTTACAGAGTTATGATTACTCAAAAGCTTCAATTTTGACCCCTTTGAGGCACAGAAATGAGTTAAAACACACTTATTTTAGTTGACAAAGTCATAATTCACATCCAACAGTCATTTAGAGTCAAAAGATTAAATGTTAAAATTTCATCATTATAGACCATTTTGGGAACGTTCAACAGGTCCGGAGTCATCGTTTTTCATCCGGAAATTGATTTTTTGGACTGTGCCAAAAATGATTCAAAATGTCAATTGGGTCGTGCCTCATGTTGAATAACCACTTTTTAAACCCTCAGAGTGACCAAAATTGCCATTTTTACAGAGTTTTGCTTACTCAAAAGCTTCAATTTTGACCCTTTTCAGGCACAGAAATGACTTTAAACACACTTATTTTAGTTGACAAAGTCATAATTCACATCCAACAGTCATTTACAGTCAAAAGATTAAATGTTAAAATTTCATCCATATTGACCATTTTGGGATCGTTCGACATGTCCGGAGTCATCGTTTTTCATCCGAAAATTGATTTTTTGGACTGTACCAAAAATTATTCAAAATGTCAATTGGATCGTGCCTCATGTTGAATAACCACTTTTTACAGCCTCATAGTGACCAAAATTGCCATTTTTGCAGAGTTTTGCTTACTCAAAAGGTTCAATTTTGACCCGTTTCAGGCACAGAAATGACTTTAAACACACTTATTTTAGTTGACAAAGTCATAATTCACATCCAACAGTCATTTAGAGTCAAAAGATTAAATGTTAAAATTTCATCATTATAGACCATTTTGGGAACGTTCAACATGTCCGGAGTCATCGTTTTTCATCCGAAAATTGATTTTTTGGACTGTACCAAAAATGATTCAAAATGTCAATTGGATCGTGCCTCATGTTGAATAACCACTTTTTAAACCCTCAGAGTGACCAAAATTGCCATTTTTACAGACTTTTGCTTACTCAAAAGCTTCAATTTTGACCTGTTTCAGGCACAGAAATGACTTTAAACACACTTATTTTAGTTGACAAAGTCATAATTCACATCCAACAGTCATTTAGAGTCAAAAGATTAAATGTTAAAATTTCATCCATATTGACCATGTTGGGATCGTTCGACATGTCCGGAGTCATCGTTTTTCATCCGAAAATTGATTTTTTGGACTGTACCAAAAATGATTCAAAATGTCAATTGGATCGTGCCTCATGTTGAATAACCACTTTTTAAACCCTCACAGTGACCAAAATTGCCATTTTTACAGAGTTATGATTACTCAAAAGCTTCAATTTTGACCCCTTTGAGGCACAGAAATGACTTAAAACACACTTATTTTAGTTGACAAAGTCATAATTCACATCCAACAGTCATTTAGAGTCAAAAGATTAAATGTTAAAATTTCATCATTATAGACCATTTTGGGAACGTTCAACAGGTCCGGAGTCATCGTTTTTCATCCGGAAATTGATTTTTTGGACTGTACCAAAAATGATTCAAAATGTCAATTGGATCGTGCCTCATGTTGAATAACCACTTTCTAAACCCTCACAGTGACCAAAATTTGCCATTTTTACAGAGTTTTGATTACTCAAAAGCTGCAATTTTGACCCCTTTGAGGCACAGAAATGACTTTAAACACACTTATTTTAGTTGATAAAAGTCATAATTCACATCCAACAGTCATTTAGAGTCAAAAGATTAAATGTTAAAATTTCATCATTATAGACCATTTTGTGAACGTTCGACAGGTCCGGAGTCATCGTTTTTCATCCGAAAATTGATTTTTTGGACTGTACCAAAAATGATTCAAAATGTCAATTGGATCGTGCCTCATGTTGAATAACCACTTTTTAAACCCTCAGCTTACTCAAAAGCTTCAATTTTGACCCCTTTGAGGCACAGAAATGACTTTAAACACACTTATTTTAGTTGACAAAGTCATAATTCACATCCACCAGTCATTTACAGTCAAAAGATTCAATGTTAAAATTGCATCCATATTGACCATTTTGGGATCGTTCGACATGTCCGGAGTCATCGTTTTTCATCCGAAAATTGATTTTTTGGACTGTACCAAAAATGATTCAAAATGTCAATTGGATCGTGCCTCATGTTGAATAACCACTTTTTAAACCCTCACAGTGACCAAAATTGCCATTTTTACAGAGTTATGATTACTCAAAAGCTTCAATTTTGACCCCTTTGAGGCACAGAAATGACTTAAAACACACTTATTTTAGTTGACAAAGTCATAATTCACATCCAACAGTCATTTACAGTCAAAAGATTAAATGTTAAAATTTCATCCATATTGACCATTTTGGGATCGTTCGACATGTCCGGAGTCATCGTTTTTCATCCGAAAATTCATTTTTTGGACTGTACCAAAAATGATTCAAAATGTCAATTGGATCGTGCCTCATGTTGAATAACCACTTTTTAAACCCTCAGCTTACTCAAAAGCTTCAATTTTAACCCCTTTGAGGCACAGAAATGACTTTAAACACACTTATTTTAGTTGACAAAGTCATAATTCACATCCACCAGTCATTTACAGTCAAAAGATTCAATGTTAAAATTTCATCCATATTGGCCATTTTGGGATCGTTCGACATGTCCCGAGTCATCGTTTTCATCCGAAAATTGATTTTTTGGACTGTATCAAAAATGATTCAAAATGTCAATTGGATCGTGCCTCATGTTGAATAACCACTTTTTAAACCCTCAGAGTGACCAAAATTGCCATTTTTACAGAGTTTTTCTTACTCAAAAGCTTCAATTTTGACCCGTTTCAGGCACAGAAATGACTTTAAACACACTTATTTTAGTTGACAAAGTCATAATTCACATCCAACAGTCATTTACAGTCAAAAGATTAAATGTTAAAATTTCATCCATATTGACCATTTTGGGATCGTTCGACATGTCCGGAGTCATCGATTTTCATCCGAAAATTGATTTTTTGGACTGTACCAAAAATTATTTAAAAAAATCAATTGTATCGTGCCTCATGTTGAATAACCACTTTTTAAACCCTCAGAGTGACCAAAATTGCCATTTTTACAGAGTTATGATTACTCAAAAGCTTCAATTTTGACCCCTTTGAGGCACAGAAATGACTTAAAACACACTTATTTTAGTTGACAAAGTCATAATTCACATCCAACAGTCATTTAGAGTCAAAAGATTAAATGTTAAAATTTCATCATTATAGACCATTTTGGGAACGTTCAACAGGTCCGGAGTCATCGTTTTTCATCCGGGAATTGATTTTTTGGACTGTACCAAAAATGATTCAAAATGTCAATTGGGTCGTGCCTCATGTTGAATAACCACTTTTTAAACCCTCACAGTGACCAAAATTGCCATTTTTACAGAGTTATGATTACTCAAAAGCTTCAATTTTGACCCCTTTGAGGCACAGAAATGACTTAAAACACACTTATTTTAGTTGACAAAGTCATAATTCACATCCAACAGTCATTTAGAGTCAAAAGATTAAATGTTAAAATTTCATCATTATAGACCATTTTGGGAACGTTCAACAGGTCCGGAGTCATCGTTTTTCATCCGGAAATTGATTTTTTGGACTGTACCAAAAATTATTCAAAATGTCAATTAGATCGTGCCTCATGTTGAATAACCACTTTTTAAACCCTCAGAGTGACCAAAATTGCCATTTTTACAGAGTTTTGCTTATTCAAAAGCCTCAATTTTGACCCGTTTCAGGGACAGAAATGGCTTTAAACACACTTATTTTAGTTGACAAAGTCATAATTCACATCCAACAGTCATTTAGAGTCAAAAGATTAAATGTTAAAATTTCATCATTATAGACCATTTTGGGAACGTTCAACAGGTCCGGAGTCATCGTTTTTCATCCGGGAATTGATTTTTTGGACTGTACCAAAAATGATTCAAAATGTCAATTGGGTCGTGCCTCATGTTGAATAACCACTTTTTAAACCCTCACAGTGACCAAAATTGCCATTTTTACAGAGTTATGATTACTCAAAAGCTTCAATTTTGACCCCTTTGAGGCACAGAAATGACTTAAAACACACTTATTTTAGTTGACAAAGTCATAATTCACATCCAACAGTCATTTAGAGTCAAAAGATTAAATGTTAAAATTTCATCATTATAGACCATTTTGGGAACGTTCAACAGGTCCGGAGTCATCGTTTTTCATCCGGAAATTGATTTTTTGGACTGTACCAAA
Source organism: Lissotriton vulgaris (assembly GCF_964263255.1). NCBI lineage: Eukaryota > Metazoa > Chordata > Amphibia > Caudata > Salamandridae > Lissotriton > Lissotriton vulgaris. The sequence continues at coordinate 311,740 of NW_028247247.1, forward strand.
AATTATTTAAAAAAATCAATTGTATCGTGCCTCATGTTGAATAACCACTTTTTAAACCCTCAGAGTGACCAAAATTGCCATTTTTACAGAGTTATGATTACTCAAAAGCTTCAATTTTGACCCCTTTGAGGCACAGAAATGACTTAAAACACACTTATTTTAGTTGACAAAGTCATAATTCACATCCAACAGTCATTTAGAGTCAAAAGATTAAATGTTGAAATTTCATCATTATAGACCATTTTGGGAACGTTCAACAGGTCCGGAGTCATCGTTTTTCATCCGGGAATTGATTTTTTGGACTGTACCAAAAATGATTCAAAATGTCAATTGGGTCGTGCCTCATGTTGAATAACCACTTTTTAAACCCTCACAGTGACCAAAATTGCCATTTTTACAGAGTTATGATTACTCAAAAGCTTCAATTTTGACCCCTTTGAGGCACAGAAATGACTTAAAACACACTTATTTTAGTTGACAAAGTCATAATTCACATCCAACAGTCATTTAGAGTCAAAAGATTAAATGTTAAAATTTCATCATTATAGACCATTTTGGGAACGTTCAACAGGTCCGGAGTCATCGTTTTTCATCCGGAAATTGATTTTTTGGACTGTACCAAAAATTATTCAAAATGTCAATTAGATCGTGCCTCATGTTGAATAACCACTTTTTAAACCCTCAGAGTGACCAAAATTGCCATTTTTACAGAGTTTTGCTTATTCAAAAGCCTCAATTTTGACCCGTTTCAGGGACAGAAATGGCTTTAAACACACTTATTTTAGTTGACAAAGTCATAATTCACATCCAACAGTCATTTACAGTCAAAAGATTACATGTTAAAATTTCATCCATATTGACCATTTTGGGATCGTTCGACATGTCCGGAGTCATCGTTTTTCATCTGAAAATTTATTTTTTGGACTGTACCAAAAATGATTCAAAATGTCAATTGGATCGTGCCTCATGTTGAATAACCACTTTTTAAAGCCTCACAGTGACCAAAATTGCCATTTTTACAGAGTTTTGTTTACTCAAAAGCTTCAATTTTGACCCGTTTCAGGCACAGAAATTACTTTAAACACACTTATTTTAGTTGACAAAGTCATAATTCACATCCAACAGTCATTTAGAGTCAAAAGATTAAATGTTAAAATTTCATCATTATAGACCATTTTGGGAACGTTCAACAGGTCCGGAGTAATCGTTTTTCATCCGGAAATTGATTTTTTGGACTGTACCAAAAATTATTCAAAATGTCAATTAGATCGTGCCTCATGTTGAATAACCACTTTTTAAACCCTCACAGTGACCAAAATTGCCATTTTTACAGAGTTATGATTACTCAAAAGCTTCAATTTTGACCCCTTTGAGGCACAGAAATGACTTTAAACACACTTATTTTAGTTGACAAAGTCATAATTCACATCCAACAGTCATTTAAAGTCAAAAGATTAAATGTTAAAATTTCATCCATATTGACCATTTTGGGATCGTTCGACATGTCCGGAGTCATCGTTTTTCATCCAAAAATTGATTTTTTGGACTGTACCAAAAATGATTCAAAATGTCAATTGGATCGTGCCTCATGTTGAATAACCACTTTTTAAACCCTCACAGTGACCAAAATTGCCATTTTTACAGAGTTATGATTACTCAAAAGCTTCAATTTTGACCCCTTTGAGGCACAGAAATGACTTAAAACACACTTATTTTAGTTGACAAAGTCATAATTCACATCCAACAGTCATTTAGAGTCAAAAGATTAAATGTTAAAATTTCATCATTATAGACTATTTTGGGAACGTTCAACAGGTCCGGAGTAATCGTTTTTCATCCGGAAATTGATTTTTTGGACTGTACCAAAAATGATTCAAAATGTCAATTGGGTCGTGCCTCATGTTGAATAACCACTTTTTAAACCCTCAGAGTGACCAAAATTGCCATTTTTACAGAGTTTTGCTTACTCAAAAGCTTCAATTTTGACCCGTTTCAGGCACAGAAATGACTTAAAACACACTTATTTTAGTTGACAAAGTCATAATTCACATCCAACAGTCATTTAGAGTCAAAAGATTAAATGTTAAAATTTCATCATTATAGACCATTTTGGGAACGTTCAACAGGTCCGGAGTCATCTTTTTTCATCCGGAAATTGATTTTTTGGACTGTACCAAAAATGATTCAAAATGTCAATTGGATCGTGCCTCATGTTGAATAACCACTTTTTAAACCCTCAGCTTACTCAAAAGCTTCAATTTTGACCCGTTTCAGGCACAGAAATGACTTTAAACACACTTATTTTAGTTGACAAAGTCATAATTCACATCCACCAGTCATTTACAGTCAAAAGATTAAATGTTAAAATTTCATCCATATTGGCCATTTTGGGATCGTTCGACATGTCCGGAGTCATCGTTTTCATCCGAAAAATGATTTTTTGGACTGTACCAAAAATGATTCAAAATGTCAATTGGATCGTGCCTCATGTTGAATAACCACTTTTTAAACCCTCAGAGTGACCAAAATTGCCATTTTTACAGAGTTTTGCTTACTCAAAAGCTTCAATTTTGACCCGTTTCAGGCACAGAATTGACTTTAAACACACTTATTTTAGTTGACAAAGTCATAATTCACATCCAACAGTCATTTAAAGTCAAAAGATTAAATGTTAAAATTTCATCCATATTGACCATTTTGGGATCGTTCGACATGTCCGGAGTCATCGTTTTTCATCCGAAAATTGATTTTTTGGACTGTACCAAAAATGATTCAAAATGTCAATTGGATCGTGCCTCATGTTGAATAACCACTTTTTAAACCCTCAGAGTGACCAAAATTGCCATTTTTACAGAGTTTTGCTTACTCAAAAGCTTCAATTTTGACCCGTTTCAGGCACAGAAATGACTTTAAACACACTTATTTTAGTTGACAAAGTCATAATTCACATCCAACAGTCATTTACAGTCAAAAGATTAAATGTTAAAATTTCATCATTATAGACCATTTTGGGAACGTTCAACAGGTCCGGAGTCATCGTTTTTCATCCGGAAATTGATTTTTTGGACTGTACCAAAAATGATTCAAAATGTCAATTGGATCGTGCCTCATGTTGAATAACCACTTTTTAAACCCTCACAGTGACCAAAATTTGCCATTTTTACAGAGTTTTGATTACTCAAAAGCTGCAATTTTGACCCCTTTGAGGCACAGAAATGACTTTAAACACACTTATTTTAGTTGATAAAAGTCATAATTCACATCCAACAGTTATTTAGAGTCAAAAGATTAAATGTTAAAATTTCATCATTATAGACCATTTTGTGAACGTTCGACAGGTCCGGAGTCATCGTTTTTCATCCGAAAATTGATTTTTTGGACTGTACCAAAAATGATTCAAAATGTCAATTGGATCGTGCCTCATGTTGAATAACCACTTTTTAAACCCTCAGCTTACTCAAAAGCTTCAATTTTGACCCCTTTGAGGCACAGAAATGACTTTAAACACACTTATTTTAGTTGACAAAGTCATAATTCACATCCACCAGTCATTTACAGTCAAAAGATTCAATGTTAAAATTGCATCCATGTTGACCATTTTGGGATCGTTCGACATGTCGGGAGTCATCGTTTTTCATCCGAAAATTGATTTTTTGGACTGTACCAAAAATGATTCAAAATGTCAATTGGATCGTGCCTCATGTTGAATAACCACTTTTTAAACCCTCACAGTGACCAAAATTGCCATTTTTACAGAGTTATGATTACTCAAAAGCTTCAATTTTGACCCCTTTGAGGCACAGAAATGACTTAAAACACACTTATTTTAGTTGACAAAGTCATAATTCACATCCAACAGTCATTTAGAGTCAAAAGATTAAATGTTAAAATTTCATCATTATAGACCATTTTGGGAACGTTCAACAGGTCCGGAGTCATCGTTTTTCATCCGGAAATTGATTTTGTGGACTGTGCCAAAAATGATTCAAAATGTCAATTGGGTCGTGCCTCATGTTGAATAACCACTTTTTAAACCCTCAGAGTGACCAAAATTGCCATTTTTACAGAGTTTTGCTTACTCAAAAGCTTCAATTTTGACCCTTTTCAGGCACAGAAATGACTTTAAACACACTTATTTTAGTTGACAAAGTCATAATTCACATCCAACAGTCATTTACAGTCAAAAGATTAAATGTTAAAATTTCATCCATATTGACCATTTTGGGATCGTTCGACATGTCCGGAGTCATCGTTTTTCATCCGAAAATTGATTTTTTGGACTGTACCAAAAATTATTCAAAATGTCAATTGGATCGTGCCTCATGTTGAATAACCACTTTTTACAGCCTCATAGTGACCAAAATTGCCATTTTTGCAGAGTTTTGCTTACTCAAAAGGTTCAATTTTGACCCGTTTCAGGCACAGAAATGACTTTAAACACACTTATTTTAGTTGACAAAGTCATAATTCACATCCAACAGTCATTTAGAGTCAAAAGATTAAATGTTAAAATTTCATCATTATAGACCATTTTGGGAACGTTCAACATGTCCGGAGTCATCGTTTTTCATCCGAAAATTGATTTTTTGGACTGTACCAAAAATGATTCAAAATGTCAATTGGATCGTGCCTCATGTTGAATAACCACTTTTTAAACCCTCAGAGTGACCAAAATTGCCATTTTTACAGACTTTTGCTTACTCAAAAGCTTCAATTTTGACCTGTTTCAGGCACAGAAATGACTTTAAACACACTTATTTTAGTTGACAAAGTCATAATTCACATCCAACAGTCATTTAGAGTCATAAGATTAAATGTTAAAATTTCATCCATATTGACCATGTTGGGATCGTTCGACATGTCCGGAGTCATCGTTTTTCATCCGAAAATTGATTTTTTGGACTGTACCAAAAATGATTCAAAATGTCAATTGGATCGTGCCTCATGTTGAATAACCACTTTTTAAACCCTCACAGTGACCAAAATTGCCATTTTTACAGAGTTATGATTACTCAAAAGCTTCAATTTTGACCCCTTTGAGGCACAGAAATGACTTAAAACACACTTATTTTAGTTGACAAAGTCATAATTCACATCCAACAGTCATTTAGAGTCAAAAGATTAAATGTTAAAATTTCATCATTATAGACCATTTTGGGAACGTTCAACAGGTCCGGAGTCATCGTTTTTCATCCGGAAATTGATTTTTTGGACTGTACCAAAAATGATTCAAAATGTCAATTGGATCGTGCCTCATGTTGAATAACCACTTTTTAAACCCTCACAGTGACCAAAATTTGCCATTTTTACAGAGTTTTGATTACTCAAAAGCTGCAATTTTGACCCCTTTGAGGCACAGAAATGACTTTAAACACACTTATTTTAGTTGATAAAAGTCATAATTCACATCCAACAGTCATTTAGAGTCAAAAGATTAAATGTTAAAATTTCATCATTATAGACCATTTTGTGAACGTTCGACAGGTCCGGAGTCATCGTTTTTCATCCGAAAATTGATTTTTTGGACTGTACCAAAAATGATTCAAAATGTCAATTGGATCGTGCCTCATGTTGAATAACCACTTTTTAAACCCTCAGCTTACTCAAAAGCTTCAATTTTGACCCCTTTGAGGCACAGAAATGACTTTAAACACACTTATTTTAGTTGACAAAGTCATAATTCACATCCAACAGTCATTTACAGTCAAAAGATTAAATGTTAAAATTTCATCCATATTGACCATTTTGGGATCGTTCGACATGTCCGGAGTCATCGTTTTTCATCCGAAAATTCATTTTTTGGACTGTACCAAAAATGATTCAAAATGTCAATTGGATCGTGCCTCATGTTGAATAACCACTTTTTAAACCCTCAGCTTACTCAAAAGCTTCAATTTTAACCCCTTTGAGGCACAGAAATGACTTTAAACACACTTATTTTAGTTGACAAAGTCATAATTCACATCCACCAGTCATTTACAGTCAAAAGATTCAATGTTAAAATTTCATCCATATTGGCCATTTTGGGATCGTTCGACATGTCCCGAGTCATCGTTTTCATCCGAAAATTGATTTTTTGGACTGTATCAAAAATGATTCAAAATGTCAATTGGATCGTGCCTCATGTTGAATAACCACTTTTTAAACCCTCAGAGTGACCAAAATTGCCATTTTTACAGAGTTTTTCTTACTCAAAAGCTTCAATTTTGACCCGTTTCAGGCACAGAAATGACTTTAAACACACTTATTTTAGTTGACAAAGTCATAATTCACATCCAACAGTCATTTACAGTCAAAAGATTAAATGTTAAAATTTCATCCATATTGACCATTTTGGGATCGTTCGACATGTCCGGAGTCATCGATTTTCATCCGAAAATTGATTTTTTGGACTGTACCAAAAATTATTCAAAATGTCAATTGTATCGTGCCTCATGTTGAATAACCACTTTTTAAACCCTCAGAGTGACCAAAATTGCCATTTTTACAGAGTTATGATTACTCAAAAGCTTCAATTTTGACCCCTTTGAGGCACAGAAATGACTTAAAACACACTTATTCTAGTTGACAAAGTCATAATTCACATCCAACAGTCATTTAGAGTCAAAAGATTAAATGTTAAAATTTCATCATTATAGACCATTTTGGGAACGTTCAACAGGTCCGGAGTCATCGTTTTTCATCCGGGAATTGATTTTTTGGACTGTACCAAAAATGATTCAAAATGTCAATTGGGTCGTGCCTCATGTTGAATAACCACTTTTTAAACCCTCACAGTGACCAAAATTGCCATTTTTACAGAGTTATGATTACTCAAAAGCTTCAATTTTGACCCCTTTGAGGCACAGAAATGACTTAAAACACACTTATTTTAGTTGACAAAGTCATAATTCACATCCAACAGTCATTTAGAGTCAAAAGATTAAATGTTAAAATTTCATCATTATAGACCATTTTGGGAACGTTCAACAGGTCCGGAGTCATCGTTTTTCATCCGGAAATTGATTTTTTGGACTGTACCAAAAATTATTCAAAATGTCAATTAGATCGTGCCTCATGTTGAATAACCACTTTTTAAACCCTCAGAGTGACCAAAATTGCAATTTTTACAGAGTTTTGCTTATTCAAAAGCCTCAATTTTGACCCGTTTCAGGGACAGAAATGGCTTTAAACACACTTATTTTAGTTGACAAAGTCATAATTCACATCCAACAGTCATTTACAGTCAAAAGATTACATGTTAAAATTTCATCCATATTGACCATTTTGGGATCGTTCGACATGTCCGGAGTCATCGTTTTTCATCCGAAAATTCATTTTTTGGACTGTACCAAAAATGATTCAAAATGTCAATTGGATCGTGCCTCATGTTGAATAACCACTTTTTAAAGCCTCACAGTGACCAAAATTGCCATTTTTACAGAGTTTTGTTTACTCAAAAGCTTCAATTTTGACCCGTTTCAGGCACAGAAATTACTTTAAACACACTTATTTTAGTTGACAAAGTCATAATTCACATCCAACAGTCATTTAGAGTCAAAAGATTAAATGTTAAAATTTCATCATTAAAGACCATTTTGGGAACGTTCAACAGGTCCGGAGTAATCGTTTTTCATCCGGAAATTGATTTTTTGGACTGTACCAAAAATTATTCAAAATGTCAATTAGATCGTGCCTCATGTTGAATAACCACTTTTTAAACCCTCACAGTGACCAAAATTGCCATTTTTACAGAGTTATGATTACTCAAAAGCTTCAATTTTGACCCCTTTGAGGCACAGAAATGACTTTAAACACACTTATTTTAGTTGACAAAGTCATAATTCACATCCAACAGTCATTTAAAGTCAAAAGATTAAATGTTAAAATATCATCCATATTGACCATTTTGGGATCGTTCGACATGTCCGGAGTCATCGTTTTTCATCCAAAAATTGATTTTTTGGACTGTACCAAAAATGATTCAAAATGTCAATTGGATCGTGCCTCATGTTGAATAACCACTTTTTAAACCCTCACAGTGACCAAAATTGCCATTTTTACAGAGTTATGATTACTCAAAAGCTTCAATTTTGACCCCTTTGAGGCACAGAAATGACTTAAAACACACTTATTTTAGTTGACAAAGTCATAATTCACATCCAACAGTCATTTAGAGTCAAAAGATTAAATGTTAAAATTTCATCATTATAGACTATTTTGGGAACGTTCAACAGGTCCGGAGTAATCGTTTTTCATCCGGAAATTGATTTTTTGGACTGTACCAAAAATGATTCAAAATGTCAATTGGGTCGTGCCTCATGTTGAATAACGACTTTTTAAACCCTCAGAGTGACCAAAATTGCCATTTTTACAGAGTTTTGCTTACTCAAAAGCTTCAATTTTGACCCGTTTCAGGCACAGAAATGACTTAAAACACACTTATTTTAGTTGACAAAGTCATAATTCACATCCAACAGTCATTTAGAGTCAAAAGATTAAATGTTAAAATTTCATCATTATAGACCATTTTGGGAACGTTCAACAGGTCCGGAGTCATCTTTTTTCATCCGGAAATTGATTTTTTGGACTGTACCAAAAATGATTCAAAATGTCAATTGGATCGTGCCTCATGTTGAATAACCACTTTTTAAACCCTCAGCTTACTCAAAAGCTTCAATTTTGACCCGTTTCAGGCACAGAAATGACTTTAAACACACTTATTTTAGTTGACAAAGTCATAATTCACATCCACCAGTCATTTACAGTCAAAAGATTAAATGTTAAAATTTCATCCATATTGGCCATTTTGGGATCGTTCGACATGTCCGGAGTCATCGTTTTCATCCGAAAAATGATTTTTTGGACTGTACCAAAAATGATTCAAAATGTCAATTGGATCGTGCCTCATGTTGAATAACCACTTTTTAAACCCTCAGAGTGACCAAAATTGCCATTTTTACAGAGTTTTGCTTACTCAAAAGCTTCAATTTTGACCCGTTTCAGGCACAGAATTGACTTTAAACACACTTATTTTAGTTGACAAAGTCATAATTCACATCCAACAGTCATTTAAAGTCAAAAGATTAAATGTTAAAATTTCATCCATATTGACCATTTTGGGATCGTTCGACATGTCCGGAGTCATCGTTTTTCATCCGAAAATTGATTTTTTGGACTGTACCAAAAATGATTCAAAATGTCAATTGGATCGTGCCTCATGTTGAATAACCACTTTTTAAACCCTCAGAGTGACCAAAATTGCCATTTTTACAGAGTTTTGCTTACTCAAAAGCTTCAATTTTGACCCGTTTCAGGCACAGAAATGACTTTAAACACACTTATTTTAGTTGACAAAGTCATAATTCACATCCAACAGTCATTTACAGTCAAAAGATTAAATGTTAAAATTTCATCCATATTGACCATTTTGGGTTCGTTCGACATGTCCGGAGTCATCGTTTTTCATGCGAAAATTCATTTTTTGGACTGTACCAAAAATGATTCAAAATGTCAATTGGATCGTGCCTCATGTTTAATAACCACTTTTTAAAGCCTCACAGTGACCAAAATTGCCATTTTTACAGAGTTTTGATTACTCAAAAGCTTCAATTTTGACCCGTTTCAGGCACAGAAATGACTTTAAACACACTTATTTTAGTTGACAAAGTCATTATTCACATCCAACAGTCATTTACAGTCAAAAGATTAAATGGTAAAATTTCATCCATATTGACCATTTTGGGATCGTTCGACATGTCCGGAGTCATCCTTTTTCATCCGGAAATTGATTTTTTGGACTGTACCAAAAATGATTCAAAATGTCAATTGGATCGTGCCTCATGTTGAATAACCACTTTTTAAACCCTCAGAGTGACCAAAATTGCCATTTTTACAGAGTTTTGCTTACTCAAAAGCTTCAATTTTGACCCGTTTCAGGCACAGAAATGACTTTAAACACACTTATTTTAGTTGACAAAGTCATAATTCACATCCAACAGTAATTTACAGTCAAAAGATTAAATGTTAAAATTTCATCCATATTGACCATTTTGGGATCGTTCGACATGTCCGGAGTCATCGTTTTTCATCCGAAAATTGATTTTTTGGACTGTACCAAAAATTATTCAAAATGTCAATTGGATCGTGCCTCATGTTGAATAACCACTTTTTACAGCCTCATAGTGACCAAAATTGCCATTTTTGCAGAGTTTTGCTTACTCAAAAGGTTCAATTTTGACCTGTTTCAGGCACAGAAATGACTTTAAACACACTTATTTTAGTTGACAAAGTCATAATTCACATCCAACAGTCATTTAGAGTCAAAAGATTAAATGTTAAAATTTCATCATTATAGACCATTTTGGGAACGTTCAACAGGTCCGGAGTCATCGTTTTTCATCCGGAAATTGATTTTTTGGACTGTACCAAAAATGATTCAAAATGTCAATTGGATCGTGCCTCATGTTGAATAACCACTTTTTAAACCCTCACAGTGACCAAAATTTGCCATTTTTACAGAGTTTTGATTACTCAAAAGCTGCAATTTTGACCCCTTTGAGGCACAGAAATGACTTTAAACACACTTATTTTAGTTGATAAAAGTCATAATTCACATCCAACAGTTATTTAGAGTCAAAAGATTAAATGTTAAAATTTCATCATTATAGACCATTTTGTGAACGTTCGACAGGTCCGGAGTCATCGTTTTTCATCCGAAAATTGATTTTTTGGACTGTACCAAAAATGATTCAAAATGTCAATTGGATCGTGCCTCATGTTGAATAACCACTTTTTAAACCCTCAGCTTACTCAAAAGCTTCAATTTTGACCCCTTTGAGGCACAGAAATGACTTTAAACACACTTATTTTAGTTGACAAAGTCATAATTCACATCCACCAGTCATTTACAGTCAAAAGATTCAATGTTAAAATTGCATCCATATTGACCATTTTGGGATCGTTCGACATGTCGGGAGTCATCGTTTTTCATCCGAAAATTGATTTTTTGGACTGTACCAAAAATGATTCAAAATGTCAATTGGATCGTGCCTCATGTTGAATAACCACTTTTTAAACCCTCACAGTGACCAAAATTGCCATTTTTACAGAGTTATGATTACTCAAAAGCTTCAATTTCGACCCCTTTGAGGCACAGAAATGACTTAAAACACACTTATTTTAGTTGACAAAGTCATAATTCACATCCAACAGTCATTTAGAGTCAAAAGATTAAATGTTAAAATTTCATCATTATAGACCATTTTGGGAACGTTCAACAGGTCCGGAGTCATCGTTTTTCATCCGGAAATTGATTTTTTGGACTGTGCCAAAAATGATTCAAAATGTCAATTGGGTCGTGCCTCATGTTGAATAACCACTTTTTAAACCCTCAGAGTGACCAAAATTGCCATTTTTACAGAGTTTTGCTTACTCAAAAGCTTCAATTTTGACCCTTTTCAGGCACAGAAATGACTTTAAACACACTTATTTTAGTTGACAAAGTCATAATTCACATCCAACAGTCATTTACAGTCAAAAGATTAAATGTTAAAATTTCATCCATATTGACCATTTTGGGATCGTTCGACATGTCCGGAGTCATCGTTTTTCATCCGAAAATTGATTTTTTGGACTGTACCAAAAATTATTCAAAATGTCAATTGGATCGTGCCTCATGTTGAATAACCACTTTTTACAGCCTCATAGTGACCAAAATTGCCATTTTTGCAGAGTTTTGCTTACTCAAAAGGTTCAATTTTGACCCGTTTCAGGCACAGAAATGACTTTAAACACACTTATTTTAGTTGACAAAGTCATAATTCACATCCAACAGTCATTTAGAGTCAAAAGATTAAATGTTAAAATTTCATCATTATAGACCATTTTGGGAACGTTCAACATGTCCGGAGTCATCGTTTTTCATCCGAAAATTGATTTTTTGAACTGTACCAAAAATGATTCAAAATGTCAATTGGATCGTGCCTCATGTTGAATAACCACTTTTTAAACCCTCAGAGTGACCAAAATTGCCATTTTTACAGACTTTTGCTTACTCAAAAGCTTCAATTTTGACCTGTTTCAGGCACAGAAATGACTTTAAACACACTTATTTTAGTTGACAAAGTCATAATTCACATCCAACAGTCATTTAGAGTCAAAAGATTAAATGTTAAAATTTCATCCATATTGACCATGTTGGGATCGTTCGACATGTCCGGAGTCATCGTTTTTCATCCGAAAATTGATTTTTTGGACTGTACCAAAAATGATTCAAAATGTCAATTGGATCGTGCCTCATGTTGAATAACCACTTTTTAAACCCTCACAGTGACCAAAATTGCCATTTTTACAGAGTTATGATTACTCAAAAGCTTCAATTTTGACCCCTTTGAGGCACAGAAATGACTTAAAACACACTTATTTTAGTTGACAAAGTCATAATTCACATCCAACAGTCATTTAGAGTCAAAAGATTAAATGTTAAAATTTCATCATTATAGACCATTTTGGGAACGTTCAACAGGTCCGGAGTCATCGTTTTTCATCCGGAAATTGATTTTTTGGACTGTACCAAAAATGATTCAAAATGTCAATTGGATCGTGCCTCATGTTGAATAACCACTTTTTAAACCCTCACAGTGACCAAAATTTGCCATTTTTACAGAGTTTTGATTACTCAAAAGCTGCAATTTTGACCCCTTTGAGGCACAGAAATGACTTTAAGCACACTTATTTTAGTTGATAAAAGTCATAATTCACATCCAACAGTCATTTAGAGTCAAAAGATTAAATGTTAAAATTTCATCATTATAGACCATTTTGTGAACGTTCGACAGGTCCGGAGTCATCGTTTTTCATCCGAAAATTGATTTTTTGGACTGTACCAAAAATGATTCAAAATGTCAATTGGATCGTGCCTCATGTTGAATAACCACTTTTTAAACCCTCAGCTTACTCAAAAGCTTCAATTTTGACCCCTTTGAGGCACAGAAATGACTTTAAACACACTTATTTTAGTTGACAAAGTCATAATTCACATCCACCAGTCATTTACAGTCAAAAGATTCAATGTTAAAATTGCATCCATATTGACCATTTTGGGATCGTTCGACATGTCCGGAGTCATCGTTTTTCATCCGAAAATTGATTTTTTGGACTGTACCAAAAATGATTCAAAATGTCAATTGGATCGTGCCTCATGTTGAATAACCACTTTTTAAACCCTCAGCTTACTCAAAAGCTTCAATTTTGACCCCTTTGAGGCACAGAAATGACTTAAAACACACTTATTTTAGTTGACAAAGTCATAATTCACATCCAACAGTCATTTACAGTCAAAAGATTAAATGTTAAAATTTCATCCATATTGACCATTTTGGGATCGTTCGACATGTCCGGAGTCATCGTTTTTCATCCGAAAATTCATTTTTTGGACTGTACCAAAAATGATTCAAAATGTCAATTGGATCGTGCCTCATGTTGAATAACCACTTTTTAAACCCTCAGCTTACTCAAAAGCTTCAATTTTAACCCCTTTGAGGCACAGAAATGACTTTAAACACACTTATTTTAGTTGACAAAGTCATAATTCACATCCACCAGTCATTTACAGTCAAAAGATTCAATGTTAAAATTTCATCCATATTGGCCATTTTGGGATCGTTCGACATGTCCCGAGTCATCGTTTTCATCCGAAAATTGATTTTTTGGACTGTATCAAAAATGATTCAAAATGTCAATTGGATCGTGCCTCATGTTGAATAACCACTTTTTAAACCCTCAGAGTGACCAAAATTGCCATTTTTACAGAGTTTTTCTTACTCAAAAGCTTCAATTTTGACCCGTTTCAGGCACAGAAATGACTTTAAACACACTTATTTTAGTTGACAAAGTCATAATTCACATCCAACAGTCATTTACAGTCAAAAGATTAAATGTTAAAATTTCATCCATATTGACCATTTTGGGATCGTTCGACATGTCCGGAGTCATCGATTTTCATCCGAAAATTGATTTTTTGGACTGTACCAAAAATTATTCAAAATGTCAATTGTATCGTGCCTCATGTTGAATAACCACTTTTTAAACCCTCAGAGTGACCAAAATTGCCATTTTTACAGAGTTATGATTACTCAAAAGCTTCAATTTTGACCCCTTTGAGGCACAGAAATGACTTAAAACACACTTATTTTAGTTGACAAAGTCATAATTCACATCCAACAGTCATTTAGAGTCAAAAGATTAAATGTTAAAATTTCATCATTATAGACCATTTTGGGAACGTTCAACAGGTCCGGAGTCATCGTTTTTCATCCGGGAATTGATTTTTTGGACTGTACCAAAAATGATTCAAAATGTCAATTGGGTCGTGCCTCATGTTGAATAACCACTTTTTAAACCCTCACAGTGACCAAAATTGCCATTTTTACAGAGTTATGATTACTCAAAAGCTTCAATTTTGACCCCTTTGAGGCACAGAAATGACTTAAAACACACTTATTTTAGTTGACAAAGTCATAATTCACATCCAACAGTCATTTAGAGTCAAAAGATTAAATGTTAAAATTTCATCATTATAGACCATTTTGGGAACGTTCAACAGGTCCGGAGTCATCGTTTTTCATCCGGAAATTGATTTTTTGGACTGTACCAAAAATTATTCAAAATGTCAATTAGATCGTGCCTCATGTTGAATAACCACTTTTTAAACCCTCAGAGTGACCAAAATTGCCATTTTTACAGAGTTTTGCTTATTCAAAAGCCTCAATTTTGACCCGTTTCAGGGACAGAAATGGCTTTAAACACACTTATTTTAGTTGACAAAGTCATAATTCACATCCAACAGTCATTTACAGTCAAAAGATTACATGTTAAAATTTCATCCATATTGACCATTTTGGGATCGTTCGACATGTCCGGAGTCATCGTTTTTCATCCGAAAATTCATTTTTTGGACTGTACCAAAAATGATTCAAAATGTCAATTGGATCGTGCCTCATGTTGAATAACCACTTTTTAAAGCCTCACAGTGACCAAAATTGCCATTTTTACAGAGTTTTGTTTACTCAAAAGCTTCAATTTTGACCCGTTTCAGGCACAGAAATTACTTTAAACACACTTATTTTAGTTGACAAAGTCATAATTCACATCCAACAGTCATTTACAGTCAAAAGATTAAATGTTAAAATTTCATCCATATTGACCATTTTGGGATCGTTCAACATGTCCGGAGTCATCGTTTTTCATCCGAAAATTGATTTTTTGGACTGTACCGAAAATGATTCAAAATGTCAATTGGATCGTGCCTCATGTTGAATAACCACTTTTTAAAGCCTCATAGTGACCAAAATTGCCATTTTTGCAGAGTTTTGCTTACTCAAAAGCTTCAATTTTGACCCTTTTCAGGCACAGAAATGACTTTAAACACACTTATTTTAGTTGACAAAGTCATAATTCACATCCACCAGTCATTTACAGTCAAAAGATTAAATGTTAAAATTTCATCCATATTGGCCATTTTGGGATCGTTCGACATGTCCGGAGTCATCGTTTTCATCCGAAAAATGATTTTTTGGACTGTACCAAAAATGATTCAAAATGTCAATTGGATCGTGCCTCATGTTGAATAACCACTTTTTAAACCCTCAGAGTGACCAAAATTGCCATTTTTACAGAGTTTTGCTTACTCAAAAGCTTCAATTTTGACCCGTTTCAGGCACAGAATTGACTTTAAACACACTTATTTTAGTTGACAAAGTCATAATTCACATCCAACAGTCATTTAAAGTCAAAAGATTAAATGTTAAAATTTCATCCATATTGACCATTTTGGGATCGTTCGACATGTCCGGAGTCATCGTTTTTCATCCAAAAATTGATTTTTTGGACTGTACCAAAAATGATTCAAAATGTCAATTGGATCGTGCCTCATGTTGAATAACCACTTTTTAAACCCTCACAGTGACCAAAATTGCCATTTTTACAGAGTTATGATTACTCAAAAGCTTCAATTTTGACCCCTTTGAGGCACAGAAATGACTTAAAACACACTTATTTTAGTTGACAAAGTCATAATTCACATCCAACAGTCATTTAGAGTCAAAAGATTAAATGTTAAAATTTCATCATTATAGACTATTTTGGGAACGTTCAACAGGTCCGGAGTAATCGTTTTTCATCCGGAAATTGATTTTTTGGACTGTACCAAAAATGATTCAAAATGTCAATTGGGTCGTGCCTCATGTTGAATAACCACTTTTTAAACCCTCAGAGTGACCAAAATTGCCATTTTTACAGAGTTTTGCTTACTCAAAAGCTTCAATTTTGACCCGTTTCAGGCACAGAAATGACTTTAAACACACTTATTTTAGTTGACAAAGTCATAATTCACATCCAACAGTAATTTACAGTCAAAAGATTAAATGTTAAAATTTCATCCATATTGACCATTTTGGGATCGTTCGACATGTCCGGAGTCATCGTTTTTCATCCGAAAATTGATTTTTTGGACTGTACCAAAAATGATTCAAAATGTCAATTGGATCGTGCCTCATGTTGAATAACCACTTTTTAAACCCTCACAGTGACCAAAATTGGCATTTTTACAGAGTTATGATTACTCAAAAGCTTCAATTTTGACCCCTTTGAGGCACAGAAATGACTTAAAACACACTTATTTTAGTTGACAAAGTCATAATTCACATCCAACAGTCATTTAGAGTCAAAAGATTAAATGTTAAAATTTCATCATTATAGACCATTTTGGGAACGTTCAACAGGTCCGGAGTCATCTTTTTTCATCCGGAAATTGATTTTTTGGACTGTACCAAAAATGATTCAAAATGTCAATTGGATCGTGCCTCATGTTGAATAACCACTTTTTAAACCCTCAGCTTACTCAAAAGCTTCAATTTTGACCCGTTTCAGGCACAGAAATGACTTTAAACACACTTATTTTAGTTGACAAAGTCATAATTCACATCCGCCAGTCATTTACAGTCAAAAGATTAAATGTTAAAATTTCATCCATATTGGCCATTTTGGGATCGTTCGACATGTCCGGAGTCATCGTTTTCATCCGAAAAATGATTTTTTGGACTGTACCAAAAATGATTCAAAATGTCAATTGGATCGTGCCTCATGTTGAATAACCACTTTTTAAACCCTCAGAGTGACACAAATTGCCATTTTTACAGAGTTTTGCTTACTCAAAAGCTTCAATTTTGACCCGTTTCAGGCACAGAATTGACTTTAAACACACTTATTTTAGTTGACAAAGTCATAATTCACATCCAACAGTCATTTAAAGTCAAAAGATTAAATGTTAAAATTTCATCCATATTGACCATTTTGGGATCGTTTGACATGTCCGGAGTCATCGTTTTTCATCCGAAAATTGATTTTTTGGACTGTACCAAAAATGATTCAAAATGTCAATTGGATCGTGCCTCATGTTGAATAACCACTTTTTAAACCCTCACAGTGACCAAAATTGCCATTTTTACAGAGTTATGATTACTCAAAAGCTTCAATTTTGACCCCTTTGAGGCACAGAAATGACTTAAAACACACTTATTTTAGTTGACAAAGTCATAATTCACATCCAACAGTCATTTAGAGTCAAAAGATTAAATATTAAAATTTCATCCATATTGACCATTTTGGGATCGTTCGATATGTCCGGAGTCATCGTTTTTCATCCGAAAATTGATTTTTTGGACTGTACCAAAAATGATTCAAAATGTCAATTGGATCGTGCCTCATGTTGAATAACCACTTTTTAAACCCTCAGAATGACCAAAATTGCCATTTTTACAGAGTTTTGCTTACTCAAAAGCTTCAATTTTGACCCGTTTCAGGCACAGAAATGACTTTAAACACACTTATTTTAGTTGACAAAGTCATAATTCACATCCAACAGTCATTTACAGTCAAAAGATTAAATGTTAAAATTTCATCCATATTGACCATTTTGGGTTCGTTCGACATGTCCGGAGTCATCGTTTTTCATGCGAAAATTCATTTTTTGGACTGTACCAAAAATGATTCAAAATGTCAATTGTATCGTGCCTCATGTTTAATAACCACTTTTTAAAGCCTCACAGTGACCAAAATTGCCATTTTTACAGAGTTTTGATTACTCAAAAGCTTCAATTTTGACCCGTTTCAGGCACAGAAATGACTTTAAACACACTTATTTTAGTTGACAAAGTCATTATTCACATCCAACAGTCATTTACAGTCAAAAGATTAAATGGTAAAATTTCATCCATATTGACCATTTTGGGATCGTTCGACATGTCCGGAGTCATCCTTTTTCATCCGGAAATTGATTTTTTGGACTGTACCAAAAATGATTCAAAATGTCAATTGGATCGTGCCTCATGTTGAATAACCACTTTTTAAACCCTCAGAGTGACCAAAATTGCCATTTTTACAGAGTTTTGCTTACTCAAAAGCTTCAATTTTGACCCGTTTCAGGCACAGAAATGACTTTAAACACACTTATTTTAGTTGACAAAGTCATAATTCACATCCAACAGTAATTTACAGTCAAAAGATTAAATGTTAAAATTTCATCCATATTGACCATTTTGGGATCGTTCGACATGTCCGGAGTCATCGTTTTTCATCCGAAAATTGATTTTTTGGACTGTACCAAAAATTATTCAAAATGTCAATTGGATCGTGCCTCATGTTGAATAACCACTTTTTACAGCCTCATAGTGACCAAAATTGCCATTTTTGCAGAGTTTTGCTTACTCAAAAGGTTCAATTTTGACCTGTTTCAGGCACAGAAATGACTTTAAACACACTTATTTTAGTTGACAAAGTCATAATTCACATCCAACAGTCATTTAGAATCAAAAGATTAAATGTTAAAATTTCATCATTATAGACCATTTTGGGAACGTTCAACAGGTCCGGAGTCATCGTTTTTCATCCGGAAATTGATTTTTTGGACTGTACCAAAAATGATTCAAAATGTCAATTGGATCGTGCCTCATGTTGAATAACCACTTTTTAAACCCTCACAGTGACCAAAATTTGCCATTTTTACAGAGTTTTGATTACTCAAAAGCTGCAATTTTGACCCCTTTGAGGCACAGAAATGACTTTAAACACACTTATTTTAGTTGATAAAAGTCATAATTCACATCCAACAGTTATTTAGAGTCAAAAGATTAAATGTTAAAATTTCATCATTATAGACCATTTTGTGAACGTTCGACAGGTCCGGAGTCATCGTTTTTCATCCGAAAATTGATTTTTTGGACTGTACCAAAAATGATTCAAAATGTCAATTGGATCGTGCCTCATGTTGAATAACCACTTTTTAAACCCTCAGCTTACTCAAAAGCTTCAATTTTGACCCCTTTGAGGCACAGAAATGACTTTAAACACACTTATTTTAGTTGACAAAGTCATAATTCACATCCACCAGTCATTTACAGTCAAAAGATTCAATGTTAAAATTGCATCCATATTGACCATTTTGGGATCGTTCGACATGTCGGGAGTCATCGTTTTTCATCCGAAAATTGATTTTTTGGACTGTACCAAAAATGATTCAAAATGTCAATTGGATCGTGCCTCATGTTGAATAACCACTTTTTAAACCCTCACAGTGACCAAAATTGCCATTTTTACAGAGTTATGATTACTCAAAAGCTTCAATTTTGACCCCTTTGAGGCACAGAAATGACTTAAAACACACTTATTTTAGTTGACAAAGTCATAATTCACATCCAACAGTCATTTTGAGTCAAAAGATTAAATGTTAAAATTTCATCATTATAGACCATTTTGGGAACGTTCAACAGGTCCGGAGTCATCGTTTTTCATGCGAAAATTCATTTTTTGGACTGTACCAAAAATGATTCAAAATGTCAATTGGATCGTGCCTCATGTTTAATAACCACTTTTTAAAGCCTCACAGTGACCAAAATTGCCATTTTTACAGAGTTTTGATTACTCAAAAGCTTCAATTTTGACCCGTTTCAGGCACAGAAATGACTTTAAACACACTTATTTTAGTTGACAAAGTCATTATTCACATCCAACAGTCATTTACAGTCAAAAGATTAAATGGTAAAATTTCATCCATATTGACCATTTTGGGATCGTTCGACATGTCCGGAGTCATCCTTTTTCATCCGGAAATTGATTTTTTGGACTGTACCAAAAATGATTCAAAATGTCAATTGGATCGTGCCTCATGTTGAATAACCACTTTTTAAACCCTCAGAGTGACCAAAATTGCCATTTTTACAGAGTTTTGCTTACTCAAAAGCTTCAATTTTGACCCGTTTCAGGCACAGAAATGACTTTAAACACACTTATTTTAGTTGACAAAGTCATAATTCACATCCAACAGTAATTTACAGTCAAAAGATTAAATGTTAAAATTTCATCCATATTGACCATTTTGGGATCGTTCGACATGTCCGGAGTCATCGTTTTTCATCCGAAAATTGATTTTTTGGACTGTACCAAAAATTATTCAAAATGTCAATTGGATCGTGCCTCATGTTGAATAACCACTTTTTACAGCCTCATAGTGACCAAAATTGCCATTTTTGCAGAGTTTTGCTTACTCAAAAGGTTCAATTTTGACCTGTTTCAGGCACAGAAATGACTTTAAACACACTTATTTTAGTTGACAAAGTCATAATTCACATCCAACAGTCATTTAGAGTCAAAAGATTAAATGTTAAAATTTCATCATTATAGACCATTTTGGGAACGTTCAACAGGTCCGGAGTCATCGTTTTTCATCCGGAAATTGATTTTTTGGACTGTACCAAAAATGATTCAAAATGTCAATTGGATCGTGCCTCATGTTGAATAACCACTTTTTAAACCCTCACAGTGACCAAAATTTGCCATTTTTACAGAGTTTTGATTACTCAAAAGCTGCAATTTTGACCCCTTTGAGGCACAGAAATTACTTTAAACACACTTATTTTAGTTGATAAAAGTCATAATTCACATCCAACAGTTATTTAGAGTCAAAAGATTAAATGTTAAAATTTCATCATTATAGACCATTTTGTGAACGTTCGACAGGTCCGGAGTCATCGTTTTTCATCCGAAAATTGATTTTTTGGACTGTACCAAAAATGATTCAAAATGTCAATTGGATCGTGCCTCATGTTGAATAACCACTTTTTAAACCCTCAGCTTACTCAAAAGCTTCAATTTTGACCCCTTTGAGGCACAGAAATGACTTTAAACACACTTATTTTAGTTGACAAAGTCATAATTCACATCCACCAGTCATTTACAGTCAAAAGATTCAATGTTAAAATTGCATCCATATTGACCATTTTGGGATCGTTCGACATGTCGGGAGTCATCGTTTTTCATCCGAAAATTGATTTTTTGGACTGTACCAAAAATGATTCAAAATGTCAATTGGATCGTGCCTCATGTTGAATAACCACTTTTTAAACCCTCACAGTGACCAAAATTGCCATTTTTACAGAGTTATGATTACTCAAAAGCTTCAATTTTGACCTCTTTGAGGCACAGAAATGACTTTAAACACACTTATTTTAGTTGACAAAGTCATAATTCACATCCAACAGTCATTTACAGTCAAAAGATTAAATGTTAAAATTTCATCCATATTGACCATTTTGGGATCGTTCGACATGTCCGGAGTCATCGATTTTCATCCGAAAATTGATTTTTTGGACTGTACCAAAAATTATTCAAAATGTCAATTGTATCATGCCTCATGTTGAATAACCACTTTTTAAACCCTCAGAGTGACCAAAATTGCCATTTTTACAGAGTTATGATTACTCAAAAGCTTCAATTTTGACCCCTTTGAGGCACAGAAATGACTTAAAACACGCTTATTTTAGTTGACAAAGTCATAATTCACATCCAACAGTCATTTAGAGTCAAAAGATTAAATGTTAAAATTTCATCATTATAGACCATTTTGGGAACGTTCAACAGGTCCGGAGTCATCGTTTTTCATCCGGGAATTGATTTTTTGGACTGTACCAAAAATGATTCAAAATGTCAATTGGGTCGTGCCTCATGTTGAATAACCACTTTTTAAACCCTCACAGTGACCAAAATTGCCATTTTTACAGAGTTATGATTACTCAAAAGCTTCAATTTTGACCCCTTTGAGGCACAGAAATGACTTAAAACACACTTATTTTAGTTGACAAAGTCATAATTCACATCCAACAGTCATTTAGAGTCAAAAGATTAAATGTTAAAATTTCATCATTATAGACCATTTTGGGAACGTTCAACAGGTCCGGAGTCATCGTTTTTCATCCGGAAATTGATTTTTTGGACTGTACCAAAAATTATTCAAAATGTCAATTAGATCGTGCCTCATGTTGAATAACCACTTTTTAAACCCTCAGAGTGACCAAAATTGCCATTTTTACAGAGTTTTGCTTATTCAAAAGCCTCAATTTTGACCCGTTTCAGGGACAGAAATGGCTTTAAACACACTTATTTTAGTTGACAAAGTCATAATTCACATCCAACAGTCATTTACAGTCAAAAGATTACATGTTAAAATTTCATCCATATTGACCATTTTGGGATCGTTCGACATGTCCGGAGTCATCGTTTTTCATCCGAAAATTCATTTTTTGGACTGTACCAAAAATGATTCAAAATGTCAATTGGATCGTGCCTCATGTTGAATAACCACTTTTTAAAGCCTCACAGTGACCAAAATTGCCATTTTTACAGAGTTTTGTTTACTCAAAAGCTTCAATTTTGACCCGTTTCAGGCACAGAAATTACTTTAAACACACTTATTTTAGTTGACAAAGTCATAATTCACATCCAACAGTCATTTACAGTCAAAAGATTAAATGTTAAAATTTCATCCATATTGACCATTTTGGGATCGTTCAACATGTCCGGAGTCATCGTTTTTCATCCGAAAATTGATTTTTTGGACTGTACCGAAAATGATTCAAAATGTCAATTGGATCGTGCCTCATGTTGAATAACCACTTTTTAAAGCCTCATAGTGACCAAAATTGCCATTTTTGCAGAGTTTTGCTTACTCAAAAGCTTCAATTTTGACCCTTTTCAGGCACAGAAATGACTTTAAACACACTTATTTTAGTTGACAAAGTCATAATTCACATCCACCAGTCATTTACAGTCAAAAGATTAAATGTTAAAATTTCATCCATATTGGCCATTTTGGGATCGTTCGACATGTCCGGAGTCATCGTTTTCATCCGAAAAATGATTTTTTGGACTGTACCAAAAATGATTCAAAATGTCAATTGGATCGTGCCTCATGTTGAATAACCACTTTTTAAACCCTCAGAGTGACCAAAATTGCCATTTTTACAGAGTTTTGCTTACTCAAAAGCTTCAATTTTGACCCGTTTCAGGCACAGAATTGACTTTAAACACACTTATTTTAGTTGACAAAGTCATAATTCACATCCAACAGTCATTTAAAGTCAAAAGATTAAATGTTAAAATTTCATCCATATTGACCATTTTGGGATCGTTCGACATGTCCGGAGTCATCGTTTTTCATCCAAAAATTGATTTTTTGGACTGTACCAAAAATGATTCAAAATGTCAATTGGATCGTGCCTCATGTTGAATAACCACTTTTTAAACCCTCACAGTGACCAAAATTGCCATTTTTACAGAGTTATGATTACTCAAAAGCTTCAATTTTGACCCCTTTGAGGCACAGAAATGACTTAAAACACACTTATTTTAGTTGACAAAGTCATAATTCACATCCAACAGTCATTTAGAGTCAAAAGATTAAATGTTAAAATTTCATCATTATAGACTATTTTGGGAACGTTCAACAGGTCCGGAGTAATCGTTTTTCATCCGGAAATTGATTTTTTGGACTGTACCAAAAATGATTCAAAATGTCAATTGGGTCGTGCCTCATGTTGAATAACCACTTTTTAAACCCTCAGAGTGACCAAAATTGCCATTTTTACAGAGTTTTGCTTACTCAAAAGCTTCAATTTTGACCCGTTTCAGGCACAGAAATGACTTTAAACACACTTATTTTAGTTGACAAAGTCATAATTCACATCCAACAGTAATTTACAGTCAAAAGATTAAATGTTAAAATTTCATCCATATTGACCATTTTGGGATCGTTCGACATGTCCGGAGTCATCGTTTTTCATCCGAAAATTGATTTTTTGGACTGTACCAAAAATGATTCAAAATGTCAATTGGATCGTGCCTCATGTTGAATAACCACTTTTTAAACCCTCACAGTGACCAAAATTGGCATTTTTACAGAGTTATGATTACTCAAAAGCTTCAATTTTGACCCCTTTGAGGCACAGAAATGACTTAAAACACACTTATTTTAGTTGACAAAGTCATAATTCACATCCAACAGTCATTTAGAGTCAAAAGATTAAATGTTAAAATTTCATCATTATAGACCATTTTGGGAACGTTCAACAGGTCCGGAGTCATCTTTTTTCATACGGAAATTGATTTTTTGGACTGTACCAAAAATGATTCAAAATGTCAATTGGATCGTGCCTCATGTTGAATAACCACTTTTTAAACCCTCAGCTTACTCAAAAGCTTCAATTTTGACCCGTTTCAGGCACAGAAATGACTTTAAACACACTTATTTTAGTTGACAAAGTCATAATTCACATCCGCCAGTCATTTACAGTCAAAAGATTAAATGTTAAAATTTCATCCATATTGGCCATTTTGGGATCGTTCGACATGTCCGGAGTCATCGTTTTCATCCGAAAAATGATTTTTTGGACTGTACCAAAAATGATTCAAAATGTCAATTGGATCGTGCCTCATGTTGAATAACCACTTTTTAAACCCTCAGAGTGACACAAATTGCCATTTTTACAGAGTTTTGCTTACTCAAAAGCTTCAATTTTGACCCGTTTCAGGCACAGAATTGACTTTAAACACACTTATTTTAGTTGACAAAGTCATAATTCACATCCAACAGTCATTTAAAGTCAAAAGATTAAATGTTAAAATTTCATCCATATTGACCATTTTGGGATCGTTTGACATGTCCGGA
The DNA here is from genome assembly GCF_964263255.1 of Lissotriton vulgaris. Taxonomy (NCBI): domain Eukaryota; kingdom Metazoa; phylum Chordata; class Amphibia; order Caudata; family Salamandridae; genus Lissotriton; species Lissotriton vulgaris. The sequence goes on from NW_028247247.1 coordinate 336,773, forward strand.
GTCATCGTTTTTCATCCGAAAATTGATTTTTTGGACTGTACCAAAAATGATTCAAAATGTCAATTGGATCGTGCCTCATGTTGAATAACCACTTTTTAAACCCTCACTGTGACCAAAATTGCCATTTTTACAGAGTTATGATTACTCAAAAGCTTCAATTTTGACCCCTTTGAGGCACAGAAATGACTTAAAACACACTTATTTTAGTTGACAAAGTCATAATTCACATCCAACAGTCATTTAGAGTCAAAAGATTAAATATTAAAATTTCATCCATATTGACCATTTTGGGATCGTTCGATATGTCCGGAGTCATCGTTTTTCATCCGAAAATTGATTTTTTGGACTGTACCAAAAATGATTCAAAATGTCAATTGGATCGTGCCTCATGTTGAATAACCACTTTTTAAACCCTCAGAGTGACCAAAATTGCCATTTTTACAGAGTTTTGCTTACTCAAAAGCTTCAATTTTGACCCGTTTCAGGCACAGAAATGACTTTAAACACACTTATTTTAGTTGACAAAGTCATAATTCACATCCAACAGTCATTTACAGTCAAAAGATTAAATGTTAAAATTTCATCCATATTGACCATTTTGGGTTCGTTCGACATGTCCGGAGTCATCGTTTTTCATGCGAAAATTCATTTTTTGGACTGTACCAAAAATGATTCAAAATGTCAATTGTATCGTGCCTCATGTTTAATAACCACTTTTTAAAGCCTCACAGTGACCAAAATTGCCATTTTTACAGAGTTTTGATTACTCAAAAGCTTCAATTTTGACCCGTTTCAGGCACAGAAATGACTTTAAACACACTTATTTTAGTTGACAAAGTCATTATTCACATCCAACAGTCATTTACAGTCAAAAGATTAAATGGTAAAATTTCATCCATATTGACCATTTTGGGATCGTTCGACATGTCCGGAGTCATCCTTTTTCATCCGGAAATTGATTTTTTGGACTGTACCAAAAATGATTCAAAATGTCAATTGGATCGTGCCTCATGTTGAATAACCACTTTTTAAACCCTCAGAGTGACCAAAATTGCCATTTTTACAGAGTTTTGCTTACTCAAAAGCTTCAATTTTGACCCGTTTCAGGCACAGAAATGACTTTAAACACACTTATTTTAGTTGACAAAGTCATAATTCACATCCAACAGTAATTTACAGTCAAAAGATTAAATGTTAAAATTTCATCCATATTGACCATTTTGGGATCGTTCGACATGTCCGGAGTCATCGTTTTTCATCCGAAAATTGATTTTTTGGACTGTACCAAAAATTATTCAAAATGTCAATTGGATCGTGCCTCATGTTGAATAACCACTTTTTACAGCCTCATAGTGACCAAAATTGCCATTTTTGCAGAGTTTTGCTTACTCAAAAGGTTCAATTTTGACCTGTTTCAGGCACAGAAATGACTTTAAACACACTTATTTTAGTTGACAAAGTCATAATTCACATCCAACAGTCATTTAGAGTCAAAAGATTAAATGTTAAAATTTCATCATTATAGACCATTTTGGGAACGTTCAACAGGTCCGGAGTCATCGTTTTTCATCCGGAAATTGATTTTTTGGACTGTACCAAAAATGATTCAAAATGTCAATTGGATCGTGCCTCATGTTGAATAACCACTTTTTAAACCCTCACAGTGACCAAAATTTGCCATTTTTACAGAGTTTTGATTACTCAAAAGCTGCAATTTTGACCCCTTTGAGGCACAGAAATGACTTTAAACACACTTATTTTAGTTGATAAAAGTCATAATTCACATCCAACAGTTATTTAGAGTCAAAAGATTAAATGTTAAAATTTCATCATTATAGACCATTTTGTGAACGTTCGACAGGTCCGGAGTCATCGTTTTTCATCCGAAAATTGATTTTTTGGACTGTACCAAAAATGATTCAAAATGTCAATTGGATCGTGCCTCATGTTGAATAACCACTTTTTAAACCCTCAGCTTACTCAAAAGCTTCAATTTTGACCCCTTTGAGGCACAGAAATGACTTTAAACACACTTATTTTAGTTGACAAAGTCATAATTCACATCCACCAGTCATTTACAGTCAAAAGATTCAATGTTAAAATTGCATCCATATTGACCATTTTGGGATCGTTCGACATGTCGGGAGTCATCGTTTTTCATCCGAAAATTGATTTTTTGGACTGTACCAAAAATGATTCAAAATGTCAATTGGATCGTGCCTCATGTTGAATAACCACTTTTTAAACCCTCACAGTGACCAAAATTGCCATTTTTACAGAGTTATGATTACTCAAAAGCTTCAATTTTGACCCCTTTGAGGCACAGAAATGACTTAAAACACACTTATTTTAGTTGACAAAGTCATAATTCACATCCAACAGTCATTTAGAGTCAAAAGATTAAATGTTAAAATTTCATCATTATAGACCATTTTGGGAACGTTCAACAGGTCCGGAGTCATCGTTTTTCATCCGGAAATTGATTTTTTGGACTGTACCAAAAATGATTCAAAATGTCAATTGGGTCGTGCCTCATGTTGAATAACCACTTTTTAAACCCTCAGAGTGACCAAAATTGCCATTTTTACAGAGTTTTGCTTACTCAAAAGCTTCAATTTTGACCCTTTTCAGGCACAGAAATTACTTTAAACACACTTATTTTAGTTGACAAAGTCATAATTCACATCCAACAGTCATTTACAGTCAAAAGATTAAATGTTAAAATTTCATCCATATTGACCATTTTGGGATCGTTCGACATGTCCGGAGTCATCGTTTTTCATCCGAAAATTGATTTTTTGGACTGTACCAAAAATTATTCAAAATGTCAATTGGATCGTGCCTCATGTTGAATAACCACTTTTTACAGCCTCATAGTGACCAAAATTGCCATTTTTACAGAGTTATGATTACTCAAAAGCTTCAATTTTGACCCCTTTGAGGCACAGAAATGACTTAAAACACACTTATTTTAGTTGACAAAGTCATAATTCACATCCAACAGTCATTTAGAGTCAAAAGATTAAATGTTAAAATTTCATCATTATAGACCATTGTGGGAACGTTCAACAGGTCCGGAGTCATCGTTTTTCATCCGGAAATTGATTTTTTGGACTGTACCAAAAATGATTCAAAATGTCAATTGGGTCGTGCCTCATGTTGAATAACCACTTTTTAAACCCTCAGAGTGACCAAAATTGACATTTTTACAGAGTTTTGCTTACTCAAAAGCTTCAATTTTGACCCTTTTCAGGCACAGAAATGACTTTAAACACACTTATTTTAGTTGACAAAGTCATAATTCACATCCAACAGTCATTTACAGTCAAAAGATTAAATGTTAAAATTTCATCCATATTGACCATTTTGGGATCGTTCGACATGTCCGGAGTCATCGTTTTTCATCCGAAAATTCATTTTTTGGACTGTACCAAAAATGATTCAAAATGTCAATTGGATCGTGCCTCATGTTGAATAACCACTTTTTAAACCCTCAGCTTACTCAAAAGCTTCAATTTTAACCCCTTTGAGGCACAGAAATGACTTTAAACACACTTATTTTAGTTGACAAAGTCATAATTCACATCCACCAGTCATTTACAGTCAAAAGATTCAATGTTAAAATTTCATCCATATTGGCCATTTTGGGATCGTTCGACATGTCCGGAGTCATCTTTTTTCATCCGGAAATTGATTTTTTGGACTGTACCAAAAATGATTCAAAATGTCAATTGGATCGTGCCTCATGTTGAATAACCACTTTTTAAACCCTCAGCTTACTCAAAAGCTTCAATTTTGACCCGTTTCAGGCACAGAAATGACTTTAAACACACTTATTTTAGTTGACAAAGTCATAATTCACATCCACCAGTCATTTACAGTCAAAAGATTAAATGTTAAAATTTCATCCATATTGGCCATTTTGGGATCGTTCGACATGTCCGGAGTCATCGTTTTCATCCGAAAAATGATTTTTTGGACTGTACCAAAAATGATTCAAAATGTCAATTGGATCGTGCCTCATGTTGAATAACCACTTTTTAAACCCTCAGAGTGACCAAAATTGCCATTTTTACAGAGTTTTGCTTACTCAAAAGCTTCAATTTTGACCCGTTTCAGGCACAGAATTGACTTTAAACACACTTATTTTAGTTGACAAAGTCATAATTCACATCCAACAGTCATTTAAAGTCAAAAGATTAAATGTTAAAATTTCATCCATATTGACCATTTTGGGATCGTTCGACATGTCCGGAGTCATCGTTTTTCATCCGAAAATTGATTTTTTGGACTGTACCAAAAATGATTCAAAATGTCAATTGGATCGTGCCTCATGTTGAATAACCACTTTTTAAACCCTCACAGTGACCAAAATTGCCATTTTTACAGAGTTATGATTACTCAAAAGCTTCAATTTTGACCCCTTTGAGGCACAGAAATGACTTAAAACACACTTATTTTAGTTGACAAAGTCATAATTCACATCCAACAGTCATTTAGAGTCAAAAGATTAAATATTAAAATTTCATCCATATTGACCATTTTGGGATCGTTCGATATGTCCGGAGTCATCGTTTTTCATCCGAAAATTGATTTTTTGGACTGTACCAAAAATGATTCAAAATGTCAATTGGATCGTGCCTCATGTTGAATAACCACTTTTTAAACCCTCAGAGTGACCAAAATTGCCATTTTTACAGAGTTTTGCTTACTCAAAAGCTTCAATTTTGACCCGTTTCAGGCACAGAAATGACTTTAAACACACTTATTTTAGTTGACAAAGTCATAATTCACATCCAACAGTCATTTACAGTCAAAAGATTAAATGTTAAAATTTCATCCATATTGACCATTTTGGGTTCGTTCGACATGTCCGGAGTCATCGTTTTTCATGCGAAAATTCATTTTTTGGACTGTACCAAAAATGATTCAAAATGTCAATTGGATCGTGCCTCATGTTTAATAACCACTTTTTAAAGCCTCACAGTGACCAAAATTGCCATTTTTACAGAGTTTTGATTACTCAAAAGCTTCAATTTTGACCCGTTTCAGGCACAGAAATGACTTTAAACACACTTATTTTAGTTGACAAAGTCATTATTCACATCCAACAGTCATTTACAGTCAAAAGATTAAATGGTAAAATTTCATCCATATTGACCATTTTGGGATCGTTCGACATGTCCGGAGTCATCCTTTTTCATCCGGAAATTGATTTTTTGGACTGTACCAAAAATGATTCAAAATGTCAATTGGATCGTGCCTCATGTTGAATAACCACTTTTTAAACCCTCAGAGTGACCAAAATTGCCATTTTTACAGAGTTTTGCTTACTCAAAAGCTTCAATTTTGACCCGTTTCAGGCACAGAAATGACTTTAAACACACTTATTTTAGTTGACAAAGTCATAATTCACATCCAACAGTAATTTACAGTCAAAAGATTAAATGTTAAAATTTCATCCATATTGACCATTTTGGGATCGTTCGACATGTCCGGAGTCATCGTTTTTCATCCGAAAATTGATTTTTTGGACTGTACCAAAAATTATTCAAAATGTCAATTGGATCGTGCCTCATGTTGAATAACCACTTTTTACAGCCTCATAGTGACCAAAATTGCCATTTTTGCAGAGTTTTGCTTACTCAAAAGGTTCAATTTTGACCTGTTTCAGGCACAGAAATGACTTTAAACACACTTATTTTAGTTGACAAAGTCATAATTCACATCCAACAGTCATTTAGAGTCAAAAGATTAAATGTTAAAATTTCATCATTATAGACCATTTTGGGAACGTTCAACAGGTCCGGAGTCATCGTTTTTCATCCGGAAATTGATTTTTTGGACTGTACCAAAAATGATTCAAAATGTCAATTGGATCGTGCCTCATGTTGAATAACCACTTTTTAAACCCTCACAGTGACCAAAATTTGCCATTTTTACAGAGTTTTGATTACTCAAAAGCTGCAATTTTGACCCCTTTGAGGCACAGAAATGACTTTAAACACACTTATTTTAGTTGATAAAAGTCATAATTCACATCCAACAGTTATTTAGAGTCAAAAGATTAAATGTTAAAATTTCATCATTATAGACCATTTTGTGAACGTTCGACAGGTCCGGAGTCATCGTTTTTCATCCGAAAATTGATTTTTTGGACTGTACCAAAAATGATTCAAAATGTCAATTGGATCGTGCCTCATGTTGAATAACCACTTTTTAAACCCTCAGCTTACTCAAAAGCTTCAATTTTGACCCCTTTGAGGCACAGAAATGACTTTAAACACACTTATTTTAGTTGACAAAGTCATAATTCACATCCACCAGTCATTTACAGTCAAAAGATTCAATGTTAAAATTGCATCCATATTGACCATTTTGGGATCGTTCGACATGTCGGGAGTCATCGTTTTTCATCCGAAAATTGATTTTTTGGACTGTACCAAAAATGATTCAAAATGTCAATTGGATCGTGCCTCATGTTGAATAACCACTTTTTAAACCCTCACAGTGACCAAAATTGCCATTTTTACAGAGTTATGATTACTCAAAAGCTTCAATTTTGACCCCTTTGAGGCACAGAAATGACTTAAAACACACTTATTTTAGTTGACAAAGTCATAATTCACATCCAACAGTCATTTAGAGTCAAAAGATTAAATGTTAAAATTTCATCATTATAGACCATTTTGGGAACGTTCAACAGGTCCGGAGTCATCGTTTTTCATCCGGAAATTGATTTTTTGGACTGTACCAAAAATGATTCAAAATGTCAATTGGGTCGTGCCTCATGTTGAATAACCACTTTTTAAACCCTCAGAGTGACCAAAATTGCAATTTTTACAGAGTTTTGCTTACTCAAAAGCTTCAATTTTGACCCTTTTCAGGCACAGAAATGACTTTAAACACACTTATTTTAGTTGACAAAGTCATAATTCACATCCAACAGTCATTTACAGTCAAAAGATTAAATGTTAAAATTTCATCCATATTGACCATTTTGGGATCGTTCGACATGTCCGGAGTCATCGTTTTTCATCCGAAAATTGATTTTTTGGACTGTACCAAAAATTATTCAAAATGTCAATTGGATCGTGCCTCATGTTGAATAACCACTTTTTACAGCCTCATAGTGACCAAAATTGCCATTTTTACAGAGTTATGATTACTCAAAAGCTTCAATTTTGACCCCTTTGAGGCACAGAAATGACTTAAAACACACTTATTTTAGTTGACAAAGTCATAATTCACATCCAACAGTCATTTAGAGTCAAAAGATTAAATGTTAAAATTTCATCATTATAGACCATTGTGGGAACGTTCAACAGGTCCGGAGTCATCGTTTTTCATCCGGAAATTGATTTTTTGGACTGTACCAAAAATGATTCAAAATGTCAATTGGGTCGTGCCTCATGTTGAATAACCACTTTTTAAACCCTCAGAGTGACCAAAATTGACATTTTTACAGAGTTTTGCTTACTCAAAAGCTTCAATTTTGACCCTTTTCAGGCACAGAAATGACTTTAAACACACTTATTTTAGTTGACAAAGTCATAATTCACATCCAACAGTCATTTACAGTCAAAAGATTAAATGTTAAAATTTCATCCATATTGACCATTTTGGGATCGTTCGACATGTCCGGAGTCATCGTTTTTCATCCGAAAATTCATTTTTTGGACTGTACCAAAAATGATTCAAAATGTCAATTGGATCGTGCCTCATGTTGAATAACCACTTTTTAAACCCTCAGCTTACTCAAAAGCTTCAATTTTAACCCCTTTGAGGCACAGAAATGACTTTAAACACACTTATTTTAGTTGACAAAGTCATAATTCACATCCACCAGTCATTTACAGTCAAAAGATTCAATGTTAAAATTTCATCCATATTGGCCATTTTGGGATCGTTCGACATGTCCGGAGTCATCGTTTTCATCCGAAAATTGATTTTTTGGACTGTATCAAAAATGATTCAAAATGTCAATTGGATCGTGCCTCATGTTGAATAACCACTTTTTAAACCCTCACAGTGACCAAAATTGCCATTTTTACAGAGTTATGATTACTCAAAAGCTTCAATTTTGACCCCTTTGAGGCACAGAAATGACTTAAAACACACTTATTTTAGTTGACAAAGTCATAATTCACATCCAACAGTCATTTAGAGTCAAAAGATTAAATATTAAAATTTCATCCATATTGACCATTTTGGGATCGTTCGATATGTCCGGAGTCATCGTTTTTCATCCGAAAATTGATTTTTTGGACTGTACCAAAAATGATTCAAAATGTCAATTGGATCGTGCCTCATGTTGAATAACCACTTTTTAAACCCTCAGAGTGACCAAAATTGCCATTTTTACAGAGTTTTGCTTACTCAAAAGCTTCAATTTTGACCCGTTTCAGGCACAGAAATGACTTTAAACACACTTATTTTAGTTGACAAAGTCATAATTCACATCCAACAGTCATTTACAGTCAAAAGATTAAATGTTAAAATTTCATCCATATTGACCATTTTGGGTTCGTTCGACATGTCCGGAGTCATCGTTTTTCATGCGAAAATTCATTTTTTGGACTGTACCAAAAATGATTCAAAATGTCAATTGGATCGTGCCTCATGTTTAATAACCACTTTTTAAAGCCTCACAGTGACCAAAATTGCCATTTTTACAGAGTTTTGATTACTCAAAAGCTTCAATTTTGACCCGTTTCAGGCACAGAAATGACTTTAAACACACTTATTTTAGTTGACAAAGTCATTATTCACATCCAACAGTCATTTACAGTCAAAAGATTAAATGGTAAAATTTCATCCATATTGACCATTTTGGGATCGTTCGACATGTCCGGAGTCATCCTTTTTCATCCGGAAATTGATTTTTTGGACTGTACCAAAAATGATTCAAAATGTCAATTGGATCGTGCCTCATGTTGAATAACCACTTTTTAAACCCTCAGAGTGACCAAAATTGCCATTTTTACAGAGTTTTGCTTACTCAAAAGCTTCAATTTTGACCCGTTTCAGGCACAGAAATGACTTTAAACACACTTATTTTAGTTGACAAAGTCATAATTCACATCCAACAGTAATTTACAGTCAAAAGATTAAATGTTAAAATTTCATCCATATTGACCATTTTGGGATCGTTCGACATGTCCGGAGTCATCGTTTTTCATCCGAAAATTGATTTTTTGGACTGTACCAAAAATTATTCAAAATGTCAATTGGATCGTGCCTCATGTTGAATAACCACTTTTTACAGCCTCATAGTGACCAAAATTGCCATTTTTGCAGAGTTTTGCTTACTCAAAAGGTTCAATTTTGACCTGTTTCAGGCACAGAAATGACTTTAAACACACTTATTTTAGTTGACAAAGTCATAATTCACATCCAACAGTCATTTAGAGTCAAAAGATTAAATGTTAAAATTTCATCATTATAGACCATTTTGGGAACGTTCAACAGGTCCGGAGTCATCGTTTTTCATCCGGAAATTGATTTTTTGGACTGTACCAAAAATGATTCAAAATGTCAATTGGATCGTGCCTCATGTTGAATAACCACTTTTTAAACCCTCAGCTTACTCAAAAGCTTCAATTTTGACCCCTTTGAGGCACAGAAATGACTTTAAACACACTTATTTTAGTTGACAAAGTCATAATTCACATCCACCAGTCATTTACAGTCAAAAGATTCAATGTTAAAATTGCATCCATATTGACCATTTTGGGATCGTTCGACATGTCGGGAGTCATCGTTTTTCATCCGAAAATTGATTTTTTGGACTGTACCAAAAATGATTCAAAATGTCAATTGGATCGTGCCTCATGTTGAATAACCACTTTTTAAACCCTCACAGTGACCAAAATTGCCATTTTTACAGAGTTATGATTACTCAAAAGCTTCAATTTTGACCCCTTTGAGGCACAGAAATGACTTAAAACACACTTATTTTAGTTGACAAAGTCATAATTCACATCCAACAGTCATTTAGAGTCAAAAGATTAAATGTTAAAATTTCATCATTATAGACCATTTTGGGAACGTTCAACAGGTCCGGAGTCATCGTTTTTCATCCGGAAATTGATTTTTTGGACTGTACCAAAAATGATTCAAAATGTCAATTGGGTCGTGCCTCATGTTGAATAACCACTTTTTAAACCCTCAGAGTGACCAAAATTGCCATTTTTACAGAGTTTTGCTTACTCAAAAGCTTCAATTTTGACCCTTTTCAGGCACAGAAATGACTTTAAACACACTTATTTTAGTTGACAAAGTCATAATTCACATCCAACAGTCATTTACAGTCAAAAGATTAAATGTTAAAATTTCATCCATATTGACCATTTTGGGATCGTTCGACATGTCCGGAGTCATCGTTTTTCATCCGAAAATTGATTTTTTGGACTGTACCAAAAATTATTCAAAATGTCAATTGGATCGTGCCTCATGTTGAATAACCACTTTTTACAGCCTCATAGTGACCAAAATTGCCATTTTTACAGAGTTATGATTACTCAAAAGCTTCAATTTTGACCCCTTTGAGGCACAGAAATGACTTAAAACACACTTATTTTAGTTGACAAAGTCATAATTCACATCCAACAGTCATTTAGAGTCAAAAGATTAAATGTTAAAATTTCATCATTATAGACCATTGTGGGAACGTTCAACAGGTCCGGAGTCATCGTTTTTCATCCGGAAATTGATTTTTTGGACTGTACCAAAAATGATTCAAAATGTCAATTGGGTCGTGCCTCATGTTGAATAACCACTTTTTAAACCCTCAGAGTGACCAAAATTGACATTTTTACAGAGTTTTGCTTACTCAAAAGCTTCAATTTTGACCCTTTTCAGGCACAGAAATGACTTTAAACACACTTATTTTAGTTGACAAAGTCATAATTCACATCCAACAGTCATTTACAGTCAAAAGATTAAATGTTAAAATTTCATCCATATTGACCATTTTGGGATCGTTCGACATGTCCGGAGTCATCGTTTTTCATCCGAAAATTCATTTTTTGGACTGTACCAAAAATGATTCAAAATGTCAATTGGATCGTGCCTCATGTTGAATAACCACTTTTTAAACCCTCAGCTTACTCAAAAGCTTCAATTTTAACCCCTTTGAGGCACAGAAATGACTTTAAACACACTTATTTTAGTTGACAAAGTCATAATTCACATCCACAAGTCATTTACAGTCAAAAGATTCAATGTTAAAATTTCATCCATATTGGCCATTTTGGGATCGTTCGACATGTCCGGAGTCATCGTTTTCATCCGAAAATTGATTTTTTGGACTGTATCAAAAATGATTCAAAATGTCAATTGGATCGTGCCTCATGTTGAATAACCACTTTTTAAACCCTCAGAGTGACCAAAATTGCCATTTTTACAGAGTTTTTCTTACTCAAAAGCTTCAATTTTGACCCGTTTCAGGCACAGAAATGACTTTAAACACACTTATTTTAGTTGACAAAGTCATAATTCACATCCAACAGTCATTTACAGTCAAAAGATTAAATGGTAAAATTTCATCCATATTGACCATTTTGGGATCGTTCGACATGTCCGGAGTCATCCTTTTTCATCCGGAAATTGATTTTTTGGACTGTACCAAAAATGATTCAAAATGTCAATTGGATCGTGCCTCATGTTGAATAACCACTTTTTAAACCCTCAGAGTGACCAAAATTGCAATTTTTACAGAGTTTTGCTTACTCAAAAGCTTCAATTTTGACCCGTTTCAGGCACAGAAATGACTTTAAACACACTTATTTTAGTTGACAAAGTCATAATTCACATCCAACAGTAATTTACAGTCAAAAGATTAAATGTTAAAATTTCATCCATATTGACCATTTTGGGATCGTTCGACATGTCCGGAGTCATCGTTTTTCATCCGAAAATTGATTTTTTGGACTGTACCAAAAATTATTAAAAATGTCAATTGGATCGTGCCTCATGTTGAATAACCACTTTTTAAACCCTCAGAGTGACCAAAATTGCCATTTTTACAGAGTTTTGCTTACTCAAAAGCTTCAATTTTGACCCGTTTCAGGCACAGAAATGACTTTAAACACACTTATTTTAGTTGACAAAGTCATAATTCACATCCAACAGTAATTTACAGTCAAAAGATTAAATGTTAAAATTTCATCCATATTGACCATTTTGGGATCGTTCGACATGTCCGGAGTCATCGTTTTTCATCCGAAATTTGATTTTTTGGACTGTACCAAAAATTATTCAAAATGTCAATTGGATCGTGCCTCATGTTGAATAACCACTTTTTACAGCCTCATAGTGACCAAAATTGCCATTTTTGCAGAGTTTTGCTTACTCAAAAGGTTCAATTTTGACCTGTTTCAGGCACAGAAATGACTTTAAACACACTTATTTTAGTTGACAAAGCCATAATTCACATCCAACAGTCATTTAGAGTCAAAAGATTAAATGTTAAAATTTCATCATTATAGACCATTTTGGGAACGTTCAACAGGTCCGGAGTCATCGTTTTTCATCCGGAAATTGATTTTTTGGACTGTACCAAAAATGATTCAAAATGTCAATTGGATCGTGCCTCATGTTGAATAACCACTTTTTAAACCCTCACAGTGACCAAAATTTGCCATTTTTACAGAGTTTTGATTACTCAAAAGCTGCAATTTTGACCCCTTTGAGGCACAGAAATGACTTTAAACACACTTATTTTAGTTGATAAAAGTCATAATTTACATCCAACAGTTATTTAGAGTCAAAAGATTAAATGTTAAAATTTCATCATTATAGACCATTTTGTGAACGTTCGACAGGTCCGGAGTCATCGTTTTTCATCCGAAAATTGATTTTTTGGACTGTACCAAAAATGATTCAAAATGTCAATTGGATCGTGCCTCATGTTGAATAACCACTTTTTAACCCCTCAGCTTACTCAAAAGCTTCAATTTTGACCCCTTTGAGGCACAGAAATGACTTTAAACACACTTATTTTAGTTGACAAAGTCATAATTCACATCCACCAGTCATTTACAGTCAAAAGATTCAATGTTAAAATTGCATCCATATTGACCATTTTGGGATCGTTCGACATGTCGGGAGTCATCGTTTTTCATCCGAAAATTGATTTTTTGGACTGTACCAAAAATGATTCAAAATGTCAATTGGATCGTGCCTCATGTTGAATAACCACTTTTTAAACCCTCACAGTGACCAAAATTGCCATTTTTACAGAGTTATGATTACTCAAAAGCTTCAATTTTGACCCCTTTGAGGCACAGAAATGACTTAAAACACACTTATTTTAGTTGACAAAGTCATAATTCACATCCAACAGTCATTTAGAGTCAAAAGATTAAATGTTAAAATTTCATCATTATAGACCATTTTGGGAACGTTCAACAGGTCCGGAGTCATCGTTTTTCATCCGGAAATTGATTTTTTGGACTGTACCAAAAATGATTCAAAATGTCAATTGGGTCGTGCCTCATGTTGAATAACCACTTTTTAAACCCTCAGAGTGACCAAAATTGCCATTTTTACAGAGTTTTGCTTACTCAAAAGCTTCAATTTGGACCCTTTTCAGGCACAGAAATGACTTTAAACACACTTATTTTAGTTGACAAAGTCATAATTCACATCCAACAGTCATTTACAGTCAAAAGATTAAATGTTAAAATTTCATCCATATTGACCATTTTGGGATCGTTCGACATGTCCGGAGTCATCGTTTTTCATCCGAAAATTGATTTTTTGGACTGTACCAAAAATTATTCAAAATGTCAATTGGATCGTGCCTCATGTTAAATAACCACTTTTTAAACCCTCAGCTTACTCAAAAGCTTCAATTTTAACCCCTTTGAGGCACAGAAATGACTTTAAACACACTTATTTTAGTTGACAAAGTCATAATTCACATCCACCAGTCATTTACAGTCAAAAGATTCAATGTTAAAATTTCATCCATATTGACCATTTTGGGATCGTTCGACATGTCCGGAGTCATCGATTTTCATCCGAAAATTGATTTTTTGGACTGTACCAAAAATTATTCAAAATGTCAATTGGATCGTGCCTCATGTTGAATAACCACTTTTTAAACCCTCAGAGTGACCAAAATTGCCATTTTTACAGAGTTATGATTACTCAAAAGCTTCAATTTTGACCCCTTTGAGGCACAGAAATGACTTAAAACACACTTATTTTAGTTGACAAAGTCATAATTCACATCCAACAGTCATTTAGAGTCAAAAGATTAAATGTTAAAATTTCATCATTATAGACCATTTTGGGAACGTTCAATAGGTCCGGAGTCATCGTTTTTCATCCGGAAATTGATTTTTTGGACTGTACCAAAAATGATTCAAAATGTCAATTGGGTCGTGCCTCATGTTGAATAACCACTTTTTAAACCCTCACAGTGACCAAAATTGCCATTTTTACAGAGTTATGATTACTCAAAAGCTTCAATTTTGACCCCTTTGAGGCACAGAAATGACTTAAAACACACTTATTTTAGTTGACAAAGTCATAATTCACATCCAACAGTCATTTAGAGTCAAAAGATTAAATGTTAAAATTTCATCATTATAGACCATTTTGGGAACGTTCAACAGGTCCGGAGTCATCGTTTTTCATCCGGAAATTGACTTTTTGGACTGTACCAAAAATGATTCAAAATGTCAATTGGGTCGTGCCTCATGTTGAATAACCACTTTTTAAACCCTCAGAGTGACCAAAATTGCCATTTTTACAGAGTTTTGCTTACTCAAAAGCTTCAATTTTGACCCTTTTCAGGCACAGAAATGACTTGAAACACACTTATTTTAGTTGACAAAGTCATAATTCACATCCAACAGTCATTTACAGTCAAAAGATTAAATGTTAAAATGTCATCCATATTGACCATTTTGGGATCGTTCGACATGTCCGGAGTCATCGTTTTTCATCCGAAAATTGATTTTTTGGACTGTACCAAAAATTATTCAAAATGTCAATTGGATCGTGCCTCATGTTGAATAACCACTTTTTACAGCCTCATAGTGACCAAAATTGCCATTTTTACAGAGTTATGATTACTCAAAAGCTTCAATTTTGACCCCTTTGAGGCACAGAAATGACTTAAAACACACTTATTTTAGTTGACAAAGTCATAATTCACATCCAACAGTCATTTAGAGTCAAAAGATTAAATGTTAAAATTTCATCATTATAGACCATTGTGGGAACGTTCAACAGGTCCGGAGTCATCGTTTTTCATCCGGAAATTGATTTTTTGGACTGTACCAAAAATGATTCAAAATGTCAATTGGGTCGTGCCTCATGTTGAATAACCACTTTTTAAACCCTCAGAGTGACCAAAATTGACATTTTTACAGAGTTTTGCTTACTCAAAAGCTTCAATTTTGACCCTTTTCAGGCACAGAAATGACTTTAAACACACTTATTTTAGTTGACAAAGTCATAATTCACATCCAACAGTCATTTACAGTCAAAAGATTAAATGTTAAAATTTCATCCATATTGACCATTTTGGGATCGTTCGACATGTCCGGAGTCATCGTTTTTCATCCGAAAATTCATTTTTTGGACTGTACCAAAAATGATTCAAAATGTCAATTGGATCGTGCCTCATGTTGAATAACCACTTTTTAAACCCTCAGCTTACTCAAAAGCTTCAATTTTAACCCCTTTGAGGCACAGAAATGACTTTAAACACACTTATTTTAGTTGACAAAGTCATAATTCACATCCACCAGTCATTTACAGTCAAAAGATTCAATGTTAAAATTTCATCCATATTGGCCATTTTGGGATCGTTCGACATGTCCGGAGTCATCGTTTTCATCCGAAAATTGATTTTTTGGACTGTATCAAAAATGATTCAAAATGTCAATTGGATCGTGCCTCATGTTGAATAACCACTTTTTAAACCCTCAGAGTGACCAAAATTGCCATTTTTACAGAGTTTTTCTTACTCAAAAGCTTCAATTTTGACCCGTTTCAGGCACAGAAATGACTTTAAACACACTTATTTTAGTTGACAAAGTCATAATTCACATCCAACAGTCATTTACAGTCAAAAGATTAAATGGTAAAATTTCATCGATATTGACCATTTTGGGATCGTTCGACATGTCCGGAGTCATCCTTTTTCATCCGGAAATTGATTTTTTGGACTGTACCAAAAATGATTCAAAATGTCAATTGGATCGTGCCTCATGTTGAATAACCACTTTTTAAACCCTCAGAGTGACCAAAATTGCAATTTTTACAGAGTTTTGCTTACTCAAAAGCTTCAATTTTGACCCGTTTCAGGCACAGAAATGACTTTAAACACACTTATTTTAGTTGACAAAGTCATAATTCACATCCAACAGTAATTTACAGTCAAAAGATTAAATGTTAAAATTTCATCCATATTGACCATTTTGGGATCGTTCGACATGTCCGGAGTCATCGTTTTTCATCCGAAAATTGATTTTTTGGACTGTACCAAAAATTATTAAAAATGTCAATTGGATCGTGCCTCATGTTGAATAACCACTTTTTAAACCCTCAGAGTGACCAAAATTGCCATTTTTACAGAGTTTTGCTTACTCAAAAGCTTCAATTTTGACCCGTTTCAGGCACAGAAATGACTTTAAACACACTTATTTTAGTTGACAAAGTCATAATTCACATCCAACAGTAATTTACAGTCAAAAGATTAAATGTTAAAATTTCATCCATATTGACCATTTTGGGATCGTTCGACATGTCCGGAGTCATCGTTTTTCATCCGAAATTTGATTTTTTGGACTGTACCAAAAATTATTCAAAATGTCAATTGGATCGTGCCTCATGTTGAATAACCACTTTTTACAGCCTCATAGTGACCAAAATTGCCATTTTTGCAGAGTTTTGCTTACTCAAAAGGTTCAATTTTGACCTGTTTCAGGCACAGAAATGACTTTAAACACACTTATTTTAGTTGACAAAGTCATAATTCACATCCAACAGTCATTTAGAGTCAAAAGATTAAATGTTAAAATTTCATCATTATAGACCATTTTGGGAACGTTCAACAGGTCCGGAGTCATCGTTTTTCATCCGGAAATTGATTTTTTGGACTGTACCAAAAATGATTCAAAATGTCAATTGGATCGTGCCTCATGTTGAATAACCACTTTTTAAACCCTCACAGTGACCAAAATTTGCCATTTTTACAGAGTTTTGATTACTCAAAAGCTGCAATTTTGACCCCTTTGAGGCACAGAAATGACTTTAAACACACTTATTTTAGTTGATAAAAGTCATAATTCACATCCAACAGTTATTTAGAGTCAAAAGATTAAATGTTAAAATTTCATCATTATAGACCATTTTGTGAACGTTCGACAGGTCCGGAGTCATCGTTTTTCATCCGAAAATTGATTTTTTGGACTGTACCAAAAATGATTCAAAATGTCAATTGGATCGTGCCTCATGTTGAATAACCACTTTTTAAACCCTCAGCTTACTCAAAAGCTTCAATTTTGACCCCTTTGAGGCACAGAAATGACTTTAAACACACTTATTTTAGTTGACAAAGTCATAATTCACATCCACCAGTCATTTACAGTCAAAAGATTCAATGTTAAAATTGCATCCATATTGACCATTTTGGGATCGTTCGACATGTCGGGAGTCATCGTTTTTCATCCGAAAATTGATTTTTTGGACTGTACCAAAAATGATTCAAAATGTCAATTGGATCGTGCCTCATGTTGAATAACCACTTTTTAAACCCTCACAGTGACCAAAATTGCCATTTTTACAGAGTTTTGCTTACTCAAAAGCTTCAATTTGGACCCTTTTCAGGCACAGAAATGACTTTAAACACACTTATTTTAGTTGACAAAGTCATAATTCACATCCAACAGTCATTTACAGTCAAAAGATTAAATGTTAAAATTTCATCCATATTGACCATTTTGGGATCGTTCGACATGTCCGGAGTCATCGTTTTTCATCCGAAAATTGATTTTTTGGACTGTACCAAAAATTATTCAAAATGTCAATTGGATCGTGCCTCATGTTGAATAACCACTTTTTAAACCCTCAGCTTACTCAAAAGCTTCAATTTTAACCCCTTTGAGGCACAGAAATGACTTTAAACACACTTATTTTAGTTGACAAAGTCATAATTCACATCCACCAGTCATTTAAAGTCAAAAGATTAAATGTTAAAATATCATCCATATTGACCATTTTGGGATCGTTCGACATGTCCGGAGTCATCGTTTTTCATCCAAAAATTGATTTTTTGGACTGTACCAAAAATGATTCAAAATGTCAATTGGATCGTGCCTCATGTTGAATAACCACTTTTTAAACCCTCACAGTGACCAAAATTGCCATTTTTACAGAGTTATGATTACTCAAAAGCTTCAATTTTGACCCCTTTGAGGCACAGAAATGACTTAAAACACACTTATTTTAGTTGACAAAGTCATAATTCACATCCAACAGTCATTTAGAGTCAAAAGATTAAATGTTAAAATTTCATCATTATAGACCATTTTGGGAACGTTCAATAGGTCCGGAGTCATCGTTTTTCATCCGGAAATTGATTTTTTGGACTGTACCAAAAATGATTCAAAATGTCAACTGGGTCGTGCCTCATGTTGAATAACCACTTTTTAAACCCTCACAGTGACCAAAATTGCCATTTTTACAGAGTTATGATTACTCAAAAGCTTCAATTTTGACCCCTTTGAGGCACAGAAATGACTTAAAACACACTTATTTTAGTTGACAAAGTCATAATTCACATCCAACAGTCATTTAGAGTCAAAAGATTAAATGTTAAAATTTCATCATTATAGACCATTTTGGGAACGTTCAACAGGTCCGGAGTCATCGTTTTTCATCCGGAAATTGATTTTTTGGACTGTACCAAAAATTATTCAAAATGTCAATTAGATCGTGCCTCATGTTGAATAACCACTTTTTAAACCCTCAGAGTGACCAAAATTGCCATTTTTACAGAGTTTTGCTTATTCAAAAGCCTCAATTTTGACCCGTTTCAGGGACAGAAATGGCTTTAAACACACTTATTTTAGTTGACAAAGTCATAATTCACATCCAACAGTCATTTACAGTCAAAAGATTACATGTTAAAATTTCATCCATATTGACCATTTTGGGATCGTTCGACATGTCCGGAGTCATCGTTTTTCATCCGAAAATTCATTTTTTGGACTGTACCAAAAATGATTCAAAATGTCAATTGGATCGTGCCTCATGTTGAATAACCACTTTTTAAAGCCTCACAGTGACCAAAATTGCCATTTTTACAGAGTTTTGATTACTCAAAAGCTTCAATTTTGACCCGTTTCAGGCACAGAAATTACTTTAAACACACTTATTTTAGTTGACAAAGTCATAATTCACATCCACCAGTCATTTACAGTCAAAAGATTAAATGTTAAAATTTCATCCATATTGGCCATTTTGGGATCGTTCGACATGTCCGGAGTCATCGTTTTCATCCGAAAAATGATTTTTTGGACTGTACCATAAATGATTCAAAATGTCAATTGGATCGTGCCTCATGTTGAATAACCACTTTTTAAACCCTCAGAGTGACCAAAATTGCCATTTTTACAGAGTTTTGCTTACTCAAAAGCTTCAATTTTGACCCGTTTCAGGCACAGAATTGACTTTAAACACACTTATTTTAGTTGACAAAGTCCTAATTCACATCCAACAGTCATTTAAAGTCAAAAGATTAAATGTTAAAATTTCATCCATATTGACCATTTTGGGATCGTTCGACATGTCCGGAGTCATCGTTTTTCATCCAAAAATTGATTTTTTGGACTGTACCAAAAATGATTCAAAATTCAATTGGATCGTGCCTCATGTTGAATAACCACTTTTTAAACCCTCACAGTGACCAAAATTGCCATTTTTACAGAGTTATGATTACTCAAAAGCTTCAATTTTGACCCCTTTGAGGCACAGAAATGACTTAAAACACACTTATTTTAGTTGACAAAGTCATAATTCACATCCAACAGTCATTTAGAGTCAAAAGATTAAATGTTAAAATTTCATCATTATAGACTATTTTGGGAACGTTCAACAGGTCCGGAGTAATCGTTTTTCATCCGGAAATTGATTTTTTGGACTGTACCAAAAATGATTCAAAATGTCAATTGGGTCGTGCCTCATGTTGAATAACCACTTTTTAAACCCTCAGAGTGACCAAAATTGCCATTTTTACAGAGTTTTGCTTACTCAAAAGCTTCAATTTTGACCCTTTTCAGGCACAGAAATGACTTTAAACACACTTATTTTAGTTGACAAAGTCATAATTCACATCCAACAGTCATTTAGAGTCAAAAGATTAAATGTTAAAATTTCATCCATATTGACCATTTTGGGATCGTTCGATATGTCCGGAGTCATCGTTTTTCATCCGAAAATTGATTTTTTGGACTGTACCAAAAATGATTCAAAATGTCAATTGGATCGTGCCTCATGTTGAATAACCACTTTTTAAACCCTCAGAGTGACCAAAATTGCCATTTTACAGAGTTTTGCTTACTCAAAAGCTTCAATTTTGACCCGTTTCAGGCACAGAAATGACTTTAAACACACTTATTTTAGTTGACAAAGTCATAATTCACATCCAACAGTAATTTACAGTCAAAAGATTAAATGTTAAAATTTCATCCATATTGACCATTTTGGGATCGTTCGACATGTCCGGAGTCATCGTTTTTCATCCGAAAATTGATTTTTTGGACTGTACCAAAAATGATTCAAAATGTCAATTGGATCGTGCCTCATGTTGAATAACCACTTTTTAAACCCTCACAGTGACCAAAATTGCCATTTTTACAGAGTTATGATTACTCAAAAGCTTCAATTTTGACCCCTTTGAGGCACAGAAATGACTTAAAACACACTTATTTTAGTTGACAAAGTCATAATTCACATCCAACAGTCATTTAGAGTCAAAAGATTAAATGTTAAAATTTCATCATTATAGACCATTTTGGGAACGTTCAACAGGTCCGGAGTCATCTTTTTTCATCCGGAAATTGATTTTTTGGACTGCACCAAAAATGATTCAAAATGTCAATTGGATCGTGCCTCATGTTGAATAACCACTTTTTAAACCCTCAGCTTACTCAAAAGCTTCAATTTTGACCCGTTTCAGGCACAGAAATGACTTTAAACACACTTATTTTAGTTGACAAAGTCATAATTCACATCCACCAGTCATTTACAGTCAAAAGATTAAATGTTAAAATTTCATCCATATTGGCCATTTTGGGATCGTTCGACATGTCCGGAGTCATCGTTTTCATCCGAAAAATGATTTTTTGGACTGTACCAAAAATGATTCAAAATGTCAATTGGATCGTGCCTCATGTTGAATAACCACTTTTTAAACCCTCAGAGTGACCAAAATTGCCATTTTTACAGAGTTTTGCTTACTCAAAAGCTTCAATTTTGACCCGTTTCAGGCACAGAATTGACTTTAAACACACTTATTTTAGTTGACAAAGTCATAATTCACATCCAACAGTCATTTAAAGTCAAAAGATTAAATGTTAAAATTTCATCCATATTGACCATTTTGGGATCGTTCGACATGTCCGGAGTCATCGTTTTTCATCCGAAAATTGATTTTTTGGACTGTACCAAAAATGATTCAAAATGTCAATTGGATCGTGCCTCATGTTGAATAACCACTTTTTAAACCCTCACAGTGACCAAAATTGCCATTTTTACAGAGTTATGATTACTCAAAAGCTTCAATTTTGACCCCTTTGAGGCACAGAAATGACTTAAAACACACTTATTTTAGTTGACAAAGTCATAATTCACATCCAACAGTCATTTAGAGTCAAAAGATTAAATATTAAAATTTCATCCATATTGACCATTTTGGGATCGTTCGATATGTCCGGAGTCATCGTTTTTCATCCGAAAATTGATTTTTTGGACTGTACCAAAAATGATTCAAAATGTCAATTGGATCGTGCCTCATGTTGAATAACCACATTTTAAACCCTCAGAGTGACCAAAATTGCCATTTTTACAGAGTTTTGCTTACTCAAAAGCTTCAATTTTGACCCGTTTCAGGCACAGAAATGACTTTAAACACACTTATTTTAGTTGACAAAGTCATAATTCACATCCAACAGTCATTTACAGTCAAAAGATTAAATGTTAAAATTTCATCCATATTGACCATTTTGGGTTCGTTCGACATGTCCGGAGTCATCGTTTTTCATCCGAAAATTCTTTTTTTGGACTGTACCAAAAATGATTCAAAATGTCAATTGGATCGTGCCTCATGTTTAATAACCACTTTTTAAAGCCTCACAGTGACCAAAATTGCCATTTTTACAGAGTTTTGATTACTCAAAAGCTTCAATTTTGACCCGTTTCAGGCACAGAAATGACTTTAAACACACTTATTTTAGTTGACAAAGTCATTATTCACATCCAACAGTCATTTACAGTCAAAAGATTAAATGGTAAAATTTCATCCATATTGACCATTTTGGGATCGTTCGACATGTCCGGAGTCATCCTTTTTCATCCGGAAATTGATTTTTTGGACTGTACCAAAAATGATTCAAAATGTCAATTGGATCGTGCCTCATGTTGA
The DNA here is from genome assembly GCF_964263255.1 of Lissotriton vulgaris. Taxonomy (NCBI): domain Eukaryota; kingdom Metazoa; phylum Chordata; class Amphibia; order Caudata; family Salamandridae; genus Lissotriton; species Lissotriton vulgaris. The sequence goes on from NW_028247247.1 coordinate 359,442, forward strand.
ATAACCACTTTTTAAACCCTCAGAGTGACCAAAATTGCCATTTTTACAGAGTTTTGCTTACTCAAAAGCTTCAATTTTGACCCGTTTCAGGCACAGAAATGACTTTAAACACACTTATTTTAGTTGACAAAGTCATAATTCACATCCAACAGTAATTTACAGTCAAAAGATTAAATGTTAAAATTTCATCCATATTGACCATTTTGGGATCGTTCGACATGTCCGGAGTCATCGTTTTTCATCCGAAAATTGATTTTTTTGGACTGTACCAAAAATTATTCAAAATGTCAATTGGATCGTGCCTCATGTTGAATAACCACTTTTTACAGCCTCATAGTGACCAAAATTGCCATTTTTGCAGAGTTTTGCTTACTCAAAAGGTTCAATTTTGACCTGTTTCAGGCACAGAAATGACTTTAAACACACTTATTTTAGTTGACAAAGTCATAATTCACATCCAACAGTCATTTAGAGTCAAAAGATTAAATGTTAAAATTTCATCATTATAGACCATTTTGGGAACGTTCAACAGGTCCGGAGTCATCGTTTTTCATCCGGAAATTGATTTTTTGGACTGTACCAAAAATGATTCAAAATGTCAATTGGATCGTGCTTCATGTTGAATAACCACTTTTTAAACCCTCACAGTGACCAAAATTTGCCATTTTTACAGAGTTTTGATTACTCAAAAGCTGCAATTTTGACCCCTTTGAGGCACAGAAATGACTTTAAACACACTTATTTTAGTTGATAAAAGTCATAATTCACATCCAACAGTTATTTAGAGTCAAAAGATTAAATGTTAAAATTTCATCATTATAGACCATTTTGTGAACGTTCGACAGGTCCGGAGTCATCGTTTTTCATCCGAAAATTGATTTTTTGGACTGTACCAAAAATGATTCAAAATGTCAATTGGATCATGCCTCATGTTGAATAACCACTTTTTAAACCCTCAGCTTACTCAAAAGCTTCAATTTTGACCCCTTTGAGGCACAGAAATGACTTTAAACACACTTATTTTAGTTGACAAAGTCATAATTCACATCCACCAGTCATTTACAGTCAAAAGATTCAATGTTAAAATTGCATCCATATTGACCATTTTGGGATCGTTCGACATGTCCGGAGTCATCGTTTTTCATCCGAAAATTGATTTTTTGGACTGTACCAAAAATGATTCAAAATGTCAATTGGATCGTGCCTCATGTTGAATAACCACTTTTTAAACCCTCACAGTGACCAAAATTGCCATTTTTACAGAGTTATGATTACTCAAAAGCTTCAATTTTGACCCCTTTGAGGCACAGAAATGACTTAAAACACACTTATTTTAGTTGACAAAGTCATAATTCACATCCAACAGACGTTTAGAGTCAAAAGATTAAATGTTAAAATTTCATCATTATAGACCATTTTGGGAACGTTCAACAGGTCCGGAGTCATCGTTTTTCATCCGGAAATTGATTTTTTGGACTGTACCAAAAATGATTCAAAATGTCAATTGGATCGTGCCTCATGTTGAATAACCACTTTTTAAACCCTCAGAGTGACCAAAATTGCCATTTTTACAGAGTTTTGCTTACTCAAAAGCTTCAATTTTGACCCTTTTCAGGCACAGAAATGACTTTAAACACACTTATTTTAGTTGACAAAGTCATAATTCACATCCAACAGTCATTTACAGTCAAAAGATTAAATGTTAAAATTTCATCCATATTGACCATTTTGGGATCGTTCGACATGTCCGGAGTCATCGTTTTTCATCCGAAAATTCATTTTTTGGACTGTACCAAAAATGATTCAAAATGTCAATTGGATCGTGCCTCATGTTGAATAACCACTTTTTAAACCCTCACAGTGACCAAAATTGCCAATTTTACAGAGTTTTGCTTACTCAAAAGCTTCAATTTTGACCCATTTCAGGCACAGAAATGACTTTAAACACACTTATTTTAGTTGACAAAGTCATAATTCACATCCAACAGTCATTTAGAGTCAAAAGATTAAATGTTAAAATGTCATCCATATTGACCATTTTGGGATCGTTCGACATGTCCAGAGTCATTGTTTTTCATCCGAAAATTGATTTTTTGGACTGTACCAAAAATGATTCAAAATGTCAATTGGATCATGCCTCATGTTGAATAACCACTTTTTAAAGCCTCACAGTGACCAAAATTGCCATTTTTACAGAGTTTTGTTTACTCAAAAGCTTCAATTTTGACCCCTTTGAGGCACAGAAATGACTTTAAACACACTTATTTTAGTTGACAAAGTCATAATTCACATCCAACAGTCATTTAGAGTAAAAAAAAAAAAAAAAAATTTAGAGTCAAAAGATTAAATGTTAAAATTTCATCCATATTCACCATTTTGGGATCGTTCGACATGTCCGGAGTCATTGTTTTTCATCCGAAAATTGATTTTTTGGACTGTACCAAAAATGATTTAAAATGTCAATTGGATCGTGCCTCATGTTGAATAACCACTTTTTAAACCCTCACAGTGACCAAAATTGCCATTTTTACAGAGTTATGATTACTCAAAAGCTGCAATTTTGACCCATTTGAGGCACAGAAAGGACTTTAAACACACTTATTTTAGTTGATAAAAGTCATAATTCACATCCAACAGTCATTTAGAGTCAAAAGATTAAATGTTAAAATTTCATCATTATAGACCATTTTGTGAACGTTCGACAGGTCCGGAGTCATCGTTTTTCATCCGAAAATTGATTTTTTGGACTGTACCAAAAATGATTCAAAATGTCAATTGGATCGTGCCTCATGTTGAATAACCACTTTTTAAACCCTCAGCTTACTCAAAAGCTTCAATTTTAACCCCTTTGAGGCACAGAAATGACTTTAAACACACTTATTTTAGTTGACAAAGTCATAATTCACATCCACCAGTCATTTACAGTCAAAAGATTCAATGTTAAAATTTCATCCATATTGGCCATTTTGGGATCGTTCGACATGTCCGGAGTCATCGTTTTCATCCGAAAATTGATTTTTTGGACTGTATCAAAAATGATTCAAAATGTCAATTGGATCGTGCCTCATGTTGAATAACCACTTTTTAAACCCTCAGAGTGACCAAAATTGCCATTTTTACAGAGTTTTTCTTACTCAAAAGCTTCAATTTTGACCCGTTTCAGGCACAGAAATGACTTTAAACACACTTATTTTAGTTGACAAAGTCATAATTCACATCCAACAGTCATTTACAGTCAAAAGATTAAATGTTAAAATTTCATCCATATTGACCATTTTGGGATCGTTCGACATGTCCGGAGTCATCGATTTTCATCCGAAAATTGATTTTTTGGACTGTACCAAAAATGATTCAAAATGTCAATTGGATCGTGCCTCATGTTGAATAACCACTTTTTAAACCCTCACAGTGACCAAAATTGCCATTTTTACAGAGTTATGATTACTCAAAAGCTTCAATTTTGACCCCTTTGAGGCACAGAAATGACTTAAAACACACTTATTTTAGTTGACAAAGTCATAATTCACATCCAACAGTCATTTAGAGTCAAAAGATTAAATGTTAAAATTTCATCATTATAGACCATTTTGGGAACGTTCAACAGGTCCGGAGTCATCGTTTTTCATCCGGAAATTGATTTTTTGGACTGTACCAAAAATGATTCAAAATGTCAATTGGGTCGTGCCTCATGTTGAATAACCACTTTTTAAACCCTCACAGTGACCAAAATTGCCATTTTTACAGAGTTATGATTACTCAAAAGCTTCAATTTTGACCCCTTTGAGGCACAGAAATGACTTAAAACACACTTATTTTAGTTGACAAAGTCATAATTCACATCCAACAGTCATTTAGAGTCAAAAGATTAAATGTTAAAATTTCATCATTATAGACCATTTTGGGAACGTTCAACAGGTCCGGAGTCATCGTTTTTCATCCGGAAATTGATTTTTTGGACTGTACCAAAAATGATTCAAAATGTCAATTGGATCGTAACTCATGTTGAATAACCACTTTTTAAACCCTCAGAGAGACCAAAATGGCCATTTTTACAGAGTTTTGCTTACTCAAAAGCTTCAATTTTGACCCGTTTCAGGCACAGAAATGACTTTAAACAAACTTATTTTAGTTGACAAAGTCATAATTCACAACCAACAGTCATTTACAGTCCAAAGATTAAATGTTAAAATTTCATCCATATTGACCATTTTGGGATCGTTCGACATGTCCGGAGTCATCGTTTTTCATCCGAAAATTGATTTTTTGGACTGTACCAAAAATGATTCAAAATGTCAATTGGATCGTGCCTCATGTTGAATAACCACTTTTTAAAGCCTCACAGTGACCAAAATTGCCATTTTTACAGAGTTTTGATTACTCAAAAGCTTCAATTTTGACCCCTTTCAGGCACAGAAATGACTTTAAACACAACTATTTTAGTTGACAAAGTCATAATTCACATCCACCAGTCATTTACAGTCAAAAGATTAAATGTTAAAATTTCATCCATATTGACCATTTTGGGATCGTTCGACATGTCCGGAGTCATCGTTTTTCATCCGAAAATTGATTTTTTGGACTGTACCAAAAAGGATTCAAAATGTTAATTGGATCGTGCCTCATGTTGAATAACCACTTTTTAAACCCTCACAGTGACCAAAATTGCCAATTTTACAGAGTTTTGCTTACTCAAAAGCTTCAATTTTGACCCATTTCAGGCACAGAAATGACTTTAAACACACTTATTTTAGTTGACAAAGTCATAATTCACATCCAACAGTCATTTAGAGTCAAAAGATTAAATGTTAAAATTTCATCCATATTGACCATTTTGGGATCGTTCGACATGTCCGGAGTCATCGTTTTTCATCCGAAAATTGATTTTTGGACTTGCCAAAAATGATTAAAAATGTCAATTGGATCGTGCCTCATGTTGAATAACCACTTTTTAAACCCTCAGAGTGACCAAAATTGCCATTTTTACAGAGTTTTGCTTACTCAAAAGTGTCAATTTTGACCCGTTTCAGGCACAGAAATAACTTTAAACACACTTATTTTAGTTGACAGAGTCATAATTCACATCCAACAGTCATTTACAGTCAAAAGACTAAATGTTAAAATTTCATCCATATTGACCATTTTGGGATCGTTCGACATGTCCGGAGTCATCGTTTTTCATCCGAAAATTGATTTTTTGGACTGTACCAAAAATGATTCAAAATGTCAATTGGATCGTGCCTCATGTTGAATAACCACTTTTTAAACCCTCACAGTGACCAAAATTTGCCATTTTTACAGAGTTTTGATTACTCAAAAGCTGCAATTTTGACCCCTTTGAGGCACAGAAATGACTTTAAACACACTTATTTTAGTTGACAAAGTCATAATTCACATCCAACAGTCATTTAGAGTCAAAAGATTAAATGTTAAAATTTCATCATTATAGACCATTTTGTGAACGTTCGACAGGTCCGGAGTCATCGTTTTTCATCCGAAAATTGATTTTTTGACTGTACCAAAAATGATTCAAAATGTCAATTGGATCGTGCCTCATGTTGAATAACCACTTTTTAAAGCCTCACAGTGACCAAAATTGCCATTTTTACAGAGTTTTGATTACTCAAAAGCTTCAATTTTGACCCCTTTCAGGCACAGAAATGACTTTAAACACACTTATTTTAGTTGACAAAGTCATAATTCACATCCACCAGTCATTTACAGTCAAAAGATTAAATGTTAAAATTTCATCCATATTGACCATTTTGGGATCGTTCGACATGTCCGGAGTCATCGTTTTTCATCCGAAAATTGATTTTTTGGACTGTACCAAAAATGATTCAAAATGTCAATTGGATCGCGCCTCATGTTGAATAACCACTTTTTAAAGCCTCACAGTGACCAAAATTGCCATTTTTACAGAGTTTTGATTACTCAAAAGCTTCAATTTTGACCCCTTTCAGGCACAGAAATGACTTTAAACACACTTATTTTAGTTGACAAAGTCATAATTCACATCCACCAGTCATTTACAGTCCAAAGATTAAATGTTAAAATTTCATCCATATTGACCATTTTGGGATCGTTCGACATGTCCGGAGTCATCGTTTTTCATCCGAAAATTGATTTTTTGGACTGTACCAAAAATGATTCAAAATGTCAATTGGATCGTGCCTCATGTTGAATAACCACTTTTTAAAGCCTCACAGTGACCAAAATTGCCATTTTTACAGAGTTTTGATTACTCAAAAGCTTCAATTTTGACCCCTTTCAGGCACAGAAATGACTTTAAACACACTTATTTTAGTTGACAAAGTCATAATTCACATCCACCCGTCATTTACAGTCAAAAGATTAAATGTTAAAATTTCATCCATATTGACCATTTTGGGATCGTTCGACATGTCCGGAGTCATCGTTTTTCATCCGAAAATTGATTTTTTGGACTGTACCAAAAATGATTCAAAATGTCAATTGGATCGCGCCTCATGTTGAATAACCACTTTTTAAAGCCTCACAGTGACCAAAATTGCCATTTTTACAGAGTTTTGATTACTCAAAAGCTTCAATTTTGACCCCTTTCAGGCACAGAAATGACTTTAAACACACTTATTTTAGTTGACAAAGTCATAATTCACATCCACCAGTCATTTACAGTCAAAAGATTAAATGTTAAAATTTCATCCATATTGACCATTTTGGGATCGTTCGACATGTCCGGAGTCATCGTTTTTCATCCGAAAATTGATTTTTGGACTGTACCAAAAATGATTAAAAATGTCAATTGGATCGTGCCTCATGTTGAATAACCACTTTTTAAACCCTCAGAGTGACCAAAATTGCCATTTTTACAGAGTTTTGCTTACTCAAAAACATCAATTTTGACCCGTTTCAGGCACAGAAATAACTTTAAACACACTTATTTTAGTTGACAGAGTCATAATTCACATCCAACAGTCATTTACAGTCAAAAGATTAAATGTTAAAATTTCATCCATATTGACCATTTTGGGATCGTTCGACATGTCCGGAGTCATCATTTTTCATCCGAAAATTGATTTTTTGGACTGTACCAAAAATGATTCAAAATGTCAATTGGATCGTGCCTCATGTTGAATAACCACTTTTTAAAGCCTCAGAGTGACCAAAATTGCCATTTTTACAGAGTTTTGATTACTCAAAAGCTTCAATTTTGACCCCTTTGAGGCACAGAAATGACTTTAAACACACTTATTTTAGTTGACAAAGTCATAATTCACATCCAACAGTCATTTACAGTCAAAAGATTAAATGTTAAAATTTCATCATTATAGACCATTTTGTGAACGTTCGACAGGTCCGGAGTCATCGTTTTTCATCCGAAAATTGATTTTTTGGACTGTACCAAAAATGATTCAAAATGTCAATTGGATCGTGCCTCATGTTGAATAACCACTTTTTAAACCCTCACAGTGACCAAAATTTGCCATTTTTACAGAGTTTTGATTACTCAAAAGCTGCAATTTTGACCCCTTTGAGGCACAGAAATGACTTTAAACACACTTATTTTAGTTGACAAAGTCATAATTCACATTCAACAGTCATTTAGAGTCAAAAGATTAAATGTTAAAATTTCATCATTATAGACCATTTTGTGAACGTTCGACAGGTCCGGAGTCATCGTTTTTCATCCGAAAATTGATTTTTTGGACTGTACCAAAAATGATTCAAAATGTCAATTGGATCGTGCCTCATGTTGAATAACCACTTTTTAAACCCTCAGAGTGACCAAAATTGCCATTTTTACAGAGTTTTGCTTACTCAAAAGCTTCAATTTTGACCCGTTTCAGGCACAGAAATGACTTTAAACACACTTATTTTAGTTGACAAAGTCATAATTCACATCCAACAGTCATTTACAGTCAAAAGATTAAATGTTAAAATTTCATCCATATTGACCATTTTGGGATCGTTCGACATGTCCGGAGTCATCGTTTTTCATCCGAAAATTGATTTTTTTGGACTGTACCAAAAATGATTCAAAATGTCAATTGGATCGCGCCTCATGTTGAATAACCACTTTTTAAAGCCTCACAGTGACCAAAATTGCCATTTTTACAGAGTTTTGATTACTCAAAAGCTTCAATTTTGACCCCTTTCAGGCACAGAAATGACTTTAAACACACTTATTTTAGTTGACAAAGTCATAATTCACATCCACCAGTCATTTACAGTCAAAAGATTAAATGTTAAAATTTCATCCATATTGACCATTTTGGGATCGTTCGACATGTCCGGAGTCATCGTTTTTCATCCGAAAATTGATTTTTGGACTGTACCAAAAATGATTAAAAATGTCAATTGGATCGTGCCTCATGTTGAATAACCACTTTTTAAACCCTCAGAGTGACCAAAATTGCCATTTTTACAGAGTTTTGCTTACTCAAAAACATCAATTTTGACCCGTTTCAGGCACAGAAATAACTTTAAACACACTTATTTTAGTTGACAGAGTCATAATTCACATCCAACAGTCATTTACAGTCAAAAGATTAAATGTTAAAATTTCATCCATATTGACCATTTTGGGATCGTTCGACATGTCCGGAGTCATCATTTTTCATCCGAAAATTGATTTTTTGGACTGTACCAAAAATGATTCAAAATGTCAATTGGATCGTGCCTCATGTTGAATAACCACTTTTTAAAGCCTCAGAGTGACCAAAATTGCCATTTTTACAGAGTTTTGATTACTCAAAAGCTTCAATTTTGACCCCTTTGAGGCACAGAAATGACTTTAAACACACTTATTTTAGTTGACAAAGTCATAATTCACATCCAACAGTCATTTACAGTCAAAAGATTAAATGTTAAAATTTCATCATTATAGACCATTTTGTGAACGTTCGACAGGTCCGGAGTCATCGTTTTTCATCCGAAAATTGATTTTTTGGACTGTACCAAAAATGATTCAAAATGTCAATTGGATCGTGCCTCATGTTGAATAACCACTTTTTAAACCCTCACAGTGACCAAAATTTGCCATTTTTACAGAGTTTTGATTACTCAAAAGCTGCAATTTTGACCCCTTTGAGGCACAGAAATGACTTTAAACACACTTATTTTAGTTGACAAAGTCATAATTCACATTCAACAGTCATTTAGAGTCAAAAGATTAAATGTTAAAATTTCATCATTATAGACCATTTTGTGAACGTTCGACAGGTCCGGAGTCATCGTTTTTCATCCGAAAATTGATTTTTTGGACTGTACCAAAAATGATTCAAAATGTCAATTGGATCGTGCCTCATGTTGAATAACCACTTTTTAAACCCTCAGAGTGACCAAAATTGCCATTTTTACAGAGTTTTGCTTACATAAAAGCTTCAATTTTGACCCGTTTCAGGCACAGAAATGACTTTAAACACACTTATTTTAGTTGACAAAGTCATAATTCACATCCAACAGTCATTTACAGTCAAAAGATTAAATGTTAAAATTTCATCCATATTGACCATTTTGGGATCGTTCGACATGTCCGGAGTCATCGTTTTTCATCCGAAAATTGATTTTTTTGGACTGTACCAAAAATGATTCAAAATGTCAATTGGATCGTGCCTCATGTTGAATAACCACTTTTTAAAGCCTCAGAGTGACCAAAATTGCCATTTTTTACAGAGTTTTGATTACTCAAAAGCATCAATTTTGACCCCTTTGAGGCACAGAAATGACTTTAAACACACTTATTTTAGTTGACAAAGTCATAATTCACATCCAACAGTCATTTAGAGTCAAAAGATTAAATGTTAAAATTTCATTGATATTGACCATTTTGGGATCGTTCGACATGTCCGGAGTCATCGTTTTTCATCCGAAAATTGATTTTTTGGACTTTACCGAAAATGATTCAAAATGTCAATTGGATTGTGCCTCATGTTGAATAACCACTTTTTAAACCCTCAGAGAGACCAAAATGGCCATTTTTACAGAGTTTGGCTTACTCAAAAGCGTCAATTTTGACCCGTTTCAGGCACAGAAATGACTTTAAACACACTTATTTTAGTTGACAAAGTCATAATTCACATCCAACAGTCATTTAGAGTCAAAAGATTAAATGTTAAAATTTCATCATTATAGACCATTTTGTGAACGTTCGACAGGTCCGGAGTCATCGTTTTTCATCCGAAAATTGATTTTTTGACTGTACCAAAAATGATTCAAAATGTCAATTGGATCGTGCCTCATGTTGAATAACCACTTTTTAAACCCTCAGAGTGACCAAAATTGCAATTTTTACAGAGTTTTGCTTACTCAAAAGCTTCAATTTTGACCCGTTTCAGGCACAGAAATGACTTTAAACACACTTATTTTAGTTGACAAAGTCATAATTCACATCCAACAGTCATTTACAGTCAAAAGATTAAATGTTAAAATTTCATCCATATTGACCATTTTGGGATCGTTCGACATGTCCGGAGTCATCGTTTTTCATCCGAAAATTGATTTTTTGGACTGTACCAAAAGGATTCAAAATGTTAATTGGATCGTGCCTCATGTTGAATAACCACTTTTTAAACCCTCACAGTGACCAAAATTGCCAATTTTACAGAGTTTTGCTTACTCAAAAGCTTCAATTTTGACCCATTTCAGGCACAGAAATGACTTTAAACACACTTATTTTAGTTGACAAAGTCATAATTCACATCCAACAGTCATTTAGAGTCAAAAGATTAAATGTTAAAATTTCATCCATATTGACCATTTTGGGATGGTTCGACATGTCCGGAGTCATCGTTTTTCATCCGAAAATTGATTTTTGGACTTGCCAAAAATGATTAAAAATGTCAATTGGATCGTGCCTCATGTTGAATAACCACTTTTTAAACCCTCAGAGTGACCAAAATTGCCATTTTTACAGAGTTTGGCTTACTCAAAAGCGTCAATTTTGACCCGTTTCAGGCACAGAAATAACTTTAAACACACTTATTTTAGTTGACAGAGTCATAATTCACATCCAACAGTCATTTACAGTCAAAAGACTAAATGTTAAAATTTCATCCATATTGACCATTTTGGGATCGTTCGACATGTCCGGAGTCATCGTTTTTCATCCGAAAATTGATTTTTGGACTTGCCAAAAATGATTAAAAATGTCAATTGGATCGTGCCTCATGTTGAATAACCACTTTTTAAACCCTCAGAGTGACCAAAATTGCCATTTTTACAGAGTTTGGCTTACTCAAAAGCGTCAATTTTGACCCGTTTCAGGCACAGAAATAACTTTAAACACACTTATTTTAGTTGACAGAGTCATAATTCACATCCAACAGTCATTTACAGTCAAAAGACTAAATGTTAAAATTTCATCCATATTGACCATTTTGGGATCGTTTGACATGTCCGGAGTCATCGTTTTTCATCCGAAAATTGATTTTTTGACTGTACCAAAAATGATTCAAAATGTCAATTGGATCGTGCCTCATGTTGAATAACCACTTTTTAAACCCTCAGAGTGACCAAAATTGCCATTTTTACAGAGTTTGGCTTACTCAAAAGCGTCAATTTTGACCCGTTTCAGGCACAGAAATGACTTTAAACACACTTATTTTAGTTGACAAAGTCATAATTCACATCCAACAGTCATTTAGAGTCAAAAGATTAAATGTTAAAATTTCATCATTATAGACCATTTTGTGAACGTTCGACAGGTCCGGAGTCATCGTTTTTCATCCGAAAATTGATTTTTTGACTGTACCAAAAATGATTCAAAATGTCAATTGGATCGTGCCTCATGTTGAATAACCACTTTTTAAACCCTCAGAGTGACCAAAATTGCAATTTTTACAGAGTTTTGCTTACTCAAAAGCTTCAATTTTGACCCGTTTCAGGCACAGAAATGACTTTAAACACACTTATTTTAGTTGACAAAGTCATAATTCACATCCAACAGTCATTTACAGTCAAAAGATTAAATGTTAAAATTTCATCCATATTGACCATTTTGGGATCGTTCGACATGTCCGGAGTCATCGTTTTTCATCCGAAAATTGATTTTTTGGACTGTACCAAAAATGATTCAAAATGTCAATTGGATCGTGCCTCATGTTGAATAACCACTTTTTAAAGCCTCACAGTGACCAAAATTGCCATTTTTACAGAGTTTTGATTACTCAAAAGCTTCAATTTTGACCCATTTCAGGCACAGAAATGACTTTAAACACACTTATTTCAGTTGACAAAGTCATAATTCACATCCAACAGTCATTTACAGTCAAAAGATTAAATGTTAAAATTTCATCTATATTGACCATTTTGGGATAGTTCGACATGTCCGGAGTCATCGTTTTTCATCCGAAAATTGATTTTTTGGACTGTACCAAAAATTATTCAAAATGTCAATTGGATCGTGCCTCATGTTGAATAAACACTTTTTACAGCCTCATAGTGACCAAAATTGCCATTTTTGCAGAGTTTTGCTTACTCAAAAGGTTCAATTTTGACCTGTTTCAGGCACAGAAATGACTTTAAACACACTTATTTTAGTTGACAAAGTCATAATTCACATCCAACAGTCATTTAGAGTCAAAAGATTAAATGTTAAAATTTCATCATTATAGACCATTTTGGGAACGTTCAACAGGTCCGGAGTCAGCGTTTTTCATCCGGAAATTGATTTTTTGGACTGTACCAAAAATGATTCAAAATGTCAATTGGATCGTGCCTCATGTTGAATAACCACTTTTTAAACCCTCACAGTGACCAAAATTTGCCATTTTTACAGAGTTTTGATTACTCAAAAGCTGCAATTTTGACCCCTTTGAGGCACAGAAATGACTTTAAACACACTTATTTTAGTTGATAAAAGTCATAATTCACATCCAACAGTTATTTAGAGTCAAAAGATTAAATGTTAAAATTTCATCATTATAGACCATTTTGTGAACGTTCGACAGGTCCGGAGTCATCGTTTTTCATCCGAAAATTGATTTTTTGGACTGTACCAAAAATGATTCAAAATGTCAATTGGATCGTGCCTCATGTTGAATAACCACTTTTTAAAGCCTCACAGTGACCAAAATTGCCATTTTTACAGAGTTTTGATTACTCAAAAGCTTCAATTTTGACCCATTTCAGGCACAGAAATGACTTTAAACACACTTATTTTAGTTGACAAAGTCATAATTCACATCCAACAGTCATTTACAGTCAAAAGATTAAATGTTAAAATTTCATCCATATTGACCATTTTGGGATAGTTCGACATGTCCGGAGTCATCGTTTTTCATCCGAAAATTGATTTTTTGGACTGTACCAAAAATTATTCAAAATGTCAATTGGATCGTGCCTCATGTTGAATAACCACTTTTTACAGCCTCATAGTGACCAAAATTGCCATTTTTGCAGAGTTTTGCTTACTCAAAAGGTTCAATTTTGACCTGTTTCAGGCACAGAAATGACTTTAAACACACTTATTTTAGTTGACAAAGTCATAATTCACATCCAACAGTCATTTAGAGTCAAAAGATTAAATGTTAAAATTTCATCATTATAGACCATTTTGGGAACGTTCAACAGGTCCGGAGTCATCGTTTTTCATCCGGAAATTGATTTTTTGGACTGTACCAAAAATGATTCAAAATGTCAATTGGATCGTGCCTCATGTTGAATAACCACTTTTTAAACCCTCACAGTGACCAAAATTTGCCATTTTTACAGAGTTTTGATTACTCAAAAGCTGCAATTTTGACCCCTTTGAGGCACAGAAATGACTTTAAACACACTTATTTTAGTTGATAAAAGTCATAATTCACATCCAACAGTTATTTAGAGTCAAAAGATTAAATGTTAAAATTTCATCATTATAGACCATTTTGTGAACGTTCGACAGGTCCGGAGTCATCGTTTTTCATCCGAAAATTGATTTTTTGGACTGTACCAAAAATGATTCAAAATGTCAATTGGATCGTGCCTCATGTTGAATAACCACTTTTTAACCCCTCAGCTTACTCAAAAGCTTCAATTTTGACCCCTTTGAGGCACAGAAATGACTTTAAACACACTTATTTTAGTTGACAAAGTCATAATTCACATCCACCAGTCATTTACAGTCAAAAGATTCAATGTTAAAATTGCATCCATATTGACCATTTTGGGATCGTTCGACATGTCGGGAGTCATCGTTTTTCATCCGAAAATTGATTTTTTGGACTGTACCAAAAATGATTCAAAATGTCAATTGGATCGTGCCTCATGTTGAATAACCACTTTTTAAACCCTCACAGTGACCAAAATTGCCATTTTTACAGAGTTATGATTACTCAAAAGCTTCAATTTTGACCCCTTTGAGGCACAGAAATGACTTAAAACACACTTATTTTAGTTGACAAAGTCATAATTCACATCCAACAGTCATTTAGAGTCAAAAGATTAAATGTTAAAATTTCATCATTATAGACCATTTTGGGAACGTTCAACAGGTCCGGAGTCATCGTTTTTCATCCGGAAATTGATTTTTTGGACTGTACCAAAAATGATTCAAAATGTCAATTGGGTCGTGCCTCATGTTGAATAACCACTTTTTAAACCCTCAGAGTGACCAAAATTGCAATTTTTACAGAGTTTTGCTTACTCAAAAGCTTCAATTTTGACCCGTTTCAGGCACAGAAATGACTTTAAACACACTTATTTTAGTTGACAAAGTCATAATTCACATCCAACAGTCATTTACAGTCAAAAGATTAAATGTTAAAATTTCATCCATATTGACCATTTTGGGATCGTTCGACATGTCCGGAGTCATCGTTTTTCATCCGAAAATTGATTTTTTGGACTGTACCAAAAATGATTCAAAATGTCAATTGGATCGTGCCTCATGTTGAATAACCACTTTTTAAAGCCTCACAGTGACCAAAATTGCCATTTTTACAGAGTTTTGATTACTCAAAAGCTTCAATTTTGACCCATTTCAGGCACAGAAATGACTTTAAACACACTTATTTCAGTTGACAAAGTCATAATTCACATCCAACAGTCATTTACAGTCAAAAGATTAAATGTTAAAATTTCATCCATATTGACCATTTTGGGATAGTTCGACATGTCCGGAGTCATCGTTTTTCATCCGAAAATTGATTTTTTGGACTGTACCAAAAATTATTCAAAATGTCAATTGGATCGTGCCTCATGTTGAATAAACACTTTTTACAGCCTCATAGTGACCAAAATTGCCATTTTTGCAGAGTTTTGCTTACTCAAAAGGTTCAATTTTGACCTGTTTCAGGCACAGAAATGACTTTAAACACACTTATTTTAGTTGACAAAGTCATAATTCACATCCAACAGTCATTTAGAGTCAAAAGATTAAATGTTAAAATTTCATCATTATAGACCATTTTGGGAACGTTCAACAGGTCCGGAGTCAGCGTTTTTCATCCGGAAATTGATTTTTTGGACTGTACCAAAAATGATTCAAAATGTCAATTGGATCGTGCCTCATGTTGAATAACCACTTTTTAAACCCTCACAGTGACCAAAATTTGCCATTTTTACAGAGTTTTGATTACTCAAAAGCTGCAATTTTGACCCCTTTGAGGCACAGAAATGACTTTAAACACACTTATTTTAGTTGATAAAAGTCATAATTCACATCCAACAGTTATTTAGAGTCAAAAGATTAAATGTTAAAATTTCATCATTATAGACCATTTTGTGAACGTTCGACAGGTCCGGAGTCATCGTTTTTCATCCGAAAATTGATTTTTTGGACTGTACCAAAAATGATTCAAAATGTCAATTGGATCGTGCCTCATGTTGAATAACCACTTTTTAAAGCCTCACAGTGACCAAAATTGCCATTTTTACAGAGTTTTGATTACTCAAAAGCTTCAATTTTGACCCATTTCAGGCACAGAAATGACTTTAAACACACTTATTTTAGTTGACAAAGTCATAATTCACATCCAACAGTCATTTACAGTCAAAAGATTAAATGTTAAAATTTCATCCATATTGACCATTTTGGGATAGTTCGACATGTCCGGAGTCATCGTTTTTCATCCGAAAATTGATTTTTTGGACTGTACCAAAAATTATTCAAAATGTCAATTGGATCGTGCCTCATGTTGAATAACCACTTTTTACAGCCTCATAGTGACCAAAATTGCCATTTTTGCAGAGTTTTGCTTACTCAAAAGGTTCAATTTTGACCTGTTTCAGGCACAGAAATGACTTTAAACACACTTATTTTAGTTGACAAAGTCATAATTCACATCCAACAGTCATTTAGAGTCAAAAGATTAAATGTTAAAATTTCATCATTATAGACCATTTTGGGAACGTTCAACAGGTCCGGAGTCATCGTTTTTCATCCGGAAATTGATTTTTTGGACTGTACCAAAAATGATTCAAAATGTCAATTGGATCGTGCCTCATGTTGAATAACCACTTTTTAAACCCTCACAGTGACCAAAATTTGCCATTTTTACAGAGTTTTGATTACTCAAAAGCTGCAATTTTGACCCCTTTGAGGCACAGAAATGACTTTAAACACACTTATTTTAGTTGATAAAAGTCATAATTCACATCCAACAGTTATTTAGAGTCAAAAGATTAAATGTTAAAATGTCATCATTATAGACCATTTTGTGAACGTTCGACAGGTCCGGAGTCATCGTTTTTCATCCGAAAATTGATTTTTTGGACTGTACCAAAAATGATTCAAAATGTCAATTGGATCGTGCCTCATGTTGAATAACCACTTTTTAACCCCTCAGCTTACTCAAAAGCTTCAATTTTGACCCCTTTGAGGCACAGAAATGACTTTAAACACACTTATTTTAGTTGACAAAGTCATAATTCACATCCACCAGTCATTTACAGTCAAAAGATTCAATGTTAAAATTGCATCCATATTGACCATTTTGGGATCGTTCGACATGTCGGGAGTCATCGTTTTTCATTCGAAAATTGATTTTTTGGACTGTACCAAAAATGATTCAAAATGTCAATTGGATCGTGCCTCATGTTGAATAACCACTTTTTAAACCCTCACAGTGACCAAAATTGCCATTTTTACAGAGTTATGATTACTCAAAAGCTTCAATTTTGACCCCTTTGAGGCACAGAAATGACTTAAAACACACTTATTTTAGTTGACAAAGTCATAATTCACATCCAACAGTCATTTAGAGTCAAAAGATTAAATGTTAAAATTTCATCATTATAGACCATTTTGGGAACGTTCAACAGGTCCGGAGTCATCGTTTTTCATCCGGAAATTGATTTTTTGGACTGTACCAAAAATGATTCAAAATGTCAATTGGGTCGTGCCTCATGTTGAATAACCACTTTTTAAACCCTCAGAGTGACCAAAATTGCCATTTTTACAGAGTTTTGCTTACTCAAAAGCTTCAATTTTGACCCTTTTCAGGCACAGAAATGACTTTAAACACACTTATTTTAGTTGACAAAGTCATAATTCACATCCAACAGTCATTTACAGTCAAAAGATTAAATGTTAAAATTTCATCCATATTGACCATTTTGGGATCGTTCGACATGTCCGGAGTCATCGTTTTTCATCCGAAAATTGATTTTTTGGACTGTACCAAAAATTATTCAAAATGTCAATTGGATCGTGCCTCATGTTGAATAACCACTTTTTAAACCCTCAGCTTACTCAAAAGCTTCAATTTTAACCCCTTTGAGGCACAGAAATGACTTTAAACACACTTATTTTAGTTGACAAAGTCATAATTCACATCCACCAGTCATTTACAGTCAAAAGATTCAATGTTAAAATTTCATCCATATTGGCCATTTTGGGATCGTTCGACATGTCCGGAGTCATCGTTTTCATCCGAAAATTGATTTTTTGGACTGTATCAAAAATGATTCAAAATGTCAATTGGATCGTGCCTCATGTTGAATAACCACTTTTTAAACCCTCAGAGTGACCAAAATTGCCATTTTTACAGAGTTTTTCTTACTCAAAAGCTTCAATTTTGACCCGTTTCAGGCACAGAAATGACTTTAAACACACTTATTTTAGTTGACAAAGTCATAATTCACATCCAACAGTCATTTACAGTCAAAAGATTAAATGTTAAAATTTCATCCATATTGACCATTTTGGGATCGTTCGACATGTCCGGAGTCATCGATTTTCATCCGAAAATTGATTTTTTGGACTGTACCAAAAATTATTCAAAATGTCAATTGGATCGTGCCTCATGTTGAATAACCACTTTTTAAACCCTCAGAGTGACCAAAATTGCCATTTTTACAGAGTTATGATTACTCAAAAGCTTCAATTTTGACCCCTTTGAGGCACAGAAATGACTTAAAACACACTTATTTTAGTTGACAAAGTCATAATTCACATCCAACAGTCATTTAGAGTCAAAAGATTAAATGTTAAAATTTCATCATTATAGACCATTTTGGGAACGTTCAATAGGTCCGGAGTCATCGTTTTTCATCCGGAAATTGATTTTTTGGACTGTACCAAAAATGATTCAAAATGTCAATTGGGTCGTGCCTCATGTTGAATAACCACTTTTTAAACCCTCACAGTGACCAAAATTGCCATTTTTACAGAGTTATGATTACTCAAAAGCTTCAATTTTGACCCCTTTGAGGCACAGAAATGACTTAAAACACACTTATTTTAGTTGACAAAGTCATAATTCACATCCAACAGTCATTTAGAGTCAAAAGATTAAATGTTAAAATTTCATCATTATAGACCATTTTGGGAACGTTCAACAGGTCCGGAGTCATCGTTTTTCATCCGGAAATTGATTTTTTGGACTGTACCAAAAATTATTCAAAATGTCAATTAGATCGTGCCTCATGTTGAATAACCACTTTTTAAACCCTCAGAGTGACCAAAATTGCCATTTTTACAGAGTTTTGCTTATTCAAAAGCCTCAATTTTGACCCGTTTCAGGGACAGAAATGGCTTTAAACACACTTATTTTAGTTGACAAAGTCATAATTCACATCCAACAGTCATTTACAGTCAAAAGATTACATGTTAAAATTTCATCCATATTGACCATTTTGGGATCGTTCGACATGTCCGGAGTCATCGTTTTTCATCCGAAAATTCATTTTTTGGACTGTACCAAAAATGATTCAAAATGTCAATTGGATCGTGCCTCATGTTGAATAACCACTTTTTAAAGCCTCACAGTGACCAAAATTGCCATTTTTACAGAGTTTTGATTACTCAAAAGCTTCAATTTTGACCCGTTTCAGGCACAGAAATTACTTTAAACACACTTATTTTAGTTGACAAAGTCATAATTCACATCCACCAGTCATTTACAGTCAAAAGATTAAATGTTAAAATTTCATCCATATTGGCCATTTTGGGATCGTTCGACATGTCCGGAGTCATCGTTTTCATCCGAAAAATGATTTTTTGGACTGTACCAAAAATGATTCAAAATGTCAATTGGATCGTGCCTCATGTTGAATAACCACTTTTTAAACCCTCAGAGTGACCAAAATTGCCATTTTTACAGAGTTTTGCTTACTCAAAAGCTTCAATTTTGACCCGTTTCAGGCACAGAATTGACTTTAAACACACTTATTTTAGTTGACAAAGTCATAATTCACATCCAACAGTCATTTAAAGTCAAAAGATTAAATGTTAAAATTTCATCCATATTGACCATTTTGGGATCGTTCGACATGTCCGGAGTCATCGTTTTTCATCCAAAAATTGATTTTTTGGACTGTACCAAAAATGATTCAAAATTCAATTGGATCGTGCCTCATGTTGAATAACCACTTTTTAAACCCTCACAGTGACCAAAATTGCCATTTTTACAGAGTTATGATTACTCAAAAGCTTCAATTTTGACCCCTTTGAGGCACAGAAATGACTTAAAACACACTTATTTTAGTTGACAAAGTCATAATTCACATCCAACAGTCATTTAGAGTCAAAAGATTAAATGTTAAAATTTCATCATTATAGACTATTTTGGGAACGTTCAACAGGTCCGGAGTAATCGTTTTTCATCCGGAAATTGATTTTTTGGACTGTACCAAAAATGATTCAAAATGTCAATTGGGTCGTGCCTCATGTTGAATAACCACTTTTTAAACCCTCAGAGTGACCAAAATTGCCATTTTTACAGAGTTTTGCTTACTCAAAAGCTTCAATTTTGACCCTTTTCAGGCACAGAAATGACTTTAAACACACTTATTTTAGTTGACAAAGTCATAATTCACATCCAACAGTCATTTAGAGTCAAAAGATTAAATGTTAAAATTTCATCCATATTGACCATTTTGGGATCGTTCGATATGTCCGGAGTCATCGTTTTTCATCCGAAAATTGATTTTTTGGACTGTACCAAAAATGATTCAAAATGTCAATTGGATCGTGCCTCATGTTGAATAACCACTTTTTAAACCCTCAGAGTGACCAAAATTGCCATTTTTACAGAGTTTTGCTTACTCAAAAGCTTCAATTTTGACCCGTTTCAGGCACAGAAATGACTTTAAACACACTTATTTTAGTTGACAAAGTCATAATTCACATCCAACAGTAATTTACAGTCAAAAGATTAAATGTTAAAATTTCATCCATATTGACCATTTTGGGATCGTTCGACATGTCCGGAGTCATCGTTTTTCATCCGAAAATTGATTTTTTGGACTGTACCAAAAATGATTCAAAATGTCAATTGGATCGTGCCTCATGTTGAATAACCACTTTTTAAACCCTCACAGTGACCAAAATTGCCATTTTTACAGAGTTATGATTACTCAAAAGCTTCAATTTTGACCCCTTTGAGGCACAGAAATGACTTAAAACACACTTATTTTAGTTGACAAAGTCATAATTCACATCCAACAGTCATTTAGAGTCAAAAGATTAAATGTTAAAATTTCATCATTATAGACCATTTTGGGAACGTTCAACAGGTCCGGAGTCATCTTTTTTCATCCGGAAATTGATTTTTTGGACTGTACCAAAAATGATTCAAAATGTCAATTGGATCGTGCCTCATGTTGAATAACCACTTTTTAAACCCTCAGCTTACTCAAAAGCTTCAATTTTGACCCGTTTCAGGCACAGAAATGACTTTAAACACACTTATTTTAGTTGACAAAGTCATAATTCACATCCACCAGTCATTTACAGTCAAAAGATTAAATGTTAAAATTTCATCCATATTGGCCATTTTGGGATCGTTCGACATGTCCGGAGTCATCGTTTTCATCCGAAAAATGATTTTTTGGACTGTACCAAAAATGATTCAAAATGTCAATTGGATCGTGCCTCATGTTGAATAACCACTTTTTAAACCCTCAGAGTGACCAAAATTGCCATTTTTCCAGAGTTTTGCTTACTCAAAAGCTTCAATTTTGACCCGTTTCAGGCACAGAATTGACTTTAAACACACTTATTTTAGTTGACAAAGTCATAATTCACATCCAACAGTCATTTAAAGTCAAAAGATTAAATGTTAAAATTTCATCCATATTGACCATTTTGGGATCGTTCGACATGTCCGGAGTCATCGTTTTTCATCCGAAAATTGATTTTTTGGACTGTACCAAAAATGATTCAAAATGTCAATTGGATCGTGCCTCATGTTGAATAACCACTTTTTAAACCCTCACAGTGACCAAAATTGCCATTTTTACAGAGTTATGATTACTCAAAAGCTTCAATTTTGACCCCTTTGAGGCACAGAAATGACTTAAAACACACTTATTTTAGTTGACAAAGTCATAATTCACATCCAACAGTCATTTAGAGTCAAAAGATTAAATATTAAAATTTCATCCATATTGACCATTTTGGGATCGTTCGATATGTCCGGAGTCATCGTTTTTCATCCGAAAATTGATTTTTTGGACTGTACCAAAAATGATTCAAAATGTCAATTGGATCGTGCCTCATGTTGAATAACCACATTTTAAACCCTCAGAGTGACCAAAATTGCCATTTTTACAGAGTTTTGCTTACTCAAAAGCTTCAATTTTGACCCGTTTCAGGCACAGAAATGACTTTAAACACACTTATTTTAGTTGACAAAGTCATAATTCACATCCAACAGTCATTTACAGTCAAAAGATTAAATGTTAAAATTTCATCCATATTGACCATTTTGGGTTCGTTCGACATGTCCGGAGTCATCGTTTTTCATCCGAAAATTCATTTTTTGGACTGTACCAAAAATGATTCAAAATGTCAATTGGATCGTGCCTCATGTTTAATAACCACTTTTTAAAGCCTCACAGTGACCAAAATTGCCATTTTTACAGAGTTTTGATTACTCAAAAGCTTCAATTTTGACCCGTTTCAGGCACAGAAATGACTTTAAACACACTTATTTTAGTTGACAAAGTCATTATTCACATCCAACAGTCATTTACAGTCAAAAGATTAAATGGTAAAATTTCATCCATATTGACCATTTTGGGATCGTTCGACATGTCCGGAGTCATCCTTTTTCATCCGGAAATTGATTTTTTGGACTGTACCAAAAATGATTCAAAATGTCAATTGGATCGTGCCTCATGTTGAATAACCACTTTTTAAACCCTCAGAGTGACCAAAATTGCCATTTTTACAGAGTTTTGCTTACTCAAAAGCTTCAATTTTGACCCGTTTCAGGCACAGAATTGACTTTAAACACACTTATTTTAGTTGATAAAAGTCATAATTCACATCCAACAGTTATTTAGAGTCAAAAGATTAAATGTTAAAATTTCATCATTATAGACCATTTTGTGAACGTTCGACAGGTCCGGAGTCATCGTTTTTCATCCGAAAATTGATTTTTTGGACTGTACCAAAAATGATTCAAAATGTCAATTGGATCGTGCCTCATGTTGAATAACCACTTTTTAACCCCTCAGCTTACTCAAAAGCTTCAATTTTGACCCCTTTGAGGCACAGAAATGACTTTAAACACACTTATTTTAGTTGACAAAGTCATAATTCACATCCACCAGTCATTTACAGTCAAAAGATTCAATGTTAAAATTGCATCCATATTGACCATTTTGGGATCGTTCGACATGTCGGGAGTCATCGTTTTTCATCCGAAAATTGATTTTTTGGACTGTACCAAAAATGATTCAAAATGTCAATTGGATCGTGCCTCATGTTGAATAACCACTTTTTAAACCCTCACAGTGACCAAAATTGCCATTTTTACAGAGTTATGATTACTCAAAAGCTTCAATTTTAACCCCTTTGAGGCACAGAAATGACTTTAAACACACTTATTTTAGTTGACAAAGTCATAATTCACATCCACCAGTCATTTACAGTCAAAAGATTCAATGTTAAAATTTCATCCATATTGGCCATTTTGGGATCGTTCGACATGTCCGGAGTCATCGTTTTCATCCGAAAATTGATTTTTTGGACTGTATCAAAAATGATTCAAAATGTCAATTGGATCGTGCCTCATGTTGAATAACCACTTTTTAAACCCTCAGAGTGACCAAAATTGCCATTTTTACAGAGTTTTTCTTACTCAAAAGCTTCAATTTTGACCCGTTTCAGGCACAGAAATGACTTTAAACACACTTATTTTAGTTGACAAAGTCATAATTCACATCCAACAGTCATTTACAGTCAAAAGATTAAATGTTAAAATTTCATCCATATTGACCATTTTGGGATCGTTCGACATGTCCGGAGTCATCGATTTTCATCCGAAAATTGATTTTTTGGACTGTACCAAAAATTATTCAAAATGTCAATTGGATCGTGCCTCATGTTGAATAACCACTTTTTAAACCCTCAGAGTGACCAAAATTGCCATTTTTACAGAGTTATGATTACTCAAAAGCTTCAATTTTGACCCCTTTGAGGCACAGAAATGACTTAAAACACACTTATTTTAGTTGACAAAGTCATAATTCACATCCAACAGTCATTTAGAGTCAAAAGATTAAATGTTAAAATTTCATCATTATAGACCATTTTGGGAACGTTCAATAGGTCCGGAGTCATCGTTTTTCATCCGGAAATTGATTTTTTGGACTGTACCAAAAATGATTCAAAATGTCAATTGGGTCGTGCCTCATGTTGAATAACCACTTTTTAAACCCTCACAGTGACCAAAATTGCCATTTTTACAGAGTTATGATTACTCAAAAGCTTCAATTTTGACCCCTTTGAGGCACAGAAATGACTTAAAACACACTTATTTTAGTTGACAAAGTCATAATTCACATCCAACAGTCATTTAGAGTCAAAAGATTAAATGTTAAAATTTCATCATTATAGACCATTTTGGGAACGTTCAACAGGTCCGGAGTCATCGTTTTTCATCCGGAAATTGATTTTTTGGACTGTACCAAAAATTATTCAAAATGTCAATTAGATCGTGCCTCATGTTGAATAACCACTTTTTAAACCCTCAGAGTGACCAAAATTGCCATTTTTACAGAGTTTTGCTTATTCAAAAGCCTCAATTTTGACCCGTTTCAGGGACAGAAATGGCTTTAAACACACTTATTTTAGTTGACAAAGTCATAATTCACATCCAACAGTCATTTACAGTCAAAAGATTACATGTTAAAATTTCATCCATATTGACCATTTTGGGATCGTTCGACATGTCCGGAGTCATCGTTTTTCATCCGAAAATTCATTTTTTGGACTGTACCAAAAATGATTCAAAATGTCAATTGGATCGTGCCTCATGTTGAATAACCACTTTTTAAAGCCTCACAGTGACCAAAATTGCCATTTTTACAGAGTTTTGATTACTCAAAAGCTTCAATTTTGACCCGTTTCAGGCACAGAAATTACTTTAAACACACTTATTTTAGTTGACAAAGTCATAATTCACATCCACCAGTCATTTACAGTCAAAAGATTAAATGTTAAAATTTCATCCATATTGGCCATTTTGGGATCGTTCGACATGTCCGGAGTCATCGTTTTCATCCGAAAAATGATTTTTTGGACTGTACCAAAAATGATTCAAAATGTCAATTGGATCGTGCCTCATGTTGAATAACCACTTTTTAAACCCTCAGAGTGACCAAAATTGCCATTTTTACAGAGTTTTGCTTACTCAAAAGCTTCAATTTTGACCCGTTTCAGGCACAGAATTGACTTTAAACACACTTATTTTAGTTGACAAAGTCATAATTCACATCCAACAGTCATTTAAAGTCAAAAGATTAAATGTTAAAATTTCATCCATATTGACCATTTTGGGATCGTTCGACATGTCCGGAGTCATCGTTTTTCATCCAAAAATTGATTTTTTGGACTGTACCAAAAATGATTCAAAATTCAATTGGATCGTGCCTCATGTTGAATAACCACTTTTTAAACCCTCACAGTGACCAAAATTGCCATTTTTACAGAGTTATGATTACTCAAAAGCTTCAATTTTGACCCCTTTGAGGCACAGAAATGACTTAAAACACACTTATTTTAGTTGACAAAGTCATAATTCACATCCAACAGTCATTTAGAGTCAAAAGATTAAATGTTAAAATTTCATCATTATAGACTATTTTGGGAACGTTCAACAGGTCCGGAGTAATCGTTTTTCATCCGGAAATTGATTTTTTGGACTGTACCAAAAATGATTCAAAATGTCAATTGGGTCGTGCCTCATGTTGAATAACCACTTTTTAAACCCTCAGAGTGACCAAAATTGCCATTTTTACAGAGTTTTGCTTACTCAAAAGCTTCAATTTTGACCCTTTTCAGGCACAGAAATGACTTTAAACACACTTATTTTAGTTGACAAAGTCATAATTCACATCCAACAGTCATTTAGAGTCAAAAGATTAAATGTTAAAATTTCATCCATATTGACCATTTTGGGATCGTTCGATATGTCCGGAGTCATCGTTTTTCATCCGAAAATTGATTTTTTGGACTGTACCAAAAATGATTCAAAATGTCAATTGGATCGTGCCTCATGTTGAATAACCACTTTTTAAACCCTCAGAGTGACCAAAATTGCCATTTTTACAGAGTTTTGCTTACTCAAAAGCTTCAATTTTGACCCGTTTCAGGCACAGAAATGACTTTAAACACACTTATTTTAGTTGACAAAGTCATAATTCACATCCAACAGTAATTTACAGTCAAAAGATTAAATGTTAAAATTTCATCCATATTGACCATTTTGGGATCGTTCGACATGTCCGGAGTCATCGTTTTTCATCCGAAAATTGATTTTTTGGACTGTACCAAAAATGATTCAAAATGTCAATTGGATCGTGCCTCATGTTGAATAACCACTTTTTAAACCCTCACAGTGACCAAAATTGCCATTTTTACAGAGTTATGATTACTCAAAAGCTTCAATTTTGACCCCTTTGAGGCACAGAAATGACTTAAAACACACTTATTTTAGTTGACAAAGTCATAATTCACATCCAACAGTCATTTAGAGTCAAAAGATTAAATGTTAAAATTTCATCATTATAGACCATTTTGGGAACGTTCAACAGGTCCGGAGTCATCTTTTTTCATCCGGAAATTGATTTTTTGGACTGTACCAAAAATGATTCAAAATGTCAATTGGATCGTGCCTCATGTTGAATAACCACTTTTTAAACCCTCAGCTTACTCAAAAGCTTCAATTTTGACCCGTTTCAGGCACAGAAATGACTTTAAACACACTTATTTTAGTTGACAAAGTCATAATTCACATCCACCAGTCATTTACAGTCAAAAGATTAAATGTTAAAATTTCATCCATATTGGCCATTTTGGGATCGTTCGACATGTCCGGAGTCATCGTTTTCATCCGAAAAATGATTTTTTGGACTGTACCAAAAATGATTCAAAATGTCAATTGGATCGTGCCTCATGTTGAATAACCACTTTTTAAACCCTCAGAGTGACCAAAATTGCCATTTTTACAGAGTTTTGCTTACTCAAAAGCTTCAATTTTGACCCGTTTCAGGCACAGAATTGACTTTAAACACACTTATTTTAGTTGACAAAGTCATAATTCACATCCAACAGTCATTTAAAGTCAAAAGATTAAATGTTAAAATTTCATCCATATTGACCATTTTGGGATCGTTCGACATGTCCGGAGTCATCGTTTTTCATCCGAAAATTGATTTTTTGGACTGTACCAAAAATGATTCAAAATGTCAATTGGATCGTGCCTCATGTTGAATAACCACTTTTTAAACCCTCACAGTGACCAAAATTGCCATTTTTACAGAGTTATGATTACTCAAAAGCTTCAATTTTGACCCCTTTGAGGCACAGAAATGACTTAAAACACACTTATTTTAGTTGACAAAGTCATAATTCACATCCAACAGTCATTTAGAGTCAAAAGATTAAATATTAAAATTTCATCCATATTGACCATTTTGGGATCGTTCGATATGTCCGGAGTCATCGTTTTTCATCCGAAAATTGATTTTTTGGACTGTACCAAAAATGATTCAAAATGTCAATTGGATCGTGCCTCATGTTGAATAACCACATTTTAAACCCTCAGAGTGACCAAAATTGCCATTTTTACAGAGTTTTGCTTACTCAAAAGCTTCAATTTTGACCCGTTTCAGGCACAGAAATGACTTTAAACACACTTATTTTAGTTGACAAAGTCATAATTCACATCCAACAGTCATTTACAGTCAAAAGATTAAATGTTAAAATTTCATCCATATTGACCATTTTGGGTTCGTTCGACATGTCCGGAGTCATCGTTTTTCATCCGAAAATTCATTTTTTGGACTGTACCAAAAATGATTCAAAATGTCAATTGGATCGTGCCTCATGTTTAATAACCACTTTTTAAAGCCTCACAGTGACCAAAATTGCC
This sequence comes from Lissotriton vulgaris, assembly GCF_964263255.1. Lineage (NCBI taxonomy): Eukaryota > Metazoa > Chordata > Amphibia > Caudata > Salamandridae > Lissotriton > Lissotriton vulgaris. The sequence goes on from NW_028247247.1 coordinate 387,230, forward strand.
ATTTTTACAGAGTTTTGATTACTCAAAAGCTTCAATTTTGACCCGTTTCAGGCACAGAAATGACTTTAAACACACTTATTTTAGTTGACAAAGTCATTATTCACATCCAACAGTCATTTACAGTCAAAAGATTAAATGGTAAAATTTCATCCATATTGACCATTTTGGGATCGTTCGACATGTCCGGAGTCATCCTTTTTCATCCGGAAATTGATTTTTTGGACTGTACCAAAAATGATTCAAAATGTCAATTGGATCGTGCCTCATGTTGAATAACCACTTTTTAAACCCTCAGAGTGACCAAAATTGCCATTTTTACAGAGTTTTGCTTACTCAAAAGCTTCAATTTTGACCCGTTTCAGGCACAGAATTGACTTTAAACACACTTATTTTAGTTGACAAAGTCATAATTCACATCCAACAGTCATTTAAAGTCAAAAGATTAAATGTTAAAATTTCATCCATATTGACCATTTTGGGATCGTTCGACATGTCCGGAGTCATCGTTTTTCATCCGAAAATTGATTTTTTGGACTGTACCAAAAATGATTCAAAATGTCAATTGGATCGTGCCTCATGTTGCATAACCACTTTTTAAACCCTCACAGTGACCAAAATTGCCATTTTTACAGAGTTATGATTACTCAAAAGCTTCAATTTTGACCCCTTTGAGGCACAGAAATGACTTAAAACACACTTATTTTAGTTGACAAAGTCATAATTCACATCCAACAGTCATTTAGAGTCAAAAGATTAAATATTAAAATTTCATCCATATTGACCATTTTGGGATCGTTCGATATGTCCGGAGTCATCGTTTTTCATCCGAAAATTGATTTTTTGGACTGTACCAAAAATGATTCAAAATGTCAATTGGATCGTGCCTCATGTTGAATAACCACATTTTAAACCCTCAGAGTGACCAAAATTGCCATTTTTACAGAGTTTTGCTTACTCAAAAGCTTCAATTTTGACCCGTTTCAGGCACAGAAATGACTTTAAACACACTTATTTTAGTTGACAAAGTCATAATTCACATCCAACAGTCATTTACAGTCAAAAGATTAAATGTTAAAATTTCATCCATATTGACCATTTTGGGTTCGTTCGACATGTCCGGAGTCATCGTTTTTCATCCGAAAATTCATTTTTTGGACTGTACCAAAAATGATTCAAAATGTCAATTGGATCGTGCCTCATGTTTAATAACCACTTTTTAAAGCCTCACAGTGACCAAAATTGCCATTTTTACAGAGTTTTGATTACTCAAAAGCTTCAATTTTGACCCGTTTCAGGCACAGAAATGACTTTAAACACACTTATTTTAGTTGACAAAGTCATTATTCACATCCAACAGTCATTTACAGTCAAAAGATTAAATGGTAAAATTTCATCCATATTGACCATTTTGGGATCGTTCGACATGTCCGGAGTCATCCTTTTTCATCCGGAAATTGATTTTTTGGACTGTACCAAAAATGATTCAAAATGTCAATTGGATCGTGCCTCATGTTGAATAACCACTTTTTAAACCCTCAGAGTGACCAAAATTGCCATTTTTACAGAGTTTTGCTTACTCAAAAGCTTCAATTTTGACCCGTTTCAGGCACAGAAATGACTTTAAACACACTTATTTTAGTTGACAAAGTCATAATTCACATCCAACAGTAATTTACAGTCAAAAGATTAAATGTTAAAATTTCATCCATATTGACCATTTTGGGATCGTTCGACATGTCCGGAGTCATCGTTTTTCATCCGAAAATTGATTTTTTGGACTGTACCAAAAATTATTCAAAATGTCAATTGGATCGTGCCTCATGTTGAATAACCACTTTTTACAGCCTCATAGTGACCAAAATTGCCATTTTTGCAGAGTTTTGCTTACTCAAAAGGTTCAATTTTGACCTGTTTCAGGCACAGAAATGACTTTAAACACACTTATTTTAGTTGACAAAGTCATAATTCACATCCAACAGTCATTTAGAGTCAAAAGATTAAATGTTAAAATTTCATCATTATAGACCATTTTGGGAACGTTCAACAGGTCCGGAGTCATCGTTTTTCATCCGGAAATTGATTTTTTGGACTGTACCAAAAATGATTCAAAATGTCAATTGGATCGTGCTTCATGTTGAATAACCACTTTTTAAACCCTCACAGTGACCAAAATTTGCCATTTTTACAGAGTTTTGATTACTCAAAAGCTGCAATTTTGACCCCTTTGAGGCACAGAAATGACTTTAAACACACTTATTTTAGTTGATAAAAGTCATAATTCACATCCAACAGTTATTTAGAGTCAAAAGATTAAATGTTAAAATTTCATCATTATAGACCATTTTGTGAACGTTCGACAGGTCCGGAGTCATCGTTTTTCATCCGAAAATTGATTTTTTGGACTGTACCAAAAATGATTCAAAATGTCAATTGGATCGTGCCTCATGTTGAATAACCACTTTTTAAACCCTCAGCTTACTCAAAAGCTTCAATTTTGACCCCTTTGAGGCACAGAAATGACTTTAAACACACTTATTTTAGTTGACAAAGTCATAATTCACATCCACCAGTCATTTACAGTCAAAAGATTCAATGTTAAAATTGCATCCATATTGACCATTTTGGGATCGTTCGACATGTCCGGAGTCATCGTTTTTCATCCGAAAATTGATTTTTTAGACTGTACCAAAAATGATTCAAAATGTCAATTGGATCGTGCCTCAAGTTGAATAACCACTTTTTAAAGCCTCAGAGTGACCAAAATTGCCATTTTTACAGAGTTTTGATTACTCAAAAGCTTCAATTTTGACCCGTTTCAGGCACAGAAATCACTTTAAACAAATATATTTTAGTTGACAAAGTCATAATTCACATCCAACAGTCATTTAGAGTCAAAAGATTAAATGTTAAAATTTCATCATTATAGACCATTTTGTGAACGTTCGACAGGTCCGGAGTCATCGTTTTTCATCCGAAAATTGATTTTTTGGACTGTATCAAAAATGATTCAAAATGTCAATTGGATCGTAACTCATGTTGAATAACCACTTTTTAAACCCTTAGAGTGACCAAAATTGCCATTTTTACAGAGTTTTGCTTACTCAAAAGCTTCAAATTTGACCCGTTTCAGGCACAGAAATGACTTTAAACACACTTATTTTAGTTGACAAAGTCATAATTCACATCCAACAGTCATTTACAGTCAAAAGATTAAATGTTAAAATTTCATCCATATTGACCATTTTGGGATCGTTCGACATGTCCGGAGTCATCGTTTTTCATCCGAAAATTGATTTTTTGGACTGTACCAAAAATGATTCAAAATGTCAATTGGATCGTGCCTCATGTTGAATAACCACTTTTTAAAGCCTCAGAGTGACCAAAATTGCCATTTTTACAGAGTTTTGATTACTCAAAAGCTTCAATTTTGACCCCTTTGAGGCACAGAAATGACTTTAAACACACTTATTTTAGTTGACAAAGTCATAATTCACATCCAACAGTCATTTACAGTCAAAAGATTAAATGTTAAAATTTCATCATTATAGACCATTTTGTGAACGTTCGACAGGTCCGGAGTCATCGTTTTTCATCCGAAAATTGATTTTTTGGACTGTACCAAAAATGATTCAAAATGTCAATTGGATCGTGCCTCATGTTGAATAACCACTTTTTAAACCCTCACAGTGACCAAAATTTGCCATTTTTACAGAGTTTTGATTACTCAAAAGCTGCAATTTTGACCCCTTTGAGGCACAGAAATGACTTTAAACACACTTATTTTAGTTGACAAAGTCATAATTCACATTCAACAGTCATTTAGAGTCAAAAGATTAAATGTTAAAATTTCATCATTATAGACCATTTTGTGAACGTTCGACAGGTCCGGAGTCATCGTTTTTCATCCGAAAATTGATTTTTTGGACTGTACCAAAAATGATTCAAAATGTCAATTGGATCGTGCCTCATGTTGAATAACCACTTTTTAAACCCTCAGAGTGACCAAAATTGCCATTTTTACAGAGTTTTGCTTACTCAAAAGCTTCAATTTTGACCCGTTTCAGGCACAGAAATGACTTTAAACACACTTATTTTAGTTGACAAAGTCATAATTCACATCCAACAGTCATTTACAGTCAAAAGATTAAATGTTAAAATTTCATCCATATTGACCATTTTGGGATCGTTCGACATGTCCGGAGTCATCGTTTTTCATCCGAAAATTGATTTTTTTGGACTGTACCAAAAATGATTCAAAATGTCAATTGGATCGTGCCTCATGTTGAATAACCACTTTTTAAAGCCTCAGAGTGAACAAAATTGCCATTTTTTACAGAGTTTTGATTACTCAAAAGCATCAATTTTGACCCCTTTGAGGCACAGAAATGACTTTAAACACACTTATTTTAGTTGACAAAGTCATAATTCACATCCAACAGTCATTTAGAGTCAAAAGATTAAATGTTAAAATTTCATTGATATTGACCATTTTGGGATCGTTCGACATGTCCGGAGTCATCGTTTTTCATCCGAAAATTGATTTTTTGACTGTACCAAAAATGATTCAAAATGTCAATTGGATCGTGCCTCATGTTGAATAACCACTTTTTAAACCCTCAGAGTGACCAAAATTGCAATTTTTACAGAGTTTTGCTTACTCAAAAGCTTCAATTTTGACCCGTTTCAGGCACAGAAATGACTTTAAACACACTTATTTTAGTTGACAAAGTCATAATTCACATCCAACAGTCATTTACAGTCAAAAGATTAAATGTTAAAATTTCATCCATATTGACCATTTTGGGATCGTTCGACATGTCCGGAGTCATCGTTTTTCATCCGAAAATTGATTTTTTGGACTGTACCAAAAGGATTCAAAATGTTAATTGGATCGTGCCTCATGTTGAATAACCACTTTTTAAACCCTCACAGTGACCAAAATTGCCAATTTTACAGAGTTTTGCTTACTCAAAAGCTTCAATTTTGACCCATTTCAGGCACAGAAATGACTTTAAACACACTTATTTTAGTTGACAAAGTCATAATTCACATCCAACAGTCATTTAGAGTCAAAAGATTAAATGTTAAAATTTCATCCATATTGACCATTTTGGGATCGTTCGACATGTCCGGAGTCATCGTTTTTCATCCGAAAATTGATTTTTGGACTTGCCAAAAATGATTAAAAATGTCAATTGGATCGTGCCTCATGTTGAATAACCACTTTTTAAAACCTCAGAGTGACCAAAATTGCCATTTTTACAGAGTTTGGCTTACTCAAAAGCGTCAATTTTGACCCGTTTCAGGCACAGAAATAACTTTAAACACACTTATTTTAGTTGACAGAGTCATAATTCACATCCAACAGTCATTTACAGTCAAAAGACTAAATGTTAAAATTTCATCCATATTGACCATTTTGGGATCGTTTGACATGTCCGGAGTCATCGTTTTTCATCCGAAAATTGATTTTTTGACTGTACCAAAAATGATTCAAAATGTCAATTGGATCGTGCCTCATGTTGAATAACCACTTTTTAAACCCTCAGAGTGACCAAAATTGCCATTTTTACAGAGTTTGGCTTACTCAAAAGCGTCAATTTTGACCCGTTTCAGGCACAGAAATGACTTTAAACACACTTATTTTAGTTGACAAAGTCATAATTCACATCCAACAGTCATTTAGAGTCAAAAGATTAAATGTTAAAATTTCATCATTATAGACCATTTTGTGAACGTTCGACAGGTCCGGAGTCATCGTTTTTCATCCGAAAATTGATTTTTTGACTGTACCAAAAATGATTCAAAATGTCAATTGGATCGTGCCTCATGTTGAATAACCACTTTTTAAACCCTCAGAGTGACCAAAATTGCAATTTTTACAGAGTTTTGCTTACTCAAAAGCTTCAATTTTGACCCGTTTCAGGCACAGAAATGACTTTAAACACACTTATTTTAGTTGACAAAGTCATAATTCACATCCAACAGTTATTTACAGTCAAAAGATTAAATGTTAAAATTTCATCCATATTGACCATTTTGGGATCGTTCGACATGTCCGGAGTCATCGTTTTTCATCCGAAAATTGATTTTTTGGACTGTACCAAAAATGATTCAAAATGTCAATTGGATCGTGCCTCATGTTGAATAACCACTTTTTAAAGCCTCACAGTGACCAAAATTGCCATTTTTACAGAGTTTTGATTACTCAAAAGCTTCAATTTTGACCCCTTTCAGGCACAGAAATGACTTTAAACACACTTATTTTAGTTGACAAAGTCATAATTCACATCCACCAGTCATTTACAGTCAAAAGATTAAATGTTAAAATTTCATCCATATTGACCATTTTGGGATCGTTCGACATGTCCGGAGTCATCGTTTTTCATCCGAAAATTGATTTTTTGGACTGTACCAAAAATGATTCAAAATGTCAATTGGATCGCGCCTCATGTTGAATAACCACTTTTTAAACCCTCACAGTGACCAAAATTGCCAATTTTACAGAGTTTTGCTTACTCAAAAGCTTCAATTTTGACCCATTTCAGGCACAGAAATGACTTTAAACACACTTATTTTAGTTGACAAAGTCATAATTCACATCCAACAGTCATTTAGAGTCAAAAGATTAAATGTTAAAATTTCATTGATATTGACCATTTTGGGATCGTTCGACATGTCCGGAGTCATCGTTTTTCATCCGAAAATTGATTTTTTGGACTTTACCGAAAATGATTCAAAATGTCAATTGGATTGTGCCTCATGTTGAATAACCACTTTTTAAACCCTCAGAGAGACCAAAATGGCCATTTTTACAGAGTTTTGCTTACTCAAAAGCTTCAATTTTGACCCGTTTCAGGCACAGAAATGACTTTAAACAAACTTATTTTAGTTGACAAAGTCATAATTCACATCCAACAGTCATTTACAGTCCAAAGATTAAATGTTAAAATTTCATCCATATTGACCATTTTGGGATCGTTCGACATGTCCGGAGTCATCGTTTTTCATCCGAAAATTGATTTTTTGGACTGTACCAAAAATGATTCAAAATGTCAATTGGATCGTGCCTCATGTTGAATAACCACTTTTTAAAGCCTCCCAGTGACCAAAATTGCCATTTTTACAGAGTTTTGATTACTCAAAAGCTTCAATTTTGACCCCTTTCAGGCACAGAAATGACTTTAAACACAACTATTTTAGTTGACAAAGTCATAATTCACATCCACCAGTCATTTACAGTCAAAAGACTAAATGTTAAAATTTCATCATTATAGACCATTTTGGGATCGTTCGACATGTCCGGAGTCATCGTTTTTCATCCGAAAATTGATTTTTTGGACTGTACCAAAAATTATTCAAAATGTCAATTGGATCGTGCCTCATGTTGAATAACCACTTTTTACAGCCTCATAGTGACCAAAATTGCCATTTTTGCAGAGTTTTGCTTACTCAAAAGGTTCAATTTTGACCTGTTTCAGGCACAGAAATGACTTTAAACACACTTATTTTAGTTGACAAAGTCATAATTCACATCCAACAGTCATTTAGAGTCAAAAGATTAAATGTTAAAATTTCATCATTATAGACCATTTTGGGAACGTTCAACAGGTCCGGAGTCATCGTTTTTCATCCGGAAATTGATTTTTTGGACTGTACCAAAAATGATTCAAAATGTCAATTGGATCGTGCTTCATGTTGAATAACCACTTTTTAAACCCTCACAGTGACCAAAATTTGCCATTTTTACAGAGTTTTGATTACTCAAAAGCTGCAATTTTGACCCCTTTGAGGCACAGAAATGACTTTAAACACACTTATTTTAGTTGATAAAAGTCATAATTCACATCCAACAGTTATTTAGAGTCAAAAGATTAAATGTTAAAATTTCATCATTATAGACCATTTTGTGAACGTTCGACAGGTCCGGAGTCATCGTTTTTCATCCGAAAATTGATTTTTTGGACTGTACCAAAAATGATTCAAAATGTCAATTGGATCGTGCCTCATGTTGAATAACCACTTTTTAAACCCTCAGCTTACTCAAAAGCTTCAATTTTGACCCCTTTGAGGCACAGAAATGACTTTAAACACACTTATTTTAGTTGACAAAGTCATAATTCACATCCACCAGTCATTTACAGTCAAAAGATTCAATGTTAAAATTGCATCCATATTGACCATTTTGGGATCGTTCGACATGTCCGGAGTCATCGTTTTTCATCCGAAAATTGATTTTTTAGACTGTACCAAAAATGATTCAAAATGTCAATTGGATCGTGCCTCAAGTTGAATAACCACTTTTTAAAGCCTCAGAGTGACCAAAATTGCCATTTTTACAGAGTTTTGATTACTCAAAAGCTTCAATTTTGACCCGTTTCAGGCACAGAAATGACTTTAAACAAATATATTTTAGTTGACAAAGTCATAATTCACATCCAACAGTCATTTAGAGTCAAAAGATTAAATGTTAAAATTTCATCATTATAGACCATTTTGTGAACGTTCGACAGGTCCGGAGTCATCGTTTTTCATCCGAAAATTGATTTTTTGGACTGTATCAAAAATGATTCAAAATGTCAATTGGATCGTAACTCATGTTGAATAACCACTTTTTAAACCCTTAGAGTGACCAAAATTGCCATTTTTACAGAGTTTTGCTTACTCAAAAGCTTCAAATTTGACCCGTTTCAGGCACAGAAATGACTTTAAACACACTTATTTTAGTTGACAAAGTCATAATTCACATCCAACAGTCATTTACAGTCAAAAGATTAAATGTTAAAATTTCATCCATATTGACCATTTTGGGATCGTTCGACATGTCCGGAGTCATCGTTTTTCATCCGAAAATTGATTTTTTGGACTGTACCAAAAATGATTCAAAATGTCAATTGGATCGTGCCTCATGTTGAATAACCACTTTTTAAAGCCTCAGAGTGACCAAAATTGCCATTTTTACAGAGTTTTGATTACTCAAAAGCTTCAATTTTGACCCCTTTGAGGCACAGAAATGACTTTAAACACACTTATTTTAGTTGACAAAGTCATAATTCACATCCAACAGTCATTTACAGTCAAAAGATTAAATGTTAAAATTTCATCATTATAGACCATTTTGTGAACGTTCGACAGGTCCGGAGTCATCGTTTTTCATCCGAAAATTGATTTTTTGGACTGTACCAAAAATGATTCAAAATGTCAATTGGATCGTGCCTCATGTTGAATAACCACTTTTTAAACCCTCACAGTGACCAAAATTTGCCATTTTTACAGAGTTTTGATTACTCAAAAGCTGCAATTTTGACCCCTTTGAGGCACAGAAATGACTTTAAACACACTTATTTTAGTTGACAAAGTCATAATTCACATTTAACAGTCATTTAGAGTCAAAAGATTAAATGTTAAAATTTCATCATTATAGACCATTTTGTGAACGTTCGACAGGTCCGGAGTCATCGTTTTTCATCCGAAAATTGATTTTTTGGACTGTACCAAAAATGATTCAAAATGTCAATTGGATCGTGCCTCATGTTGAATAACCACTTTTTAAACCCTCAGAGTGACCAAAATTGCCATTTTTACAGAGTTTTGCTTACTCAAAAGCTTCAATTTTGACCCGTTTCAGGCACAGAAATGACTTTAAACACACTTATTTTAGTTGACAAAGTCATAATTCACATCCAACAGTCATTTACAGTCAAAAGATTAAATGTTAAAATTTCATCCATATTGACCATTTTGGGATCGTTCGACATGTCCGGAGTCATCGTTTTTCATCCGAAAATTGATTTTTTTGGACTGTACCAAAAATGATTCAAAATGTCAATTGGATCGTGCCTCATGTTGAATAACCACTTTTTAAAGCCTCAGAGTGAACAAAATTGCCATTTTTTACAGAGTTTTGATTACTCAAAAGCATCAATTTTGACCCCTTTGAGGCACAGAAATGACTTTAAACACACTTATTTTAGTTGACAAAGTCATAATTCACATCCAACAGTCATTTAGAGTCAAAAGATTAAATGTTAAAATTTCATTGATATTGACCATTTTGGGATCGTTCGACATGTCCGGAGTCATCGTTTTTCATCCGAAAATTGATTTTTTGACTGTACCAAAAATGATTCAAAATGTCAATTGGATCGTGCCTCATGTTGAATAACCACTTTTTAAACCCTCAGAGTGACCAAAATTGCAATTTTTACAGAGTTTTGCTTACTCAAAAGCTTCAATTTTGACCCGTTTCAGGCACAGAAATGACTTTAAACACACTTATTTTAGTTGACAAAGTCATAATTCACATCCAACAGTCATTTACAGTCAAAAGATTAAATGTTAAAATTTCATCCATATTGACCATTTTGGGATCGTTCGACATGTCCGGAGTCATCGTTTTTCATCCGAAAATTGATTTTTTGGACTGTACCAAAAGGATTCAAAATGTTAATTGGATCGTGCCTCATGTTGAATAACCACTTTTTAAACCCTCACAGTGACCAAAATTGCCAATTTTACAGAGTTTTGCTTACTCAAAAGCTTCAATTTTGACCCATTTCAGGCACAGAAATGACTTTAAACACACTTATTTTAGTTGACAAAGTCATAATTCACATCCAACAGTCATTTAGAGTCAAAAGATTAAATGTTAAAATTTCATCCATATTGACCATTTTGGGATCGTTCGACATGTCCGGAGTCATCGTTTTTCATCCGAAAATTGATTTTTGGACTTGCCAAAAATGATTAAAAATGTCAATTGGATCGTGCCTCATGTTGAATAACCACTTTTTAAAACCTCAGAGTGACCAAAATTGCCATTTTTACAGAGTTTGGCTTACTCAAAAGCGTCAATTTTGACCCGTTTCAGGCACAGAAATAACTTTAAACACACTTATTTTAGTTGACAGAGTCATAATTCACATCCAACAGTCATTTACAGTCAAAAGACTAAATGTTAAAATTTCATCCATATTGACCATTTTGGGATCGTTTGACATGTCCGGAGTCATCGTTTTTCATCCGAAAATTGATTTTTTGACTGTACCAAAAATGATTCAAAATGTCAATTGGATCGTGCCTCATGTTGAATACCACTTTTTAAACCCTCAGAGTGACCAACATTGCCATTTTTACAGAGTTTTGCTTACTCAAAAGCGTCAATTTTGACCCGTTTCAGGCACAGAAATAACTTTAAACACACTTATTTTAGTTGACAGAGTCATAATTCACATCCAACAGTCATTTACAGTCAAAAGATTAAATGTTAAAATTTCATCCATATTGACCATTTTGGGATCGTTCGACATGTCCGGAGTCATCGTTTTTCATCCGAAAATTGATTTTTTGGACTGTACCAAAAATGATTCCAAATGTCAATTGGATCGTGCCTCATGTTGAATAACCACTTTTTAAAGCCTCAGAGTGACCAAAATTGCCATTTTTACAGAGTTTTGATTACTCAAAAGCTTCAATTTTGACCCCTTTGAGGCACAGAAATGACTTTAAACACACTTATTTTAGTTGACAAAGTCATAATTCACATCCAACAGTCATTTACAGTCAAAAGATTAAATGTTAAAATTTCATCCATATTGACCATTTTGGGATCGTTCGACATGTCCGGAGTCATCGTTTTTCATCCGAAAATTGATTTTTTGGACTGTACCAAAAATGATTCAAAATGTCAATTGGATCGTGCCTCATGTTGAATAACCACTTTTTAAAGCCTCACAGTGACCAAAATTGCCATTTTTACAGAGTTTTGATTACTCAAAAGCTTCAATTTTGACCCGTTTCAGGCACAGAAATGACTTTAAACACACTTATTTTAGTTGACAAAGTCATAATTCACATCCAACAGTCATTTACAGTCAAAAGATTAAATGTTAAAATTTCATCATTATAGACCATTTTGTGAACGTTCGACAGGTCCGGAGTCATCGTTTTTCATCCGAAAATTGATTTTTTGGACTGTACCAAAAAGGATTCAAAATGTTAATTGGATCGTGCCTCATGTTGAATAACCACTTTTTAAACCCTCACAGTGACCAAAATTGCCAATTTTACAGAGTTTTGCTTACTCAAAAGCTTCAATTTTGACCCATTTCAGGCACAGAAATGACTTTAAACACACTTATTTTAGTTGACAAAATCATAATTCACATCCAACAGTCATTTAGAGTCAAAAGATTAAATGTTAAAATTTCATCCATATTGACCATTTCGGGATCGTTCGACATGTCCGGAGTCATCGTTTTTCATCCGAAAATTGATTTTTTGGACTTTACCGAAAATGATTCAAAATGTCAATTGGATTGTGCCTCATGTTGAATAACCACTTTTTAAACCCTCAGAGAGACCAAAATGGCCATTTTTACAGAGTTTTGCTTACTCAAAAGCTTCAATTTTGACCCGTTTCAGGCACAGAAATGACTTTAAACAAACTTATTTTAGTTGACAAAGTCATAATTCACATCCAACAGTCATTTACAGTCCAAAGATTAAATGTTAAAATTTCATCCATATTGACCATTTTGGGATCGTTCGACATGTCCGGAGTCATCGTTTTTCATCCGAAAATTGATTTTTTGGACTGTACGAAAAATGATTCAAAATGTCAATTGGATCGTGCCTCATGTTGAATAACCACTTTTTAAAGCCTCACAGTGACCAAAATTGCCATTTTTACAGAGTTTTGATTACTCAAAAGCTTCAATTTTGACCCCTTTCAGGCACAGAAATGACTTTAAACACACCTATTTTAGTTGACAAAGTCATAATTCACATCCACCAGTCATTTACAGTCAAAAGATTAAATGTTAAAATTTCATCCATATTGACCATTTTGGGATCGTTCGACATGTCTGGAGTCATCGTTTTTCATCCGAAAATTGATTTTTTGGACTGTACCAAAAAGGATTCAAAATGTTAATTGGATCGTGCCTCATGTTGAATAACCACTTTTTAAACCCTCACAGTGACCAAAATTGCCAATTTTACAGAGTTTTGCTTACTCAAAAGCTTCAATTTTGACCCATTTCAGGCACAGAAATGACTTTAAACACACTTATTTTAGTTGACAAAGTCATAATTCACATCCAACAGTCATTTAGAGTCAAAAGATTAAATGTTAAAATTTCATCCATATTGACCATTTTGGGATCGTTCGACATGTCCGGAGTCATCGTTTTTCATCCGAAAATTGATTTTTGGACTGTACCAAAAATGATTAAAAATGTCAATTGGATCGTGCCTCATGTTGAATAACCACTTTTTAAACCCTCAGAGTGACCAACATTGCCATTTTTACAGAGTTTTGCTTACTCAAAAGCGTCAATTTTGACCCGTTTCAGGCACAGAAATAACTTTAAACACACTTATTTTAGTTGACAGAGTCATAATTCACATCCAACAGTCATTTACAGTCAAAAGATTAAATGTTAAAATTTCATCCATATTGACCATTTTGGGATCGTTCGACATGTCCGGAGTCATCGTTTTTCATCCGAAAATTGATTTTTTGGACTGTACCAAAAATGATTCCAAATGTCAATTGGATCGTGCCTCATGTTGAATAACCACTTTTTAAAGCCTCAGAGTGACCAAAATTGCCATTTTTACAGAGTTTTGATTACTCAAAAGCTTCAATTTTGACCCCTTTGAGGCACAGAAATGACTTTAAACACACTTATTTTAGTTGACAAAGTCATAATTCACATCCAACAGTCATTTACAGTCAAAAGATTAAATGTTAAAATTTCATCCATATTGACCATTTTGGGATCGTTCGACATGTCCGGAGTCATCGTTTTTCATCCGAAAATTGATTTTTTGGACTGTACCAAAAATGATTCAAAATGTCAATTGGATCGTGCCTCATGTTGAATAACCACTTTTTAAAGCCTCACAGTGACCAAAATTGCCATTTTTACAGAGTTTTGATTACTCAAAAGCTTCAATTTTGACCCGTTTCAGGCACAGAAATGACTTTAAACACACTTATTTTAGTTGACAAAGTCATAATTCACATCCAACAGTCATTTACAGTCAATGGATTAAATGTTAAAATTTCATCATTATAGACCATTTTGTGAACGTTCGACAGGTCCGGAGTCATCGTTTTTCATCCGAAAATTGATTTTTTGGACTGTACCAAAAATGATTCAAAATGTCAATTGGATCGTGCCTCATGTTGAATAACCACTTTTTAAACCCTCACAGTGACCAAAATTTGCCATTTTTACAGAGTTTTGATTACTCAAAAGCTGCAATTTTGACCCCTTTGAGGCACAGAAATGACTTTAAACACACTTATTTTAGTTGACAAAGTCATAATTCACATCCAACAGTCATTTAAAGTCAAAAGATTAAATGTTAAAATTTCATCATTATAGACCATTTTGTGAACGTTCGACAGGTCCGGAGTCATTGTTTTTCATCCGAAAATTGATTTTTTGGACTGTACCAAAAATGATTCAAAATGTCAATTGGATCGTGCCTCATGTTGAATAACCACTTTTTAAACCCTCAGAGTGACCAAAATTGCCATTTTTACAGAGTTTTGCTTACTCAAAAGCTTCAATTTTGACCCGTTTCAGGCACAGAAATGACTTTAAACACACTTATTTTAGTTGACAAAGTCATAATTCACATCCAACAGTCATTTACAGTCAAAAGATTAAATGTTAAAATTTCATCCATATTGACCATTTTGGGATCGTTCGACATGTCCGGAGTCATCGTTTTTCATCCGAAAATTGATTTTTTTGGACTGTACCAAAAATGATACAAAATGTCAATTGGATCGTGCCTCATGTTGAATAACCACTTTTTAAAGCCTCAGAGTGACCAAAATTGCCATTTTTTACAGAGTTTTGATTACTCAAAAGCTTCAATTTTGACCCCTTTGAGGCACAGAAATGACTTTAAACACACTTATTTTAGTTGACAAAGTCATAATTCACATCCAACAGTCATTTAGAGTCAAAAGATTAAATGTTAAAATTTCATTGATATTGACCATTTTGGGATCGTTCGACATGTCCGGAGTCATCGTTTTTCATCCGGAAATTGATTTTTTGGACTGTACCAAAAATGATTAAAAATGTCAATTGGATCGTGCCTCATGTTGAATAACCACTTTTTAAACCCTCAGAGTGACCAAAATTGCCATTTTTACAGAGTTTTGCTTACTCAAAAGCGTCAATTTTGACCCGTTTCAGGCACAGAAATAACTTTAAACACACTTATTTTAGTTGACAGAGTCATAATTCACATCCAACAGTCATTTACATTCAAAAGACTAAGTGTTAAAATTTCATCATTATAGACCATTTTGTGAACGTTCGACAGGTCCGGAGTCATCGTTTTTCATCCGAAAATTGATTTTTTGGACTGTACCAAAAATGATTCAAAATGTCAATTGGATCATGCCTCATGTTGAATAACCACTTTTTAAACCCTCACAGTGACCAAAATTTGCCATTTTTACAGAGTTTTGATTACTCAAAAGCTGCAATTTTGACCCCTTTGAGGCACAGAAATGACTTTAAACACACTTATTTTAGTTGACAAAGTCATAATTCACATCCAACAGTCAATTAGAGTCAAAAGATCAAATGTTAAAATTTCATCATTATAGACCATTTTGTGAACGTTCGACAGGTCCGGAGTCATCGTTTTTCATCCGAAAATTTATTTTTTGACTGTACCAAAAATGATTCAAAATGTCAATTGGATCGTGCCTCATGTTGAATAACCACTTTTTAAACCCTCACAGTGACCAAAATTTGCCATTTTTACAGAGTTTTGATTACTCAAAAGCTGCAATTTTGACCCCTTTGAGGCACAGAAATGACTTTAAACACACTTATTTTAGTTGACAAAGTCATAATTCACATCCAACAGTCATTTAGAGTCAAAAGATTAAATGTTAAAATTTCATCATTATAGACCATTTTGTGAACGTTCGACAGGTCCGGAGTCATCGTTTTTCATCCGAAAATTGATTTTTTGACTGTACCAAAAATGATTAAAAATGTCAATTGGATCGTGCCTCATGTTGAATAACCACTTTTTAAACCCTCAGAGTGACCAAAATTGCCATTTTTACAGAGTTTTGCTTACTCAAAAGCTTCAATTTTGACCCGTTTCAGGCACAGAAATTACTTTAAACACACTTATTTTAGTTGACAAAGTCATAATTCACATCCAACAGTCATTTACAGTCAAAAGATTAAATGTTAAAATTTCATCCATATTGACCATTTTGTGAACGTTCGACATGTCCGGAGTCATCGTTTTTCATCCGAAAATTGATTTTTTGGACTGTACCAAAAATGATTCAAAATGTCAATTGGATCGTGCCTCATGTTGAATAACCACTTTTTAAACCCTCACAGTGACCAAAATTTGCCATTTTTACAGAGTTTTGATTACTCAAAAGCTGCAATTTTGACCCCTTTGAGGCACAGAAATGACTTTAAACACACTTATTTTAGTTGACAAAGTCATAATTCACATCCAACAGTCATTTAGAGTCAAAAGATTAAATGTTAAAATTTCATCATTATAGACCATTTTGTGAACGTTCGACAGGTCCGGAGTCATTGTTTTTCATCCGAAAATTGATTTTTTGACTGTACCAAAAATGATTCAAAATGTCAATTGGATCGTGCCTCATGTTGAATAACCACTTTTTAAACCCTCAGAGTGACCAAAATTGCCATTTTTACAGAGTTTTGCTTACTCAAAAGCTTCAATTTTGACCCGTTTCAGGCACAGAAATGACTTTAAACACACTTATTTTAGTTGACAAAGTCATAATTCACATCCAACAGTCATTTACAGTCAAAAGATTAAATGTTAAAATTTCATCCATATTGACCATTTTGGGATCGTTCGACATGTCCGGAGTCATCGTTTTTCATCCGAAAATTGATTTTTTTGGACTGTACCAAAAATGATACAAAATGTCAATTGGATCGTGCCTCATGTTGAATAACCACTTTTTAAAGCCTCAGAGTGACCAAAATTGCCATTTTTTACAGAGTTTTGATTACTCAAAAGCTTCAATTTTGACCCCTTTGAGGCACAGAAATGACTTTAAACACACTTATTTTAGTTGACAAAGTCATAATTCACATCCAACAGTCATTTAGAGTCAAAAGATTAAATGTTAAAATTTCATTGATATTGACCATTTTGGGATCGTTCGACATGTCCGGAGTCATCGTTTTTCATCCGGAAATTGATTTTTTGGACTGTACCAAAAATGATTAAAAATTTCAATTGGATCGTGCCTCATGTTGAATAACCACTTTTTAAACCCTCAGAGTGACCAAAATTGCCATTTTTACAGAGTTTTGCTTACTCAAAAGCGTCAATTTTGACCCGTTTCAGGCACAGAAATAACTTTAAACACACTTATTTTAGTTGACAGAGTCATAATTCACATCCAACAGTCATTTACATTCAAAAGACTAAGTGTTAAAATTTCATCATTATAGACCATTTTGTGAACGTTCGACAGGTCCGGAGTCATCGTTTTTCATCCGAAAATTGATTTTTTGGACTGTACCAAAAATGATTCAAAATGTCAATTGGATCATGCCTCATGTTGAATAACCACTTTTTAAACCCTCACAGTGACCAAAATTTGCCATTTTTACAGAGTTTTGATTACTCAAAAGCTGCAATTTTGACCCCTTTGAGGCACAGAAATGACTTTAAACACACTTATTTTAGTTGACAAAGTCATAATTCACATCCAACAGTCAATTAGAGTCAAAAGATCAAATGTTAAAATTTCATCATTATAGACCATTTTGTGAACGTTCGACAGGTCCGGAGTCATCGTTTTTCATCCGAAAATTTATTTTTTGACTGTACCAAAAATGATTCAAAATGTCAATTGGATCGTGCCTCATGTTGAATAACCACTTTTTAAACCCTCACAGTGACCAAAATTTGCCATTTTTACAGAGTTTTGATTACTCAAAAGCTGCAATTTTGACCCCTTTGAGGCACAGAAATGACTTTAAACACACTTATTTTAGTTGACAAAGTCATAATTCACATCCAACAGTCATTTAGAGTCAAAAGATTAAATGTTAAAATTTCATCATTATAGACCATTTTGTGAACGTTCGACAGGTCCGGAGTCATCGTTTTTCATCCGAAAATTGATTTTTTGACTGTACCAAAAATGATTAAAAATGTCAATTGGATCGTGCCTCATGTTGAATAACCACTTTTTAAACCCTCAGAGTGACCAAAATTGCCATTTTTACAGAGTTTTGCTTACTCAAAAGCTTCAATTTTGACCCGTTTCAGGCACAGAAATTACTTTAAACACACTTATTTTAGTTGACAAAGTCATAATTCACATCCAACAGTCATTTACAGTCAAAAGATTAAATGTTAAAATTTCATCCATATTGACCATTTTGTGAACGTTCGACATGTCCGGAGTCATCGTTTTTCATCCGAAAATTGATTTTTTGGACTGTACCAAAAATGATTCAAAATGTCAATTGGATCGTGCCTCATGTTGAATAACCACTTTTTAAACCCTCACAGTGACCAAAATTTGCCATTTTTACAGAGTTTTGATTACTCAAAAGCTGCAATTTTGACCCCTTTGAGGCACAGAAATGACTTTAAACACACTTATTTTAGTTGACAAAGTCATAATTCACATCCAACAGTCATTTAGAGTCAAAAGATTAAATGTTAAAATTTCATCATTATAGACCATTTTGTGAACGTTCGACAGGTCCGGAGTCATTGTTTTTCATCCGAAAATTGATTTTTTGACTGTACCAAAAATGATTCAAAATGTCAATTGGATCGTGCCTCATGTTGAATAACCACTTTTTAAACCCTCAGAGTGACCAAAATTGCCATTTTTACAGAGTTTTGCTTACTCAAAATCTTCAATTTTGACCCGTTTAAGGCACAGAAATGACTTTAAACACACTTATTTTAGTTGACAAAGTCATAATTCACATCCAACAGTCATTTACAGTCAAAAGATTAAATGTTAAAATTTCATCCATATTGACCATTTTGGGATCGTTCGACATGTCCGGAGTCATCGTTTTTCATCCGAAAATTGATTTTTTGGACTGTACCAAAAATTATTCAAACTGTCAATTGGATCGTGCCTCATGTTGAATAACCACTTTTTAAAGCCTCAGAGTGACCAAAATTGCCATTTTTACAGAGTTTTGATTACTCAAAAGCTTCAATTTTGACCCCTTTGAGGCACAGAAATGACTTTAAACACACTTCTTTTAGTTGACAAAGTCATAATTCACATCCAACAGTCATTTAGAGTCAAAAGATTAAATGTTAAAATTTCATCCATATTGACCATTTTGGGATCGTTCGACATGTCCGGAGTCATGGTTTTTCATCCGAAAATTGATTTTTTGGACTTTACCAAAAATGATTCAAAATGTCAATTGGATTGTGCCTCATGTTGAATAACCACTTTTTAAACCCTCAGAGAGACCAAAATGGCCATTTTTACAGAGTTTTGCTTACTCAAAAGCTTCAATTTTGACCCGTTTCAGGCACAGAAATGACTTTAAACAAACTTATTTTAGTTGACAAAGTCATAATTCACATCCAACAGTCATTTACAGTCCAAAGATTAAATGTTAAAATTTCATCCATATTGACCATTTTGGGATCGTTCGACATGTCCGGAGTCATCGTTTTTCATCCGAAAATTGATTTTTTGGACTGTACCAAAAATGATTCAAAATGTCAATTGGATCGTGCCTCATGTTGAATAACTACTTTTTAAAGCCTCACAGTGACCAAAATTGCCATTTTTACAGAGTTTTGATTACTCAAAAGCTTCAATTTTGACCCCTTTCAGGCACAGAAATGACTTTAAACACACTTATTTTAGTTGACAAAGTCATAATTCACATCCACCAGTCATTTACAGTCAAAAGATTAAATGTTAAAATTTCATCCATATTGACCATTTTGGGATCGTTCGACATGTCCGGAGTCATCGTTTTTCATCCGAAAATTGATTTTTTGGACTGTACCAAAAATGATTCAAAATGTCAATTGGATTGTGCCTCATGTTGAATAACCACTTTTTAAACCCTCAGAGAGACCAAAATGGCCATTTTTACAGAGTTTTGCTTACTCAAAAGCTTCAATTTTGACCCGTTTCAGGCACAGAAATGACTTTAAACAAACTTATTTTAGTTGACAAAGTCATAATTCACATCCAACAGTCATTTACAGTCCAAAGATTAAATGTTAAAATTTCATCCATATTGACCATTTTGGGATCGTTCGACATGTCCGGAGTCATCGTTTTTCATCCGAAAATTGATTTTTTGGACTGTACCAAAAATGATTCAAAATGTCAATTGGATCGTGCCTCATGTTGAATAACCACTTTTTAAAGCCTCACAGTGACCAAAATTGCCATTTTTACAGAGTTTTGATTACTCAAAAGCTTCAATTTTGACCCCTTTCAGGCACAGAAATGACTTTAAACACACCTATTTTAGTTGACAAAGTCATAATTCACATCCACCAGTCATTTACAGTCAAAAGATTAAATGTTAAAATTTCATCCATATTGACCATTTTGGGATCGTTCGACATGTCTGGAGTCATCGTTTTTCATCCGAAAATTGATTTTTTGGACTGTACCAAAAAGGATTCAAAATGTTAATTGGATCGTGCCTCATGTTGAATAACCACTTTTTAAACCCTCACAGTGACCAAAATTGCCAATTTTACAGAGTTTTGCTTACTCAAAAGCTTCAATTTTGACCCATTTCAGGCACAGAAATGACTTTAAACACACTTATTTTAGTTGACAAAGTCATAATTCACATCCAACAGTCATTTAGAGTCAAAAGATTAAATGTTAAAATTTCATCCATATTGACCATTTTGGGATCGTTCGACATGTCCGGAGTCATCGTTTTTCATCCGAAAATTGATTTTTGGACTGTACCAAAAATGATTAAAAATGTCAATTGGATCGTGCCTCATGTTGAATAACCACTTTTTAAACCCTCAGAGTGACCAACATTGCCATTTTTACAGAGTTTTGCTTACTCAAAAGCGTCAATTTTGACCCGTTTCAGGCACAGAAATAACTTTAAACACACTTATTTTAGTTGACAGAGTCATAATTCACATCCAACAGTCATTTACAGTCAAAAGATTAAATGTTAAAATTTCATCCATATTGACCATTTTGGGATCGTTCGACATGTCCGGAGTCATCGTTTTTCATCCGAAAATTGATTTTTTGGACTGTACCAAAAATGATTCCAAATGTCAATTGGATCGTGCCTCATGTTGAATAACCACTTTTTAAAGCCTCAGAGTGACCAAAATTGCCATTTTTACAGAGTTTTGATTACTCAAAAGCTTCAATTTTGACCCCTTTGAGGCACAGAAATGACTTTAAACACACTTATTTTAGTTGACAAAGTCATAATTCACATCCAACAGTCATTTACAGTCAAAAGATTAAATGTTAAAATTTCATCCATATTGACCATTTTGGGATCGTTCGACATGTCCGGAGTCATCGTTTTTCATCCGAAAATTGATTTTTTGGACTGTACCAAAAATGATTCAAAATGTCAATTGGATCGTGCCTCATGTTGAATAACCACTTTTTAAAGCCTCACAGTGACCAAAATTGCCATTTTTACAGAGTTTTGATTACTCAAAAGCTTCAATTTTGACCCGTTTCAGGCACAGAAATGACTTTAAACACACTTATTTTAGTTGACAAAGTCATAATTCACATCCAACAGTCATTTACAGTCAAAAGATTAAATGTTAAAATTTCATCATTATAGACCATTTTGTGAACGTTCGACAGGTCCGGAGTCATCGTTTTTCATCCGAAAATTGATTTTTTGGACTGTACCAAAAAGGATTCAAAATGTTAATTGGATCGTGCCTCATGTTGAATAACCACTTTTTAAACCCTCACAGTGACCAAAATTGCCAATTTTACAGAGTTTTGCTTACTCAAAAGCTTCAATTTTGACCCATTTCAGGCACAGAAATGACTTTAAACACACTTATTTTAGTTGACAAAATCATAATTCACATCCAACAGTCATTTAGAGTCAAAAGATTAAATGTTAAAATTTCATCCATATTGACCATTTCGGGATCGTTCGACATGTCCGGAGTCATCGTTTTTCATCCGAAAATTGATTTTTTGGACTTTACCGAAAATGATTCAAAATGTCAATTGGATTGTGCCTCATGTTGAATAACCACTTTTTAAACCCTCAGAGAGACCAAAATGGCCATTTTTACAGAGTTTTGCTTACTCAAAAGCTTCAATTTTGACCCGTTTCAGGCACAGAAATGACTTTAAACAAACTTATTTTAGTTGACAAAGTCATAATTCACATCCAACAGTCATTTACAGTCCAAAGATTAAATGTTAAAATTTCATCCATATTGACCATTTTGGGATCGTTCGACATGTCCGGAGTCATCGTTTTTCATCCGAAAATTGATTTTTTGGACTGTACCAAAAATGATTCAAAATGTCAATTGGATCGTGCCTCATGTTGAATAACCACTTTTTAAAGCCTCACAGTGACCAAAATTGCCATTTTTACAGAGTTTTGATTACTCAAAAGCTTCAATTTTGACCCCTTTCAGGCACAGAAATGACTTTAAACACACCTATTTTAGTTGACAAAGTCATAATTCACATCCACCAGTCATTTACAGTCAAAAGATTAAATGTTAAAATTTCATCCATATTGACCATTTTGGGATCGTTCGACATGTCTGGAGTCATCGTTTTTCATCCGAAAATTGATTTTTTGGACTGTACCAAAAAGGATTCAAAATGTTAATTGGATCGTGCCTCATGTTGAATAACCACTTTTTAAACCCTCACAGTGACCAAAATTGCCAATTTTACAGAGTTTTGCTTACTCAAAAGCTTCAATTTTGACCCATTTCAGGCACAGAAATGACTTTAAACACACTTATTTTAGTTGACAAAGTCATAATTCACATCCAACAGTCATTTAGAGTCAAAAGATTAAATGTTAAAATTTCATCCATATTGACCATTTTGGGATCGTTCGACATGTCCGGAGTCATCGTTTTTCATCCGAAAATTGATTTTTGGACTGTACCAAAAATGATTAAAAATGTCAATTGGATCGTGCCTCATGTTGAATAACCACTTTTTAAACCCTCAGAGTGACCAACATTGCCATTTTTACAGAGTTTTGCTTACTCAAAAGCGTCAATTTTGACCCGTTTCAGGCACAGAAATAACTTTAAACACACTTATTTTAGTTGACAGAGTCATAATTCACATCCAACAGTCATTTACAGTCAAAAGATTAAATGTTAAAATTTCATCCATATTGACCATTTTGGGATCGTTCGACATGTCCGGAGTCATCGTTTTTCATCCGAAAATTGATTTTTTGGACTGTACCAAAAATGATTCCAAATGTCAATTGGATCGTGCCTCATGTTGAATAACCACTTTTTAAAGCCTCAGAGTGACCAAAATTGCCATTTTTACAGAGTTTTGATTACTCAAAAGCTTCAATTTTGACCCCTTTGAGGCACAGAAATGACTTTAAACACACTTATTTTAGTTGACAAAGTCATAATTCACATCCAACAGTCATTTACAGTCAAAAGATTAAATGTTAAAATTTCATCCATATTGACCATTTTGGGATCGTTCGACATGTCCGGAGTCATCGTTTTTCATCCGAAAATTGATTTTTTGGACTGTACCAAAAATGATTCAAAATGTCAATTGGATCGTGCCTCATGTTGAATAACCACTTTTTAAAGCCTCACAGTGACCAAAATTGCCATTTTTACAGAGTTTTGATTACTCAAAAGCTTCAATTTTGACCCGTTTCAGGCACAGAAATGACTTTAAACACACTTATTTTAGTTGACAAAGTCATAATTCACATCCAACAGTCATTTACAGTCAATGGATTAAATGTTAAAATTTCATCATTATAGACCATTTTGTGAACGTTCGACAGGTCCGGAGTCATCGTTTTTCATCCGAAAATTGATTTTTTGGACTGTACCAAAAATGATTCAAAATGTCAATTGGATCGTGCCTCATGTTGAATAACCACTTTTTAAACCCTCACAGTGACCAAAATTTGCCATTTTTACAGAGTTTTGATTACTCAAAAGCTGCAATTTTGACCCCTTTGAGGCACAGAAATGACTTTAAACACACTTATTTTAGTTGACAAAGTCATAATTCACATCCAACAGTCATTTAAAGTCAAAAGATTAAATGTTAAAATTTCATCATTATAGACCATTTTGTGAACGTTCGACAGGTCCGGAGTCATTGTTTTTCATCCGAAAATTGATTTTTTGGACTGTACCAAAAATGATTCAAAATGTCAATTGGATCGTGCCTCATGTTGAATAACCACTTTTTAAACCCTCAGAGTGACCAAAATTGCCATTTTTACAGAGTTTTGCTTACTCAAAAGCTTCAATTTTGACCCGTTTCAGGCACAGAAATGACTTTAAACACACTTATTTTAGTTGACAAAGTCATAATTCACATCCAACAGTCATTTACAGTCAAAAGATTAAATGTTAAAATTTCATCCATATTGACCATTTTGGGATCGTTCGACATGTCCGGAGTCATCGTTTTTCATCCGAAAATTGATTTTTTTGGACTGTACCAAAAATGATACAAAATGTCAATTGGATCGTGCCTCATGTTGAATAACCACTTTTTAAAGCCTCAGAGTGACCAAAATTGCCATTTTTTACAGAGTTTTGATTACTCAAAAGCTTCAATTTTGACCCCTTTGAGGCACAGAAATGACTTTAAACACACTTATTTTAGTTGACAAAGTCATAATTCACATCCAACAGTCATTTAGAGTCAAAAGATTAAATGTTAAAATTTCATTGATATTGACCATTTTGGGATCGTTCGACATGTCCGGAGTCATCGTTTTTCATCCGGAAATTGATTTTTTGGACTGTACCAAAAATGATTAAAAATGTCAATTGGATCGTGCCTCATGTTGAATAACCACTTTTTAAACCCTCAGAGTGACCAAAATTGCCATTTTTACAGAGTTTTGCTTACTCAAAAGCGTCAATTTTGACCCGTTTCAGGCACAGAAATAACTTTAAACACACTTATTTTAGTTGACAGAGTCATAATTCACATCCAACAGTCATTTACATTCAAAAGACTAAGTGTTAAAATTTCATCATTATAGACCATTTTGTGAACGTTCGACAGGTCCGGAGTCATCGTTTTTCATCCGAAAATTGATTTTTTGGACTGTACCAAAAATGATTCAAAATGTCAATTGGATCATGCCTCATGTTGAATAACCACTTTTTAAACCCTCACAGTGACCAAAATTTGCCATTTTTACAGAGTTTTGATTACTCAAAAGCTGCAATTTTGACCCCTTTGAGGCACAGAAATGACTTTAAACACACTTATTTTAGTTGACAAAGTCATAATTCACATCCAACAGTCAATTAGAGTCAAAAGATCAAATGTTAAAATTTCATCATTATAGACCATTTTGTGAACGTTCGACAGGTCCGGAGTCATCGTTTTTCATCCGAAAATTTATTTTTTGACTGTACCAAAAATGATTCAAAATGTCAATTGGATCGTGCCTCATGTTGAATAACCACTTTTTAAACCCTCACAGTGACCAAAATTTGCCATTTTTACAGAGTTTTGATTACTCAAAAGCTGCAATTTTGACCCCTTTGAGGCACAGAAATGACTTTAAACACACTTATTTTAGTTGACAAAGTCATAATTCACATCCAACAGTCATTTAGAGTCAAAAGATTAAATGTTAAAATTTCATCATTATAGACCATTTTGTGAACGTTCGACAGGTCCGGAGTCATCGTTTTTCATCCGAAAATTGATTTTTTGACTGTACCAAAAATGATTAAAAATGTCAATTGGATCGTGCCTCATGTTGAATAACCACTTTTTAAACCCTCAGAGTGACCAAAATTGCCATTTTTACAGAGTTTTGCTTACTCAAAAGCTTCAATTTTGACCCGTTTCAGGCACAGAAATTACTTTAAACACACTTATTTTAGTTGACAAAGTCATAATTCACATCCAACAGTCATTTACAGTCAAAAGATTAAATGTTAAAATTTCATCCATATTGACCATTTTGTGAACGTTCGACATGTCCGGAGTCATCGTTTTTCATCCGAAAATTGATTTTTTGGACTGTACCAAAAATGATTCAAAATGTCAATTGGATCGTGCCTCATGTTGAATAACCACTTTTTAAACCCTCACAGTGACCAAAATTTGCCATTTTTACAGAGTTTTGATTACTCAAAAGCTGCAATTTTGACCCCTTTGAGGCACAGAAATGACTTTAAACACACTTATTTTAGTTGACAAAGTCATAATTCACATCCAACAGTCATTTAGAGTCAAAAGATTAAATGTTAAAATTTCATCATTATAGACCATTTTGTGAACGTTCGACAGGTCCGGAGTCATTGTTTTTCATCCGAAAATTGATTTTTTGACTGTACCAAAAATGATTCAAAATGTCAATTGGATCGTGCCTCATGTTGAATAACCACTTTTTAAACCCTCAGAGTGACCAAAATTGCCATTTTTACAGAGTTTTGCTTACTCAAAATCTTCAATTTTGACCCGTTTAAGGCACAGAAATGACTTTAAACACACTTATTTTAGTTGACAAAGTCATAATTCACATCCAACAGTCATTTACAGTCAAAAGATTAAATGTTAAAATTTCATCCATATTGACCATTTTGGGATCGTTCGACATGTCCGGAGTCATCGTTTTTCATCCGAAAATTGATTTTTTGGACTGTACCAAAAATTATTCAAACTGTCAATTGGATCGTGCCTCATGTTGAATAACCACTTTTTAAAGCCTCAGAGTGACCAAAATTGCCATTTTTACAGAGTTTTGATTACTCAAAAGCTTCAATTTTGACCCCTTTGAGGCACAGAAATGACTTTAAACACACTTCTTTTAGTTGACAAAGTCATAATTCACATCCAACAGTCATTTAGAGTCAAAAGATTAAATGTTAAAATTTCATCCATATTGACCATTTTGGGATCGTTCGACATGTCCGGAGTCATGGTTTTTCATCCGAAAATTGATTTTTTGGACTTTACCAAAAATGATTCAAAATGTCAATTGGATTGTGCCTCATGTTGAATAACCACTTTTTAAACCCTCAGAGAGACCAAAATGGCCATTTTTACAGAGTTTTGCTTACTCAAAAGCTTCAATTTTGACCCGTTTCAGGCACAGAAATGACTTTAAACAAACTTATTTTAGTTGACAAAGTCATAATTCACATCCAACAGTCATTTACAGTCCAAAGATTAAATGTTAAAATTTCATCCATATTGACCATTTTGGGATCGTTCGACATGTCCGGAGTCATCGTTTTTCATCCGAAAATTGATTTTTTGGACTGTACCAAAAATGATTCAAAATGTCAATTGGATCGTGCCTCATGTTGAATAACTACTTTTTAAAGCCTCACAGTGACCAAAATTGCCATTTTTACAGAGTTTTGATTACTCAAAAGCTTCAATTTTGACCCCTTTCAGGCACAGAAATGACTTTAAACACACTTATTTTAGTTGACAAAGTCATAATTCACATCCACCAGTCATTTACAGTCAAAAGATTAAATGTTAAAATTTCATCCATATTGACCATTTTGGGATCGTTCGACATGTCCGGAGTCATCGTTTTTCATCCGAAAATTGATTTTTTGGACTGTACCAAAAATGATTCAAAATGTCAATTGGATTGTGCCTCATGTTGAATAACCACTTTTTAAACCCTCAGAGAGACCAAAATGGCCATTTTTACAGAGTTTTGCTTACTCAAAAGCTTCAATTTTGACCCGTTTCAGGCACAGAAATGACTTTAAACAAACTTATTTTAGTTGACAAAGTCATAATTCACATCCAACAGTCATTTACAGTCCAAAGATTAAATGTTAAAATTTCATCCATATTGACCATTTTGGGATCGTTCGACATGTCCGGAGTCATCGTTTTTCATCCGAAAATTGATTTTTTGGACTGTACCAAAAATGATTCAAAATGTCAATTGGATCGTGCCTCATGTTGAATAACCACTTTTTAAAGCCTCACAGTGACCAAAATTGCCATTTTTACAGAGTTTTGATTACTCAAAAGCTTCAATTTTGACCCCTTTCAGGCACAGAAATGACTTTAAACACACCTATTTTAGTTGACAAAGTCATAATTCACATCCACCAGTCATTTACAGTCAAAAGATTAAATGTTAAAATTTCATCCATATTGACCATTTTGGGATCGTTCGACATGTCTGGAGTCATCGTTTTTCATCCGAAAATTGATTTTTTGGACTGTACCAAAAAGGATTCAAAATGTTAATTGGATCGTGCCTCATGTTGAATAACCACTTTTTAAACCCTCACAGTGACCAAAATTGCCAATTTTACAGAGTTTTGCTTACTCAAAAGCTTCAATTTTGACCCATTTCAGGCACAGAAATGACTTTAAACACACTTATTTTAGTTGACAAAGTCATAATTCACATCCAACAGTCATTTAGAGTCAAAAGATTAAATGTTAAAATTTCATCCATATTGACCATTTTGGGATCGTTCGACATGTCCGGAGTCATCGTTTTTCATCCGAAAATTGATTTTTGGACTGTACCAAAAATGATTAAAAATGTCAATTGGATCGTGCCTCATGTTGAATAACCACTTTTTAAACCCTCAGAGTGACCAACATTGCCATTTTTACAGAGTTTTGCTTACTCAAAAGCGTCAATTTTGACCCGTTTCAGGCACAGAAATAACTTTAAACACACTTATTTTAGTTGACAGAGTCATAATTCACATCCAACAGTCATTTACAGTCAAAAGATTAAATGTTAAAATTTCATCCATATTGACCATTTTGGGATCGTTCGACATGTCCGGAGTCATCGTTTTTCATCCGAAAATTGATTTTTTGGACTGTACCAAAAATGATTCCAAATGTCAATTGGATCGTGCCTCATGTTGAATAACCACTTTTTAAAGCCTCAGAGTGACCAAAATTGCCATTTTTACAGAGTTTTGATTACTCAAAAGCTTCAATTTTGACCCCTTTGAGGCACAGAAATGACTTTAAACACACTTATTTTAGTTGACAAAGTCATAATTCACATCCAACAGTCATTTACAGTCAAAAGATTAAATGTTAAAATTTCATCCATATTGACCATTTTGGGATCGTTCGACATGTCCGGAGTCATCGTTTTTCATCCGAAAATTGATTTTTTGGACTGTACCAAAAATGATTCAAAATGTCAATTGGATCGTGCCTCATGTTGAATAACCACTTTTTAAAGCCTCACAGTGACCAAAATTGCCATTTTTACAGAGTTTTGATTACTCAAAAGCTTCAATTTTGACCCGTTTCAGGCACAGAAATGACTTTAAACACACTTATTTTAGTTGACAAAGTCATAATTCACATCCAACAGTCATTTACAGTCAAAAGATTAAATGTTAAAATTTCATCATTATAGACCATTTTGTGAACGTTCGACAGGTCCGGAGTCATCGTTTTTCATCCGAAAATTGATTTTTTGGACTGTACCAAAAAGGATTCAAAATGTTAATTGGATCGTGCCTCATGTTGAATAACCACTTTTTAAACCCTCACAGTGACCAAAATTGCCAATTTTACAGAGTTTTGCTTACTCAAAAGCTTCAATTTTGACCCATTTCAGGCACAGAAATGACTTTAAACACACTTATTTTAGTTGACAAAATCATAATTCACATCCAACAGTCATTTAGAGTCAAAAGATTAAATGTTAAAATTTCATCCATATTGACCATTTCGGGATCGTTCGACATGTCCGGAGTCATCGTTTTTCATCCGAAAATTGATTTTTTGGACTTTACCGAAAATGATTCAAAATGTCAATTGGATTGTGCCTCATGTTGAATAACCACTTTTTAAACCCTCAGAGAGACCAAAATGGCCATTTTTACAGAGTTTTGCTTACTCAAAAGCTTCAATTTTGACCCGTTTCAGGCACAGAAATGACTTTAAACAAACTTATTTTAGTTGACAAAGTCATAATTCACATCCAACAGTCATTTACAGTCCAAAGATTAAATGTTAAAATTTCATCCATATTGACCATTTTGGGATCGTTCGACATGTCCGGAGTCATCGTTTTTCATCCGAAAATTGATTTTTTGGACTGTACCAAAAATGATTCAAAATGTCAATTGGATCGTGCCTCATGTTGAATAACCACTTTTTAAAGCCTCACAGTGACCAAAATTGCCATTTTTACAGAGTTTTGATTACTCAAAAGCTTCAATTTTGACCCCTTTCAGGCACAGAAATGACTTTAAACACACCTATTTTAGTTGACAAAGTCATAATTCACATCCACCAGTCATTTACAGTCAAAAGATTAAATGTTAAAATTTCATCCATATTGACCATTTTGGGATCGTTCGACATGTCCGGAGTCATCGTTTTTCATCCGAAAATTGATTTTTTGGACTGTACCAAAAAGGATTCAAAATGTTAATTGGATCGTGCCTCATGTTGAATAACCACTTTTTAAACCCTCACAGTGACCAAAATTGCCAATTTTACAGAGTTTTGCTTACTCAAAAGCTTCAATTTTGACCCATTTCAGGCACAGAAATGACTTTAAACACACTTATTTTAGTTGACAAAGTCATAATTCACATCCAACAGTCATTTAGAGTCAAAAGATTAAATGTTAAAATTTCATCCATATTGACCATTTTGGGATCGTTCGACATGTCCGGAGTCATCGTTTTTCATCCGAAAATTGATTTTTGGACTGTACCAAAAATGATTAAAAATGTCAATTGGATCGTGCCTCATGTTGAATAACCACTTTTTAAACCCTCAGAGTGATCAACATTGCTATTTTTACAGAGTTTTGCTTACTCAAAAGCGTCAATTTTGACCCGTTTCAGGCACAGAAATAACTTTAAACACACTTATTTTAGTTGACAGAGTCATAATTCACATCCAACAGTCATTTACAGTCAAAAGATTAAATGTTAAAATTTCATCCATATTGACCATTTTGGGATCGTTCGACATGTCCGGAGTCATCGTTTTTCATCCGAAAATTGATTTTTTGGACTGTACCAAAAATGATTCCAAATGTCAATTGGATCGTGCCTCATGTTGAATAACCACTTTTTAAAGCCTCAGAGTGACCAAAATTGCCATTTTTACAGAGTTTTGATTACTCAAAAGCTTCAATTTTGACCCCTTTGAGGCACAGAAATGACTTTAAACACACTTATTTTAGTTGACAAAGTCATAATTCACATCCAACAGTCATTTAGAGTCAAAAGATTAAATGTTAAAATTTCATCCATATTGACCATTTTGGGATCGTTTGACATGTCCGGAGTCATCGTTTTTCATCCGAAAATTGATTTTTTGGACTTTACCAAAAATGATTCAAAATGTCAATTGGATTGTGCCTCATGTTGAATAACCACTTTTTAAACTCTCAGAGAGACCAAAA
This sequence comes from Lissotriton vulgaris, assembly GCF_964263255.1. Lineage (NCBI taxonomy): Eukaryota > Metazoa > Chordata > Amphibia > Caudata > Salamandridae > Lissotriton > Lissotriton vulgaris. The sequence goes on from NW_028247247.1 coordinate 418,882, forward strand.
TGGCCATTTTTACAGAGTTTTGCTTACTCAAAAGCTTCAATTTTGACCCGTTTCAGGCACAGAAATGACTTTAAACAAACTTATTTTAGTTGACAAAGTCATAATTCACATCCAACAGTCATTTAGAGTCAAAAGATTAAATGTTAAAATTTCATCATTATAGACCATTTTGTGAACGTTCGACAGGTCCGGAGTCATCGTTTTTCATCCGAAAATTGATTTTTTGGACTGTACCAAAAATGATTCAAAATGTCAATTGGATCGTGCCTCATGTTGAATAACCACTTTTTAAACCCTTAGAGTGACCAAAATTGCCATTTTTACAGAGTTTTGCTTACTCAAAAGCTTCAAATTTGACCCGTTTCAGGCACAGAAATGACTTTAAACACACTTATTTTAGTTGACAAAGTCATAATTCACATCCAACAGTCATTTACAGTCAAAAGATTAAATGTTAAAATTTCATCCATATTGACCATTTTGGGATCGTTCGACATGTCCGGAGTCATCGTTTTTCATCCGAAAATTGATTTTTTGGACTGTACCAAAAATGATTCAAAATGTCAATTGGATCGTGCCTCATGTTGAATAACCACTTTTTAAAGCCTCACAGTGACCAAAATTGCCATTTTTACAGAGTTTTGATTACTCAAAAGCTTCAATTTTGACCCGTTTCAGGCACAGAAATGACTTTAAACACACTTATTTTAGTTGACAAAGTCATAATTCACATCCAACAGTCATTTACAGTCAAAAGATTAAATGTTAAAATTTCATCATTATAGACCATTTTGTGAACGTTCGACAGGTCCGGAGTCATCGTTTTTCATCCGAAAATTGATTTTTTGGACTGTACCAAAAATGATTCAAAATGTCAATTGGATCGTGCCTCATGTTGAATAACCACTTTTTAAAGCCTCACAGTGACCAAAATTGCCATTTTTACAGAGTTTTGATTACTCAAAAGCTTCAATTTTGACCCCTTTCAGGCTCAGAAATGACTTTAAACACACTTATTTTAGTTGACAAAGTCATAATTCACAACCACCAGTCATTTACAGTCAAAAGATTAAATGTTAAAATTTCATCCATATTGACCATTTTGGGATCGTTCGACATTTCCGGAGTCATCGTTTTTCATCCGAAAATTGATTTTTTGGACTGTACCAAAAAGGATTCAAAATGTTAATTGGATCGTGCCTCATGTTGAATAACCACTTTTTAAACCCTCACAGTGACCAAAATTGCCAATTTTACAGAGTTTTGCTTACTCAAAAGCTTCAATTTTGACCCATTTCAGGCACAGAAATGACTTTAAACACACTTATTTTAGTTGACAAAGTCATAATTCACATCCAACAGTCATTTAGAGTCAAAAGATTAAATGTTAAAATTTCATCCATATTGACCATTTCGGGATCGTTCGACATGTCCGGAGTCATCGTTTTACATCCGAAAATTGATTTTTGGACTGTACCAAAAATGATTAAAAATGTCAATTGGATCGTGCCTCATGTTGAATAACCACTTTTTAAACCCTCAGAGTGACCAAAATTGCCATTTTTACAGAGTTTTGCTTACTCAAAAGCATCAATTTTGACCCGTTTCAGGCACAGAAATGACTTTAAACACACTTATTTTAGTTGACAAAGTCATAATTCACATCCACCAGTCATTTACAGTCAAAAGATTAAATGTTAAAATTTCATCCATATTGACCATTTTGGGATCGTTCGACATGTCCGGAGTCATCGTTTTTCATCCGAAAATTGATTTTTTGTACTTTACCAAAAATGATTCAAAATGTCAATTGGATTGTGCCTCATGTTGAATAACCAATTTTTGAAACCCTCAGAGAGACCAAAATGGACATTTTTACAGAGTTTTGCTTACTCAAAAGCTTCAAATTTGACCCGTTTCAGGCACAGAAATGACTTTAAACACACTTATTTTAGTTGACAAAGTCATAATTCACATCCAACAGTCATTTACAGTCAAAAGATTAAATGTTAAAATTTCATCCATATTGACCATTTTGGGATCGTTCGACATGTCCGGAGTCATCGTTTTTCATCCGAAAATTGATTTTTTGGACTGTACCAAAAATGATTCAAAATGTCAATTGGATCGTGCCTCATGTTGAATAACCACTTTTTAAAGCCTCACAGTGACCAAAATTGCCATTTTTACAGAGTTTTGATTACTCAAAAGCTTCAATTTTGACCCCTTTGAGGCACAGAAATGACTTTAAACACACTTCTTTTAGTTGACAAAGTCATAATTCACATCCAACAGTCATTTAGAGTCAAAAGATTAAATGTTAAAATTTCATCCATATTGACCATTTTGGGATCGTTCGACATGTCCGGAGTCATCGTTTTTCATCCGAAAATTGATTTTTTGGACTGTACCAAAAATGATTCAAAATGTCAATTGGATCGTGCCTCATGTTGAATAACCACTTTTTAAAGCCTCACAGTGACCAAAATTGCCATTTTTACAGAGTTTTGATTACTCAAAAGCTTCAATTTTGACCCCTTTCAGGCACAGAAATGACTTTAAACAAACTTATTTTAGTTGACAAAGTCATAATTCACATCCAACAGTCATTTAGAGTCAAAAGATTAAATGTTAAAATTTCATCATTATAGACCATTTTGTGAACGTTCGACAGGTCCGGAGTCATCGTTTTTCATCCGAAAATTGATTTTTTGGACTGTACCAAAAATGATTCAAAATGTCAATTGGATCGTGCCTCATGTTGAATAACCACTTTGTAAACCCTTAGAGTGACCAAAATTGCCATTTTTACAGAGTTTTGCTTACTCAAAAGCTTCAAATTTGACCCGTTTCAGGCACAGAAATGACTTTAAACACAATTATTTTAGTTGACAAAGTCATAATTCACATCCAACAGTCATTTACAGTCAAAAGATTAAATGTTAAAATTTCATCCATATTGACCATTTTGGGATCGTTCGACATGTCCGGAGTCATCGTTTTTCATCCGAAAATTGATTTTTTGGACTGTACCAAAAATGATTCAAAATGTCAATTGGATCGTGCCTCATGTTGAATAACCACTTTTTAAAGCCTCAGAGTGACCAAAATTGCCATTTTTACAGAGTTTTGATTACTCAAAAGCTTCAATTTTGACCCCTTTGAGGCACAGAAATGACTTTAAACACACTTATTTTAGTTGACAAAGTCATAATTCACATCCAACAGTCATTTAGAGTCAAAAGATTAAATGTTAAAATTTCATCCATATTGACCATTTTGGGATCGTTCGACATTTCCTCGTTTTTCATCCGAAAATTGATTTTTTGGACTGTACCAAAAATGATTCAAAATGTCAATTGGATCGTGCCTCATGTTGAATAACCACTTTTTAAACCCTCACAGTGACCAAAATTTGCCATTTTTACAGAGTTTTGATTACTCAAAAGCTGCAATTTTGACCCCTTTGAGGCACAGAAATGACTTTAAACACACTTATTTTAGTTGACAAAGTCATAATTCACATCCAACAGTCATTTAGAGTCAAAAGATTAAATGTTAAAATTTCATCATTATAGACCATTTTGTGAACGTTCGACAGGTCCGGAGTCATCGTTTTTCATCCGAAAATTGATTTTTTGGACTGTACCAAAAATGATTCAAAATGTCAATTGGATCGTGCCTCATGTTGAATAACCACTTTTTAAACCCTCAGAGTGACCAAAATTGCCATTTTTACAGAGTTTTGCTTACTCAAAAGCTTCAATTTTGACCCGTTTCAGGCACAGAAATGACTTTAAACACACTTATTTTAGTTGACAAAGTCATAATTCACATCCAACAGTCATTTACAGTCAAAAGATTAAATGTTAAAATTTCATCCATATTGACCATTTTGGGATCGTTCGACATGTCCGGAGTCATCGTTTTTCATCCGAAAATTGATTTTTTTGGACTGTACCAAAAAGGATTCAAAATGTTAATTGGATCGTGCCTCATGTTGAATAACCACTTTTTAAACCCTCACAGTGACCAAAATTGCCAATTTTACAGAGTTTTGCTTACTCAAAAGCTTCAATTTTGACCCATTTCAGGCACAGAAATGACTTTAAACACACTTATTTTAGTTGACAAAATCATAATTCACATCCAACAGTCATTTAGAGTCAAAAGATTAAATGTTAAAATTTCATCCATATTGACCATTTCGGGATCGTTCGACATGTCCGGAGTCATCGTTTTTCATCCGAAAATTGATTTTTTGGACTGTACCAAAAATGATTCAAAATGTCAATTGGATCGTGCCTCATGTTGAATAACCACTTTTTAAACCCTCAGAGAGACCAAAATGGCCATTTTTACAGAGTTTTGCTTACTCAAAAGCTTCAATTTTGACCCGTTTCAGGCACAGAAATGACTTTAAACAAACTTATTTTAGTTGACAAAGTCATAATTCACATCCAACAGTCATTTACAGTCCAAAGATTAAATGGTAAAATTTCATCCATATTGACCATTTTGGGATCGTTCGACATGTCCGGAGTCATCGTTTTTCATCCGAAAATTGATTTTTTGGACTGTACCAAAAATGATTCAAAATGTCAATTGGATCGTGCCTCATGTTGAATAACCACTTTTTAAAGCCTCACAGTGACCAAAATTCCCATTTTTACAGAGTTTTGATTACTCAAAAGCTTCAATTTTGACCCATTTCAGGCACAGAAATGACTTTAAACACACTTATTTTAGTTGACAAAGTCATAATTCACATCCAACAGTCATTTAGAGTCAAAAGATTAAATGTTAAAATTTCATCCATATGGACCATTTTGGGATCGTTCGACATGTCCGGAGTCATCGTTTTTCATCCGAAAATTGATTTTTGGACTGTACCAAAAATGATTAAAAATGTCAATTGGATCGTGCCTCATGTTGAATAACCACTTTTTAAACCCTCAGAGTGACCAAAATTGCCATTTTTACAGAGTTTTGCTTACTCAAAAGCGTCAATTTTGACCCGTTTCAGGCACAGAAATAACTTTAAACACACTTATTTTAGTTGACAGAGTCATAATTCACATCCAACAGTCATTTACAGTCAAAAGATTAAATGTTAAAATTTCATCCATATTGACCATTTTGGGATCGTTCGACATGTCCGGAGTCATCGTTTTTCATCCGAAAATTGATTTTTTGGACTTTACCAAAAATGATTCAAAATGTCAATTGGATTGTGCCTCATGTTGAATAACCACTTTTTAAACCCTCAGAGAGACCAAAATGGCAATTTTTACAGAGTTTTGCTTACTCAAAAGCTTCAATTTTGACCCGTTTCAGGCACAGAAATGACTTTAAACAAACTTATTTTAGTTGACAAAGTCATAATTCACATCCAACAGTCATTTAGAGTCAAAAGATTAAATGTTAAAATTTCATCATTATAGACCATTTTGTGAACGTTCGACAGGTCCGGAGTCATCGTTTTTCATCCGAAAATTGATTTTTTGGACTGTACCAAAAATGATTCAAAATGTCAATTGGATCGTGCCTCATGTTGAATAACCACTTTTTAAACCCTTAGAGTGACCAAAATTGCCATTTTTACAGAGTTTTGCTTACTCAAAAGCTTCAAATTTGACCTGTTTCAGGCACAGAAATGACTTTAAACACACTTATTTTAGTTGACAAAGTCATAATTCACATCCAACAGTCATTTACAGTCAAAAGATTAAATGTTAAAATTTCATCCATATTGACCATTTTGGGATCGTTCGACATGTCCGGAGTCATCGTTTTTCATCCGAAAATTGATTTTTTGGACTGTACCAAAAATGATTCAAAATGTCAATTGGATCGTGCCTCATGTTGAATAACCACTTTTTAAAGCCTCACAGTGACCAAAATTGCCATTTTTACAGAGTTTTGATTACTCAAAAGCTTCAATTTTGACCCGTTTCAGGCACAGAAATGACTTTAAACACACTTATTTTAGTTGACAAAGTCATAATTCACATCCAACAGTCATTTACAGTCAAAAGATTAAATGTTAAAATTTCATCATTATAGACCATTTTGTGAACGTTCGACAGGTCCGGAGTCATCGTTTTTCATCCGAAAATTGATTTTTTGGACTGTACCAAAAATGATTCAAAATGTCAATTGGATCGTGCCTCATGTTGAATAACCACTTTTTAAAGCCTCACAGTGACCAAAATTGCCATTTTTACAGAGTTTTGATTACTCAAAAGCTTCAATTTTGACCCCTTTCAGGCACAGAAATGACTTTAAACACACTTATTTTAGTTGACAAAGTCATAATTCACATCCACCAGTCATTTACAGTCAAAAGATTAAATGTTAAAATTTCATCCATATTGACCATTTTGGGATCGTTCGACATTTCCGGAGTCATCGTTTTTCATCCGAAAATTGATTTTTTGGACTGTACCAAAAAGGATTCAAAATGTTAATTGGATCGTGCCTCATGTTGAATAACCACTTTTTAAACCCTCACAGTGACCAAAATTGCCAATTTTACAGAGTTTTGCTTACTCAAAAGCTTCAATTTTGACCCATTTCAGGCACAGAAATGACTTTAAACACACTTATTTTAGTTGACAAAGTCATAATTCACATCCAACAGTCATTTAGAGTCAAAAGATTAAATGTTAAAATTTCATCCATATTGACCATTTCGGGATCGTTCGACATGTCCGGAGTCATCGTTTTTCATCCGAAAATTGATTTTTGGACTGTACCAAAAATGATTAAAAATGTCAATTGGATCGTGCCTCATGTTGAATAACCACTTTTTAAACCCTCAGAGTGACCAAAATTGCCATTTTTACAGAGTTTTGCTTACTCAAAAGCATCAATTTTGACCCGTTTCAGGCACAGAAATAACTTTAAACACACTTATTTTAGTTGATAGAGTCATAATTCACATCCAACAGTCATTTAGAGTCAAAAGATTAAATGTTAAAATTTCATCCATATTGACCATTTTGGGATCGTTCGACATGTCCGGAGTCATCGTTTTTCATCCGAAAATTGATTTTTTGGACTTTACCAAAAATGATTCAAAATGTCAATTGGATTGTGCCTCATGTTGAATAACCACTTTTTAAACCCTCAGAGAGACCAAAATGGACATTTTTACAGAGTTTTGCTTACTCAAAAGCTTCAAATTTGACCCGTTTCAGGCACAGAAATGACTTTAAACACACTTATTTTAGTTGACAAAGTCATAATTCACATCCAACAGTCATTTACAGTCAAAAGATTAAATGTTAAAATTTCATCCATATTGACCATTTTGGGATCGTTCGACATGTCCGGAGTCATCGTTTTTCATCCAAAAATTGATTTTTTGGACTGTACCAAAAATGATTCAAAATGTCAATTGGATCGTGCCTCATGTTGAATAACCACTTTTTAAAGCCTCACAGTGACCAAAATTGCCATTTTTACAGAGTTTTGATTACTCAAAAGCTTCAATTTTGACCCCTTTGAGGCACAGAAATGACTTTAAACACACTTCTTTTAGTTGACAAAGTCATAATTCACATCCAACAGTCATTTAGAGTCAAAAGATTAAATGTTAAAATTTCATCCATATTGACTATTTTGGGATCGTTCGACATGTCCGGAGTCATCGTTTTTCATCCGAAAATTGATTGCTTGGACTGTACCAAAAATGATTCAAAATGTCAATTGGATCGTGCCTCATGTTGAATAACCACTTTTTAAAGCCTCACAGTGACCAAAATTGCCATTTTTACAGAGTTTTGATTACTCAAAAGCTTCAATTTTGACCCCTTTCAGGCACAGAAATGACTTTAAACAAACTTATTTTAGTTGACAAAGTCATAATTCACATCCAACAGTCATTTAGAGTCAAAAGATTAAATGTTAAAATTTCATCATTATAGACCATTTTGTGAACGTTCGACAGGTCCGGAGTCATCGTTTTTCATCCGAAAATTGATTTTTTGGACTGTACCAAAAATGATTCAAAATGTCAATTGGATCGTGCCTCATGTTGAATAACCACTTTGTAAACCCTTAGAGTGACCAAAATTGCCATTTTTACAGAGTTTTGCTTACTCAAAAGCTTCAAATTTGACCCGTTTCAGGCACAGAAATGACTTTAAACACAATTATTTTAGTTGACAAAGTCATAATTCACATCCAACAGTCATTTACAGTCAAAAGATTAAATGTTAAAATTTCATCCATATTGACCATTTTGGGATCGTTCGACATGTCCGGAGTCATCGTTTTTCATCCGAAAATTGATTTTTTGGACTGTACCAAAAATGATTCAAAATGTTAATTGGATCGTGCCTCATGTTGAATAACCACTTTTTAAAGCCTCAGAGTGACCAAAATTGCCATTTTTACAGAGTTTTGATTACTCAAAAGCTTCAATTTTGACCCCTTTGAGGCACAGAAATGACTTTTAACACACTTATTTTAGTTGACAAAGTCATAATTCACATCCAACAGTCATTTAGAGTCAAAAGATTAAATGTAAAAATTTCATCCATATTGACCATTTTGGGATCGTTCGACATTTCCTCGTTTTTCATCCGAAAATTGATTTTTTGGACTGTACCAAAAATGATTCAAAATGTCAATTGGATCGTGCCTCATGTTGAATAACCACTTTTTAAACCCTCACAGTGACCAAAATTTGCCATTTTTACAGAGTTTTGATTACTCAAAAGCTGCAATTTTGACCCCTTTGAGTCACAGAAATGACTTTAAACACACTTATTTTAGTTGACAAAGTCATAATTCACATCCAACAGTCATTTAGAGTCAAAAGATTAAATGTTAAAATTTCATCCATATTGACCATTTTGGGATCGTTCGACATTTCCTCGTTTTTCATCCGAAAATTGATTTTTTGGACTGTACCAAAAATGATTCAAAATGTCAATTGGATCGTGCCTCATGTTGAATAACCACTTTTTAAACCCTCACAGTGACCAAAATTTGCCATTTTTACAGAGTTTTGATTACTCAAAAGCTGCAATTTTGACCCCTTTGAGTCACAGAAATGACTTTAAACACACTTATTTTAGTTGACAAAGTCATAATTCACATCCAACAGTCATTTAGAGTCAAAAGATTAAATGTTAAAATTTCATCATTATAGACCATTTTGTGAACGTTCGACAGGTCCGGAGTCATCGTTTTTCATCCGAAAATTGATTTTTTGGACTGTACCAAAAATGATTCAAAATGTCAATTGGATCGTGCCTCATGTTGAATAACCACTTTTTAAACCCTCAGAGTGACCAAAATTGCCATTTTTACAGAGTTTTGCTTACTCAAAAGCTTCAATTTTGACCCGTTTCAGGCACAGAAATGACTTTAAACACACTTATTTTAGTTGACAAAGTCATAATTCAAATCCAACAGTCATTTACAGTTAAAAGATTAAATGTTAAAATTTCATCCATATTGACCATTTTGGGATCGTTCGACATGTCCGGAGTCATCGTTTTTCATCCGAAAATTGATTTTTTTTGACTGTACCAAAAATGATTCAAAATGTCAATTGGATCGTGCCTCATGTTGAATAACCACTTTTTAAAGCCTCAGAGTGACCAAAATTGCCATTTTTTACAGAGTTTTGATTACTCAAAAGCTTCAATTTTGACCCCTTTGAGGCACAGAAATGACTTTAAACACACTTATTTTAGTTGACAAAGTCATAATTCACATCCAACAGTCATTTAGAGTCAAAAGATTTAATGTTAAAATTTCATTGATATTGACCATTTTGGGATCGTTCGACATGTCCGGAGTCATCGTTTTTCATCCGAAAATTGATTTTTTGGACTGTACCAAAAATGATTCAAAATGTCAATTGGATCGTGCCTCATGTTGAATAACCACTTTGTAAACCCTTAGAGTGACCAAAATTGCCATTTTTACAGAGTTTTGCTTACTCAAAAGCTTCAAATTTGACCCGTTTCAGGCACAGAAATGACTTTAAACACAATTATTTTAGTTGACAAAGTCATAATTCACATCCAACAGTCATTTACAGTCAAAAGATTAAATGTTAAAATTTCATCCATATTGACCATTTTGGGATCGTTCGACATGTCCGGAGTCATCGTTTTTCATCCGAAAATTGATTTTTTGGACTGTACCAAAAATGATTCAAAATGTCAATTGGATCGTGCCTCATGTTGAATAACCACTTTTTAAAGCCTCAGAGTTACCAAAATTGCCATTTTTACAGAGTTTTGATTACTCAAAAGCTTCAATTTTGACCCCTTTGAGGCACAGAAATGACTTTAAACACACTTATTTTAGTTGACAAAGTCATAATTCACATCCAACAGTCATTTAGAGTCAAAAGATTAAATGTTAAAATTTCATCCATATTGACCATTTTGGGATCGTTCGACATTTCCTCGTTTTTCATCCGAAAATTGATTTTTTGGACTGTACCAAAAATGATTCAAAATGTCAATTGGATCGTGCCTCATGTTGAATAACCACTTTTTAAACCCTCACAGTGACCAAAATTTGCCATTTTTACAGAGTTTTGATTACTCAAAAGCTGCAATTTTGACCCCTTTGAGGCACAGAAATGACTTTAAACACACTTATTTTAGTTGACAAAGTCATAATTCACATCCAACAGTCATTTAGAGTCAAAAGATTAAATGTTAAAATTTCATCATTATAGACCATTTTGTGAACGTTCGACAGGTCCGGAGTCGTTTTTCATCCGAAAATTGATTTTTTGGACTGTACCAAAAATGATTCAAAATGTCAATTGGATTGTGCCTCATGTTGAATAACCACTTTTTAAACCCTCAGAGTGACCAAAATTGCCATTTTTACAGAGTTTTGCTTACTCAAAAGCTTCAATTTTGACCCGTTTCAGGCACAGAAATGACTTTAAACACACTTATTTTAGTTGACAAAGTCATAATTCACATCCAACAGTCATTTACAGTCAAAAGATTAAATGTTAAAATTTCATCCATATTGACCATTTTGGGATCGTTCGACATGTCCGGAGTCATCGTTTTTCATCCGAAAATTGATTTTTTTGGACTGTACCAAAAATGATTCAAAATGTCAATTGGATCGTGCCTCATGTTGAATAACCACTTTTTAAAGCCTCAGAGTGACCAAAATTGCCATTTTTTACAGAGTTTTGATTACTCAAAAGCTTCAATTTTGACCCCTTTGAGGCACAGAAATGACTTTAAACACACTTATTTTAGTTGAGAAAGTCATAATTCACATCCAACAGTCAATTAGAGTCAAAAGATTTAATGTTAAAATTTCATTGATATTGACCATTTTGGGATCGTTCGACATGTCCGGAGTCATCGTTTTTCATTCGAAAATTGATTTTTTGGACTTTACCGAAAATGATTCAAAATGTCAATTGGATTGTGCCTCATGTTGAATAACCACTTTTTAAACCCTCAGAGAGACCAAAATGGCCATTTTTACAGAGTTTTGCTTACTCAAAAGCTTCAATTTTGACCCGTTTCAGGCACAGAAATGACTTTAAACAAACTTATTTTAGTCAACAAAGTCATAATTCACATCCAACAGTCATTTACAGTCCAAAGATTAAATGTTAAAATTTCATCCATATTGACCATTTTGGGATCGTTCGACATGTCCGGAGTCATCGTTTTTCATCCGAAAATTGATTTTTTTGGACTGTACCAAAAATGATTCAAAATGTCAATTGGATCGTGCCTCATGTTGAATAACCACTTTTTAAAGCCTCAGAGTGACCAAAATTGCCATTTTTACAGAGTTTTGATTACTCAAAAGCTTCAATTTTGACCCCTTTGAGGCACAGAAATGACTTTAAACACACTTATTTTAGTTGACAAAGTCATAATTCACATCCAACAGTCATTTAGAGTCAAAAGATTTAATGTTAAAATTTCATTGATATTGACCATTTTGGGATCGTTCGACATGTCCGGAGTCATCGTTTTTCATCCGAAAATTGATTTTTTGGACTGTACCAAAAATGATTCAAAATGTCAATTGGATCGTGCCTCATGTTGAATAACCACTTTGTAAACCCTTAGAGTGACCAAAATTGCCATTTTTACAGAGTTTTGCTTACTCAAAAGCTTCAAATTTGACCCGTTTCAGGCACAGAAATGACTTTAAACACAATTATTTTAGTTGACAAAGTCATAATTCACATCCAACAGTCATTTACAGTCAAAAGATTAAATGTTAAAATTTCATCCATATTGACCATTTTGGGATCGTTCGACATGTCCGGAGTCATCGTTTTTCATCCGAAAATTGATTTTTTGGACTGTACCAAAAATGATTCAAAATGTCAATTGGATCGTGCCTCATGTTGAATAACCACTTTTTAAAGCCTCAGAGTTACCAAAATTGCCATTTTTACAGAGTTTTGATTACTCAAAAGCTTCAATTTTGACCCCTTTGAGGCACAGAAATGACTTTAAACACACTTATTTTAGTTGACAAAGTCATAATTCACATCCAACAGTCATTTAGAGTCAAAAGATTAAATGTTAAAATTTCATCCATATTGACCATTTTGGGATCGTTCGACATTTCCTCGTTTTTCATCCGAAAATTGATTTTTTGGACTGTACCAAAAATGATTCAAAATGTCAATTGGATCGTGCCTCATGTTGAATAACCACTTTTTAAACCCTCACAGTGACCAAAATTTGCCATTTTTACAGAGTTTTGATTACTCAAAAGCTGCAATTTTGACCCCTTTGAGGCACAGAAATGACTTTAAACACACTTATTTTAGTTGACAAAGTCATAATTCACATCCAACAGTCATTTAGAGTCAAAAGATTAAATGTTAAAATTTCATCATTATAGACCATTTTGTGAACGTTCGACAGGTCCGGAGTCATCGTTTTTCATCCGAAAATTGATTTTTTGGACTGTACCAAAAATGATTCAAAATGTCAATTGGATTGTGCCTCATGTTGAATAACCACTTTTTAAACCCTCAGAGTGACCAAAATTGCCATTTTTACAGAGTTTTGCTTACTCAAAAGCTTCAATTTTGACCCGTTTCAGGCACAGAAATGACTTTAAACACACTTATTTTAGTTGACAAAGTCATAATTCACATCCAACAGTCATTTACAGTCAAAAGATTAAATGTTAAAATTTCATCCATATTGACCATTTTGGGATCGTTCGACATGTCCGGAGTCATCGTTTTTCATCCGAAAATTGATTTTTTTGGACTGTACCAAAAATGATTCAAAATGTCAATTGGATCGTGCCTCATGTTGAATAACCACTTTTTAAAGCCTCAGAGTGACCAAAATTGCCATTTTTTACAGAGTTTTGATTACTCAAAAGCTTCAATTTTGACCCCTTTGAGGCACAGAAATGACTTTAAACACACTTATTTTAGTTGAGAAAGTCATAATTCACATCCAACAGTCAATTAGAGTCAAAAGATTTAATGTTAAAATTTCATTGATATTGACCATTTTGGGATCGTTCGACATGTCCGGAGTCATCGTTTTTCATTCGAAAATTGATTTTTTGGACTTTACCGAAAATGATTCAAAATGTCAATTGGATTGTGCCTCATGTTGAATAACCACTTTTTAAACCCTCAGAGAGACCAAAATGGCCATTTTTACAGAGTTTTGCTTACTCAAAAGCTTCAATTTTGACCCGTTTCAGGCACAGAAATGACTTTAAACAAACTTATTTTAGTCAACAAAGTCATAATTCACATCCAACAGTCATTTACAGTCCAAAGATTAAATGTTAAAATTTCATCCATATTGACCATTTTGGGATCGTTCGACATGTCCGGAGTCATCGTTTTTCATCCGAAAATAGATTTTTTGGACTGTACCAAAAATGATTCAAAATGTCAATTGGATCGTGCCTCATGTTGAATAACCACTTTTTAAAGCCTCACAGTGACCAAAATTGCCATTTTTACAGAGTTTTGATTACTCAAAAGCTTCAATTTTGACCCCTTTCAGGCACAGAAATGACTTTAAACACACTTATTTTAGTTGACAAAGTCATAATTCACATCCACCAGTCATTTACAGTCAAAAGATTAAATGTTAAAATTTCATCCATATTGACCATTTTGGGATCGTTCGACATGTCCGGAGTCATCGTTTTTCATCCGAAAATTGATTTTTTGGACTGTACCAAAAAGGATTCAAAATGTTAATTGGATCGTGCCTCATGTTGAATAACCACTTTTTAAACCCTCACAGTGACCAAAATTGCCAATTTTACAGAGTTTTGCTTACTCAAAAGCTTCAATTTTGACCCATTTCAGGCACAGAAATGACTTTAAACACACTTATTTTAGTTGACAAAGTCATAATTCACATCCAACAGTCATTTAGAGTCAAAAGATTAAATGTTAAAATGTCATCCATATTGACCATTTTGGGATCGTTCGACATGTCCGGAGTCATCGTTTTTCATCCGAAAATTGATTTTTGGACTGTACCAAAAATGATTAAAAATGTCAATTGGATCGTGCCTCATGTTGAATAACCACTTTTTAAACCCTCAGAGTGACCAAAATTGCCATTTTTACAGAGTTTTGCTTACTCAAAAGCGTCAATTTTGACCCGTTTCAGGCACAGAAATAACTTTAAACACACTTATTTTAGTTGACAGAGTCATAATTCACATCCAACAGTCATTTACAGTCAAAAGACTAAATGTTAAAATTTCATCCATATTGACCATTTTGGGATCGTTCGACATGTCCGGAGTCATCGTTTTTCATCCGAAAATTGATTTTTTGGACTGTACCAAAAATGATTCAAAATGTCAATTGGATCGTGCCTCATGTTGAATAACCACTTTTTAAACCCTCACAGTGACCAAAATTTGCCATTTTTACAGAGTTTTGATTACTCAAAAGCTGCAATTTTGACCCTTTTGAGGCACAGAAATGACTTTAAACACACTTATTTTAGTTGACAAAGTCATAATTCACATCCAACAGTCATTTAGAGTCAAAAGATTAAATGTTAAAATTTCATCATTATAGACCATTTTGTGAACGTTCGACAGGTCCGGAGTCATCGTTTTTCATCCGAAAATTGATTTTTTGACTGTACCAAAAATGATTCAAAATGTCAATTGGATCGTGCCTCATGTTGAATAACCACTTTTTAAACCCTCAGAGTGACCAAAATTGCCATTTTTACAGAGTTTTGCTTACTCAAAAGCTTCAATTTTGACCCGTTTCAGGCACAGAAATGACTTTAAACACACTTATTTTAGTTGACAAAGTCATAATTCACATCCAACAGTCATTTACAGTCAAAAGATTAAATGTTAAAATTTCATCCATATTGACCATTTTGGGATCGTTCGACATGTCCGGAGTCATCGTTTTTCATCCGAAAATTGATTTTTTTGGACTGTACCAAAAATGATTCAAAATGTCAATTGGATCGTGCCTCATGTTGAATAACCACTTTTTAAAGCCTCAGAGTGACCAAAATTGCCATTTTTTACAGAGTTTTGATTACTCAAAAGCTTCAATTTTGACCCCTTTGAGGCACAGAAATGACTTTAAACACACTTATTTTAGTTGACAAAGTCATAATTCACATCCAACAGTCATTTAGAGTCAAAAGATTTAATGTTAAAATTTCATTGATATTGACCATTTTGGGATCGTTCGACATGTCCGGAGTCATCGTTTTTCATCCGAAAATTGATTTTTTGGACTGTACCAAAAATGATTCAAAATGTCAATTGGATCGTGCCTCATGTTGAATAACCACTTTGTAAACCCTTAGAGTGACCAAAATTGCCATTTTTACAGAGTTTTGCTTACTCAAAAGCTTCAAATTTGACCCGTTTCAGGCACAGAAATGACTTTAAACACAATTATTTTAGTTGACAAAGTCATAATTCACATCCAACAGTCATTTACAGTCAAAAGATTAAATGTTAAAATTTCATCCATATTGACCATTTTGGGATCGTTCGACATGTCCGGAGTCATCGTTTTTCATCCGAAAATTGATTTTTTGGACTGTACCAAAAATTATTCAAAATGTCAATTGGATCGTGCCTCATGTTGAATAACCACTTTTTAAAGCCTCAGAGTTACCAAAATTGCCATTTTTACAGAGTTTTGATTACTCAAAAGCTTCAATTTTGACCCCTTTGAGGCACAGAAATGACTTTAAACACACTTATTTTAGTTGACAAAGTCATAATTCACATCCAACAGTCATTTAGAGTCAAAAGATTAAATGTTAAAATTTCATCCATATTGACCATTTTGGGATCGTTCGACATTTCCTCGTTTTTCATCCGAAAATTGATTTTTTGGACTGTACCAAAAATGATTCAAAATGTCAATTGGATCGTGCCTCATGTTGAATAACCACTTTTTAAACCCTCACAGTGACCAAAATTTGCCATTTTTACAGAGTTTTGATTACTCAAAAGCTGCAATTTTGACCCCTTTGAGGCACAGAAATGACTTTAAACACACTTATTTTAGTTGACAAAGTCATAATTCACATCCAACAGTCATTTAGAGTCAAAAGATTAAATGTTAAAATTTCATCATTATAGACCATTTTGTGAACGTTCGACAGGTCCGGAGTCATCGTTTTTCATCCGAAAATTGATTTTTTGGACTGTACCAAAAATGATTCAAAATGTCAATTGGATTGTGCCTCATGTTGAATAACCACTTTTTAAACCCTCAGAGTGACCAAAATTGCCATTTTTACAGAGTTTTGCTTACTCAAAAGCTTCAATTTTGACCCGTTTCAGGCACAGAAATGACTTTAAACACACTTATTTTAGTTGACAAAGTCATAATTCACATCCAACAGTCATTTACAGTCAAAAGATTAAATGTTAAAATTTCATCCATATTGACCATTTTGGGATCGTTCGACATGTCCGGAGTCATCGTTTTTCATCCGAAAATTGATTTTTTTGGACTGTACCAAAAATGATTCAAAATGTCAATTGGATCGTGCCTCATGTTGAATAACCACTTTTTAAAGCCTCAGAGTGACCAAAATTGCCATTTTTTACAGAGTTTTGATTACTCAAAAGCTTCAATTTTGACCCCTTTGAGGCACAGAAATGACTTTAAACACACTTATTTTAGTTGAGAAAGTCATAATTCACATCCAACAGTCAATTAGAGTCAAAAGATTTAATGTTAAAATTTCATTGATATTGACCATTTTGGGATCGTTCGACATGTCCGGAGTCATCGTTTTTCATTCGAAAATTGATTTTTTGGACTTTACCGAAAATGATTCAAAATGTCAATTGGATTGTGCCTCATGTTGAATAACCACTTATTAAACCCTCAGAGAGACCAAAATGGCCATTTTTACAGAGTTTTGCTTACTCAAAAGCTTCAATTTTGACCCGTTTCAGGCACAGAAATGACTTTAAACAAACTTATTTTAGTCAACAAAGTCATAATTCACATCCAACAGTCATTTACAGTCCAAAGATTAAATGTTAAAATTTCATCCATATTGACCATTTTGGGATCGTTCGACATGTCCGGAGTCATCGTTTTTCATCCGAAAATAGATTTTTTGGACTGTACCAAAAATGATTCAAAATGTCAATTGGATCGTGCCTCATGTTGAATAACCACTTTTTAAAGCCTCACAGTGACCAAAATTGCCATTTTTACAGAGTTTTGATTACTCAAAAGCTTCAATTTTGACCCCTTTCAGGCACAGAAATGACTTTAAACACACTTATTTTAGTTGACAAAGTCATAATTCACATCCACCAGTCATTTACAGTCAAAAGATTAAATGTTAAAATTTCATCCATATTGACCATTTTGGGATCGTTCGACTAGTCCGGAGTCATCGTTTTTCATCCGAAAATTGATTTTTTGGACTGTACCAAAAAGGATTCAAAATGTTAATTGGATCGTGCCTCATGTTGAATAACCACTTTTTAAACCCTCACAGTGACCAAAATTGCCAATTTTACAGAGTTTTGCTTACTCAAAAGCTTCAATTTTGACCCATTTCAGGCACAGAAATGACTTTAAACACACTTATTTTAGTTGACAAAGTCATAATTCACATCCAACAGTCATTTAGAGTCAAAAGATTAAATGTTAAAATGTCATCCATATTGACCATTTTGGGATCGTTCGACATGTCCGGAGTCATCGTTTTTCATCCGAAAATTGATTTTTGGACTGTACCAAAAATGATTAAAAATGTCAATTGGATCGTGCCTCATGTTGAATAACCACTTTTTAAACCCTCAGAGTGACCAAAATTGCCATTTTTACAGAGTTTTGCTTACTCAAAAGCGTCAATTTTGACCCGTTTCAGGCACAGAAATAACTTTAAACACACTTATTTTAGTTGACAGAGTCATAATTCACATCCAACAGTCATTTACAGTCAAAAGACTAAATGTTAAAATTTCATCCATATTGACCATTTTGGGATCGTTCGACATGTCCGGAGTCATCGTTTTTCATCCGAAAATTGATTTTTTGGACTGTACCAAAAATGATTCAAAATGTCAATTGGATCGTGCCTCATGTTGAATAACCACTTTTTAAACCCTCACAGTGACCAAAATTTGCCATTTTTACAGAGTTTTGATTACTCAAAAGCTGCAATTTTGACCCTTTTGAGGCACAGAAATGACTTTAAACACACTTATTTTAGTTGACAAAGTCATAATTCACATCCAACAGTCATTTAGAGTCAAAAGATTAAATGTTAAAATTTCATCATTATAGACCATTTTGTGAACGTTCGACAGGTCCGGAGTCATCGTTTTTCATCCGAAAATTGATTTTTTGACTGTACCAAAAATGATTCAAAATGTCAATTGGATCGTGCCTCATGTTGAATAACCACTTTTTAAACCCTCAGAGTGACCAAAATTGCCATTTTTACAGAGTTTTGCTTACTCAAAAGCTTCAATTTTGACCCGTTTCAGGCACAGAAATGACTTTAAACACACTTATTTTAGTTGACAAAGTCATAATTCACATCCAACAGTCATTTACAGTCAAAAGATTAAATGTTAAAATTTCATCCATATTGACCATTTTGGGATCGTTCGACATGTCCGGAGTCATCGTTTTTCATCCGAAAATTGATTTTTTGGACTGTACCAAAAATGATTCAAAATGTCAATTGGATTGTGCCTCATATTGAATAACCACTTTTTAAACCCTCAGAGAGACCAAAATGGCCATTTTTACAGAGTTTTGCTTACTCAAAAGCTTCAATTTTGACCCGTTTCAGGCACAGAAATGACTTTAAACAAACTTATTTTAGTTGACAAAGTCATAATTCACATCCAACAGTCATTTACAGTCCAAAGATTAAATGTTAAAATTTCATCCATATTGACCATTTTGGGATCGTTCGACATGTCCGGAGTCATCGTTTTTCATCCGAAAATTGATTTTTTGGACTGTACCAAAAATGATTCAAAATGTCAATTGGATCGTGCCTCATGTTGAATAACCACTTTTTAAAGCCTCACAGTGACCAAAATTGCCATTTTTACAGAGGTTTGATTACTCAAAAGCTTCAATTTTGACCCCTTTCAGGCACAGAAATGACTTTAAACACACTTATTTTAGTTGACAAAGTCATAATTCACATCCACCAGTCATTTACAGTCAAAAGATTAAATGTTAAAATTTCATCCATATTGACCATTTTGGGATCGTTCGACATGTCCGGAGTCATCGTTTTTCATCCGAAAATTGATTTTTTGGACTGTACCAAAAATGATTCAAAATGTCAATTGGATCGTGCCTCATGTTGAATAACCACTTTTTAAAGCCTCACAGTGACCAAAATTGCCATTTTTACAGAGTTTTGCTTACTCAAAAGCTTCAATTTTGACCCATTTCAGGCACAGAAATGACTTTAAACACACTTATTTTAGTTGACAAAGTCATAATTCACATCCAACAGTCATTTAGAGTCAAAAGATTAAATGTTAAAATTTCATCCATATTGACCATTTCGGGATCGTTCGACATGTCCGGAGTCATCGTTTTTCATCCGAAAATTGATTTTTGGACTGTACCAAAAATGATTAAAAATGTCAATTGGATCGTGCCTCATGTTGAATAACCACTTTTTAAACCCTCAGAGTGACCAAAATTGCCATTTTTACAGAGTTTTGCTTACTCAAAAGCGTCAATTTTGACCCGTTTCAGGCACAGAAATAACTTTAAACACATGTATTTTAGTTGACAGAGTCATAATTCACATCCAACAGTTATTTACAGTCAAAAGATTAAATGTTAAAATTTCATCCATATTGACCATTTTGGGATCGTTCGACATGTCCGGAGTCATCGTTTTTCATCCGAAAATTGATTTTTTGGACTTTACCAAAAATGATTCAAAATGTCAATTGGATTGTGCCTCATGTTGAATAACCACTTTTTAAACCCTCAGAGAGACCAAAATGGCCATTTTTACAGAGTTTTGCTTACTCAAAAGCTTCAATTTTGACCCGTTTCAGGCACAGAAATGACTTTAAACAAACTTATTTTAGTTGACAAAGTCATAATTCACATCCAACAGTCATTTAGAGTCAAAAGATTAAATGTTAAAATTTCATCATTATAGACCATTTTGTGAACGTTCGACAGGTCCGGAGTCATCGTTTTTCATCCGAAAATTGATTTTTTGGACTGTACCAAAAATGATTCAAAATGTCAATTGGATCGTGCCTCGTGTTGAATAACCACTTTTTAAACCCTTAGAGTGACCAAAATTGCCATTTTTACAGAGTTTTGCTTACTCAAAAGCTTCAAATTTGACCCGTTTCAGGCACAGAAATGACTTTAAACACACTTATTTTAGTTGACAAAGTCATAATTCACATCCAACAGTCATTTACAGTCAAAAGATTAAATGTTAAAATTTCATCCATATTGACCATTTTGGGATCGTTCGACATGTCCGGAGTCATCGTTTTCATCCGAAAATTGATTTTTTGGACTGTAGCAAAAATGATTCAAAATGTCAATTGGATCATGCCTCATGTTGAATAACCACTTTTTAAACCCTCAGAGTGACCAAAATTGCCATTTTTACAGAGTTTTGCTTACTCAAAAGCTTCAATTTTGACCCGTTTCAGGCACAGAAATGACTTTAAACACACTTATTTTAGTTGACAGTCATAATTCACATCCAACAGTCATTTAGAGTCAAAAGATTAAATGTTAAAATTTCATCCATATTGACCATTTTGGGATCGTTCGACATTTCCTCGTTTTTCATCCGAAAATTGATTTTTTGGACTGTACCAAAATGATTCAAAATGTCAATTGGATCGTGCCTCATGTTGAATAACCACTTTTTAAAGCCTCACAGTGACCAAAATTGCCATTTTTACAGAGTTTTGATTACTCAAAAGCTTCAATTTTGACCCGTTTCAGGCACAGAAATGACTTTAAACACACTTATTTTAGTTGACAAAGTCATAATTCACATCCAACAGTCATTTACAGTCAATGGATTAAATGTTAAAATTTCATCATTATAGACCATTTTGTGAACGTTCGACAGGTCCGGAGTCATCGTTTTTCATCCGAAAATTGATTTTTTGGACTGTACCAAAAATGATTCAAAATGTCAATTGGATCGTGCCTCATGTTGAATAACCACTTTTTAAACCCTCACAGTGACCAAAATTTGCCATTTTTACAGAGTTTTGATTACTCAAAAGCTGCAATTTTGACCCCTTTGAGGCACAGAAATGACTTTAAACACACTTATTTTAGTTGACAAAGTCATAATTCACATCCAACAGTCATTTAAAGTCAAAAGATTAAATGTTAAAATTTCATCATTATAGACCATTTTGTGAACGTTCGACAGGTCCGGAGTCATTGTTTTTCATCCGAAAATTGATTTTTTGGACTGTACCAAAAATGATTCAAAATGTCAATTGGATCGTGCCTCATGTTGAATAACCACTTTTTAAACCCTCAGAGTGACCAAAATTGCCATTTTTACAGAGTTTTGCTTACTCAAAAGCTTCAATTTTGACCCGTTTCAGGCACAGAAATGACTTTAAACACACTTATTTTAGTTGACAAAGTCATAATTCACATCCAACAGTCATTTACAGTCAAAAGATTAAATGTTAAAATTTCATCCATATTGACCATTTTGGGATCGTTCGACATGTCCGGAGTCATCGTTTTTCATCCGAAAATTGATTTTTTTGGACTGTACCAAAAATGATACAAAATGTCAATTGGATCGTGCCTCATGTTGAATAACCACTTTTTAAAGCCTCAGAGTGACCAAAATTGCCATTTTTTACAGAGTTTTGATTACTCAAAAGCTTCAATTTTGACCCCTTTGAGGCACAGAAATGACTTTAAACACACTTATTTTAGTTGACAAAGTCATAATTCACATCCAACAGTCATTTAGAGTCAAAAGATTAAATGTTAAAATTTCATTGATATTGACCATTTTGGGATCGTTCGACATGTCCGGAGTCATCGTTTTTCATCCGGAAATTGATTTTTTGGACTGTACCAAAAATGATTAAAAATGTCAATTGGATCGTGCCTCATGTTGAATAACCACTTTTTAAACCCTCAGAGAGACCAAAATGGCCATTTTTACAGAGTTTTGCTTACTCAAAAGCTTCAATTTTGACCCGTTTCAGGCACAGAAATGACTTTAAACAAACTTATTTTAGTTGACAAAGTCATAATTCACATCCAACAGTCATTTAGAGTCAAAAGATTAAATGTTAAAATTTCATCATTATAGACCATTTTGTGAACGTTCGACAGGTCCGGAGTCATCGTTTTTCATCCGAAAATTGATTTTTTGGACTGTACCAAAAATGATTCAAAATGTCAATTGGATCGTGCCTCATGTTGAATAACCACTTTTTAAACCCTTAGAGTGACCAAAATTGCCATTTTTACAGAGTTTTGATTACTCAAAAGCTTCAATTTTGACCCCTTTCAGGCTCAGAAATGACTTTAAACACACTTATTTTAGTTGACAAAGTCATAATTCACATCCACCAGTCATTTACAGTCAAAAGATTAAATGTTAAAATTTCATCCATATTGACCATTTTGGGATCGTTCGACATTTCCGGAGTCATCGTTTTTCATCCGAAAATTGATTTTTTGGACTGTACCAAAAAGGATTCAAAATGTTAATTGGATCGTGCCTCATGTTGAATAACCACTTTTTAAACCCTCACAGTGACCAAAATTGCCAATTTTACAGAGTTTTGCTTACTCAAAAGCTTCAATTTTGACCCATTTCAGGCACAGAAATGACTTTAAACACACTTATTTTAGTTGACAAAGTCATAATTCACATCCAACAGTCATTTAGAGTCAAAAGATTAAATGTTAAAATTTCATCCATATTGACCATTTCGGGATCGTTCGACATGTCCGGAGTCATCGTTTTACATCCGAAAATTGATTTTTGGACTGTACCAAAAATGATTAAAAATGTCAATTGGATCGTGCCTCATGTTGAATAACCACTTTTTAAACCCTCAGAGTGACCAAAATTGCCATTTTTACAGAGTTTTGCTTACTCAAAAGCATCAATTTTGACCCGTTTCAGGCACAGAAATGACTTTAAACACACTTATTTTAGTTGACAAAGTCATAATTCACATCCACCAGTCATTTACAGTCAAAAGATTAAATGTTAAAATTTCATCCATATTGACCATTTTGGGATCGTTCGACATGTCCGGAGTCATCGTTTTTCATCCGAAAATTGATTTTTTGTACTTTACCAAAAATGATTCAAAATGTCAATTGGATTGTGCCTCATGTTGAATAACCAATTTTTGAAACCCTCAGAGAGACCAAAATGGACATTTTTACAGAGTTTTGCTTACTCAAAAGCTTCAAATTTGACCCGTTTCAGGCACAGAAATGACTTTAAACACACTTATTTTAGTTGACAAAGTCATAATTCACATCCAACAGTCATTTACAGTCAAAAGATTAAATGTTAAAATTTCATCCATATTGACCATTTTGGGATCGTTCGACATGTCCGGAGTCATCGTTTTTCATCCGAAAATTGATTTTTTGGACTGTACCAAAAATGATTCAAAATGTCAATTGGATCGTGCCTCATGTTGAATAACCACTTTTTAAAGCCTCACAGTGACCAAAATTGCCATTTTTACAGAGTTTTGATTACTCAAAAGCTTCAATTTTGACCCCTTTGAGGCACAGAAATGACTTTAAACACACTTCTTTTAGTTGACAAAGTCATAATTCACATCCAACAGTCATTTAGAGTCAAAAGATTAAATGTTAAAATTTCATCCATATTGACCATTTTGGGATCGTTCGACATGTCCGGAGTCATCGTTTTTCATCCGAAAATTGATTTTTTGGACTGTACCAAAAATGATTCAAAATGTCAATTGGATCGTGCCTCATGTTGAATAACCACTTTTTAAAGCCTCACAGTGACCAAAATTGCCATTTTTACAGAGTTTTGATTACTCAAAAGCTTCAATTTTGACCCCTTTCAGGCACAGAAATGACTTTAAACAAACTTATTTTAGTTGACAAAGTTATAATTCACATCCAACAGTCATTTAGAGTCAAAAGATTAAATGTTAAAATTTCATCATTATAGACCATTTTGTGAACGTTCGACAGGTCCGGAGTCATCGTTTTTCATCCGAAAATTGATTTTTTGGACTGTACCAAAAATGATTCAAAATGTCAATTGGATCGTGCCTCATGTTGAATAACCACTTTGTAAACCCTTAGAGTGACCAAAATTGCCATTTTTACAGAGTTTTGCTTACTCAAAAGCTTCAAATTTGACCCGTTTCAGGCACAGAAATGACTTTAAACACAATTATTTTAGTTGACAAAGTCATAATTCACATCCAACAGTCATTTACAGTCAAAAGATTAAATGTTAAAATTTCATCCATATTGACCATTTTGGGATCGTTCGACATGTCCGGAGTCATCGTTTTTCATCCGAAAATTGATTTTTTGGACTGTACCAAAAATGATTCAAAATGTCAATTGGATCGTGCCTCATGTTGAATAACCACTTTTTAAACCCTCACAGTGACCAAAATTTGCCATTTTTACAGAGTTTTGATTACTCAAAAGCTGCAATTTTGACCCCTTTGAGGCACAGAAATGACTTTAAACACACTTATTTTAGTTGACAAAGTCATAATTCACATCCAACAGTCATTTAGAGTCAAAAGATTAAATGTTAAAATTTCATCATTATAGACCATTTTGTGAACGTTCGACAGGTCCGGAGTCATCGTTTTTCATCCGAAAATTGATTTTTTGGACTGTACCAAAAATGATTCAAAATGTCAATTGGATCGTGCCTCATGTTGAATAACCACTTTTTAAACCCTCACAGTGACCAAAATTGCCAATTTTACAGAGTTTTGCTTACTCAAAAGCTTCAATTTTGACCCATTTCAGGCACAGAAATGACTTTAAACACACTTATTTTAGTTGACAAAATCATAATTCACATCCAACAGTCATTTAGAGTCAAAAGATTAAATGTTAAAATTTCATCCATATTGACCATTTCGGGATCGTTCGACATGTCCGGAGTCATCGTTTTTCATCCGAAAATTGATTTTTTGGACTGTACCAAAAATGATTCAAAATGTCAATTGGATCGTGCCTCATGTTGAATAACCACTTTTTAAACCCTCAGAGAGACCAAAATGGCCATTTTTACAGAGTTTTGCTTACTCAAAAGCTTCAATTTTGACCCGTTTCAGGCACAGAAATGACTTTAAACAAACTTATTTTAGTTGACAAAGTCATAATTCACATCCAACAGTCATTTACAGTCCAAAGATTAAATGGTAAAATTTCATCCATATTGACCATTTTGGGATCGTTCGACATGTCCGGAGTCATCGTTTTTCATCCGAAAATTGATTTTTTGGACTGTACCAAAAATGATTCAAAATGTCAATTGGATCGTGCCTCATGTTGAATAACCACTTTTTAAAGCCTCGCAGTGACCAAAATTGCCATTTTTACAGAGTTTTGATTACTCAAAAGCTTCAATTTTGACCCCTTTCAGGCACAGAAATGACTTTAAACACACCTATTTTAGTTGACAAAGTCATAATTCACATCCACCAGTCATTTACAGTCAAAAGATTAAATGTTAAAATTTCATCCATATTGACCATTTTGGGATCGTTCGACATGTCCGGAGTCATCGTTTTTCATCCGAAAATTGATTTTTTGGACTGTACCAAAAAGGATTCAAAATGTTAATTGGATCGTGCCTCATGTTGAATAACCACTTTTTAAACCCTCACAGTGACCAAAATTGCCAATTTTACAGAGTTTTGCTTACTCAAAAGCTTCAATTTTGACCCATTTCAGGCACAGAAATGACTTTAAACACACTTATTTTAGTTGACAAAGTCATAATTCACATCCAACAGTCATTTAGAGTCAAAAGATTAAATGTTAAAATTTCATCCATATTGACCATTTTGGGATCGTTCGACATGTCCGGAGTCATCGTTTTTCATCCGAAAATTGATTTTTGGACTGTACCAAAAATGATTAAAAATGTCAATTGGATCGTGCCTCATGTTGAATAACCACTTTTTAAACCCTCAGAGTGACCAAAATTGCCATTTTTACAGAGTTTTGCTTACTCAAAAGCGTCAATTTTGACCCGTGTCAGGCACAGAAATAACTTTAAACACACTTATTTTAGTTGACAGAGTCATAATTCACATCCAACAGTCATTTACAGTCAAAAGATTAAATGTTAAAATTTCATCCATATTGACCATTTTGGGATCGTTCGACATGTCCGGAGTCATCGTTTTTCATCCGAAAATTGATTTTTTGGACTTTACCAAAAATGATTCAAAATGTCAATTGGATTGTGCCTCATGTTGAATAACCACTTTTTAAACCCTCAGAGAGACCAAAATGGCCATTTTTACAGAGTTTTGCTTACTCAAAAGCTTCAATTTTGACCCGTTTCAGGCACAGAAATGACTTTAAACAAACTTATTTTAGTTGACAAAGTCATAATTCACATCCAACAGTCATTTAGAGTCAAAAGATTAAATGTTAAAATTTCATCATTATAGACCATTTTGTGAACGTTCGACAGGTCCGGAGTCATCGTTTTTCATCCGAAAATTGATTTTTTGGACTGTACAAAAAATGATTCAAAATGTCAATTGGATCGTGCCTCATGTTGAATAACCACTTTTTAAACCCTTAGAGTGACCAAAATTGCCATTTTTACAGAGTTTTGCTTACTCAAAAGCTTCAAATTTGACCTGTTTCAGGCACAGAAATGACTTTAAACACACTTATTTTAGTTGACAAAGTCATAATTCACATCCAACAGTCATTTACAGTCAAAAGATTAAATGTTAAAATTTCATCCATATTGACCATTTTGGGATCGTTCGACATGTCGGGAGTCATCGTTTTTCATCCGAAAATTGATTTTTTGGACTGTACCAAAAATGATTCAAAATGTCAATTGGATCGTGCCTCATGTTGAATAACCACTTTTTAAAGCCTCACAGTGACCAAAATTGCCATTTTTACAGAGTTTTGATTACTCAAAAGCTTCAATTTTGACCCGTTTCAGGCACAGAAATGACTTTAAACACACTTATTTTAGTTGACAAAGTCATAATTCACATCCAACAGTCATTTACAGTCAAAAGATTAAATGTTAAAATGTCATCATTATAGACCATTTTGTGAACGTTCGACAGGTCCGGAGTCATCGTTTTTCATCCGAAAATTGATTTTTTGGACTGTACCAAAAATGATTCAAAATGTCAATTGGATCGTGCCTCATGTTGAATAACCACTTTTTAAAGCCTCACAGTGACCAAAATTGCCATTTTTACAGAGTTTTGATTACTCAAAAGCTTCAATTTTGACCCCTTTCAGGCACAGAAATGACTTTAAACACACTTATTTTAGTTGACAAAGTCATAATTCACATCCACCAGTCATTTACAGTCAAAAGATTAAATGTTAAAATTTCATCCATATTGACCATTTTGGGATCGTTCGACATTTCCGGAGTCATCGTTTTTCATCCGAAAATTGATTTTTTGGACTGTACCAAAAAGGATTCAAAATGTTAATTGGATCGTGCCTCATGTTGAATAACCACTTTTTAAACCCTCACAGTGACCAAAATTGCCAATTTTACAGAGTTTTGCTTACTCAAAAGCTTCAATTTTGACCCATTTCAGGCACAGAAATGACTTTAAACACACTTATTTTAGTTGACAAAGTCATAATTCACATCCAACAGTCATTTAGAGTCAAAAGATTAAATGTTAAAATTTCATCCATATTGACCATTTCGGGATCGTTCGACATGTCCGGAGTCATCGTTTTTCATCCGAAAATTGATTTTTGGACTGTACCAAAAATGATTAAAAATGTCAATTGGATCGTGCCTCATGTTGAATAACCACTTTTTAAACCCTCAGAGTGACCAAAATTGCCATTTTTACAGAGTTTTGCTTACTCAAAAGCATCAATTTTGACCCGTTTCAGGCACAGAAATAACTTTAAACACACTTATTTTAGTTGATAGAGTCATAATTCACATCCAACAGTCATTTAGAGTCAAAAGATTAAATGTTAAAATTTCATCCATATTGACCATTTTGGGATCGTTCGACATGTCCGGAGTCATCGTTTTTCATCCGAAAATTGATTTTTTGGACTTTACCAAAAATGATTCAAAATGTCAATTGGATTGTGCCTCATGTTGAATAACCACTTTTTAAACCCTCAGAGAGACCAAAATGGACATTTTTACAGAGTTTTGCTTACTCAAAAGCTTCAAATTTGACCCGTTTCAGGCACAGAAATGACTTTAAACACACTTATTTTAGTTGACAAAGTCATAATTCACATCCAACAGTCATTTACAGTCAAAAGATTAAATGTTAAAATTTCATCCATATTGACCATTTTGGGATCGTTCGACATGTCCGGAGTCATCGTTTTTCATCCGAAAATTGATTTTTTGGACTGTACCAAAAATGATTCAAAATGTCAATTGGATCGTGCCTCATGTTGAATAACCACTTTTTAAAGCCTCACAGTGACCAAAATTGCCATTTTTACAGAGTTTTGATTACTCAAAAGCTTCAATTTTGACCCCTTTGAGGCACAGAAATGACTTTAAACACACTTCTTTTAGTTGACAAAGTCATAATTCACATCCAACAGTCATTTAGAGTCAAAAGATTAAATGTTAAAATTTCATCCATATTGACCATTTTGGGGTCGTTCGACATGTCCGGAGTCATCGTTTTTCATCCGAAAATTGATTTTTGGGACTGTACCAAAAATGATTCAAAATGTCAATTGGATCGTGCCTCATGTTGAATAACCACTTTTTAAAGCCTCACAGTGACCAAAATTGCCATTTTTACAGAGTTTTGATTACTCAAAAGCTTCAATTTTGACCCCTTTCAGGCACAGAAATGACTTTAAACAAACTTATTTTAGTTGACAAAGTCATAATTCACATCCAACAGTCATTTAGAGTCAAAAGATTAAATGTTAAAATTTCATCATTATAGACCATTTTGTGAACGTTCGACAGGTCCGGAGTCATCGTTTTTCATCCGAAAATTGATTTTTTGGACTGTACCAAAAATGATTCAAAATGTCAATTGGATCGTGCCTCATGTTGAATAACCACTTTGTAAACCCTTAGAGTGACCAAAATTGCCATTTTTACAGAGTTTTGCTTACTCAAAAGCTTCAAATTTGACCCGTTTCAGGCACAGAAATGACTTTAAACACAATTATTTTAGTTGACAAAGTCATAATTCACATCCAACAGTCATTTACAGTCAAAAGATTAAATGTTAAAATTTCATCCATATTGACCATTTTGGGATTGTTCGACATGTCCGGAGTCATCGTTTTTCATCCGAAAATTGATTTTTTGGACTGTACCAAAAATGATTCAAAATGTTAATTGGATCGTGCCTCATGTTGAATAACCACTTTTTAAAGCCTCAGAGTGACCAAAATTGCCATTTTTACAGAGTTTTGATTACTCAAAAGCTTCAATTTTGACCCCTTTGAGGCACAGAAATGACTTTAAACACACTTATTTTAGTTGACAAAGTCATAATTCACATCCAACAGTCATTTAGAGTCAAAAGATTAAATGTTAAAATTTCATCCATATTGACCATTTTGGGATCGTTCGACATTTCCTCGTTTTTCATCCGAAAATTGATTTTTTGGACTGTACCAAAAATGATTCAAAATGTCAATTGGATCGTGCCTCATGTTGAATAACCACTTTTTAAACCCTCACAGTGACCAAAATTTGCCATTTTTACAGAGTTTTGATTACTCAAAAGCTGCAATTTTGACCCCTTTGAGTCACAGAAATGACTTTAAACACACTTATTTTAGTTGACAAAGTCATAATTCACATCCAACAGTCATTTAGAGTCAAAAGATTAAATGTTAAAATTTCATCCATATTGACCATTTTGGGATCGTTCGACATTTCCTCGTTTTTCATCCGAAAATTGATTTTTTGGACTGTACCAAAAATGATTCAAAATGTCAATTGGATCGTGCCTCATGTTGAATAACCACTTTTTAAACCCTCACAGTGACCAAAATTTGCCATTTTTACAGAGTTTTGATTACTCAAAAGCTGCAATTTTGACCCCTTTGAGTCACAGAAATGACTTTAAACACACTTATTTTAGTTGACAAAGTCATAATTCACATCCAACAGTCATTTAGAGTCAAAAGATTAAATGTTAAAATTTCATCATTATAGACCATTTTGTGAACGTTCGACAGGTCCGGAGTCATCGTTTTTCATCCGAAAATTGATTTTTTGGACTGTACCAAAAATGATTCAAAATGTCAATTGGATCGTGCCTCATGTTGAATAACCACTTTTTAAACCCTCAGAGTGACCAAAATTGCCATTTTTACAGAGTTTTGCTTACTCAAAAGCTTCAATTTTGACCCGTTTCAGGCACAGAAATGACTTTAAACACACTTATTTTAGTTGACAAAGTCATAATTCAAATCCAACAGTCATTTACAGTTAAAAGATTAAATGTTAAAATTTCATCCATATTGACCATTTTGGGATCGTTCGACATGTCCGGAGTCATCGTTTTTCATCCGAAAATTGATTTTTTTGGACTGTACCAAAAATGATTCAAAATGTCAATTGGATCGTGCCTCATGTTGAATAACCACTTTTTAAAGCCTCAGAGTGACCAAAATTGCCATTTTTACAGAGTTTTGATTACTCAAAAGCTTCAATTTTGACCCCTTTGAGGCACAGAAATGACTTTAAACACACTTATTTTAGTTGACAAAGTCATAATTCACATCCAACAGTCATTTAGAGTCAAAAGATTAAATGTTAAAATTTCATCCATATTGACCATTTTGGGATCGTTCGACATTTCCTCGTTTTTCATCCGAAAATTGATTTTTTGGACTGTACCAAAAATGATTCAAAATGTCAATTGGATCGTGCCTCATGTTGAATAACCACTTTTTAAACCCTCACAGTGACCAAAATTTGCCATTTTTACAGAGTTTTGATTACTCAAAAGCTGCAATTTTGACCCCTTTGAGGCACAGAAATGACTTTAAACACACTTATTTTAGTTGACAAAGTCATAATTCACATCCAACAGTCATTTAGAGTCAAAAGATTAAATGTTAAAATTTCATCATTATAGACCATTTTGTGAACGTTCGACAGGTCCGGAGTCATCGTTTTTCATCCGAAAATTGATTTTTTGGACTGTACCAAAAATGATTCAAAATGTCAATTGGATCGTGCCTCATGTTGAATAACCACTTTTTAAACCCTCAGAGTGACCAAAATTGCCATTTTTACAGAGTTTTGCTTACTCAAAAGCTTCAATTTTGACCCGTTTCAGGCACAGAAATGACTTTAAACACACTTATTTTAGTTGACAAAGTCATAATTCACATCCAACAGTCATTTACAGTCAAAAGATTAAATGTTAAAATTTCATCCATATTGACCATTTTGGGATCGTTCGACATGTCCGGAGTCATCGTTTTTCATCCGAAAATTGATTTTTTTGGACTGTACCAAAAATGATTCAAAATGTCAATTGGATCGTGCCTCATGTTGAATAACCACTTTTTAAAGCCTCAGAGTGACCAAAATTGCCATTTTTTACAGAGTTTTGATTACTCAAAAGCTTCAATTTTGACCCCTTTGAGGCACAGAAATGACTTTAAACACACTTATTTTAGTTGACAAAGTCATAATTCACATCCAACAGTCATTTAGAGTCAAAAGATTTAATGTTAAAATTTCATTGATATTGACCATTTTGGGATCGTTCGACATGTCCGGAGTCATCGTTTTTCATTCGAAAATTGATTTTTTGGACTTTACCGAAAATGATTCAAAATGTCAATTGGATTGTGCCTCATGTTGAATAACCACTTTTTAAACCCTCAGAGAGACCAAAATGGCCATTTTTACAGAGTTTTGCTTACTCAAAAGCTTCAATTTTGACCCGTTTCAGGCACAGAAATGACTTTAAACAAACTTATTTTAGTCAACAAAGTCATAATTCACATCCAACAGTCATTTACAGTCCAAAGATTAAATGTTAAAATTTCATCCATATTGACCATTTTGGGATCGTTCGACATGTCCGGAGTCATCGTTTTTCATCCGAAAATAGATTTTTTGGACTGTACCAAAAATGATTCAAAATGTCAATTGGATCGTGCCTCATGTTGAATAACCACTTTTTAAAGCCTCACAGTGACCAAAATTGCCATTTTTACAGAGTTTTGATTACTCAAAAGCTTCAATTTTGACCCCTTTCAGGCACAGAAATGACTTTAAACACACTTATTTTAGTTGACAAAGTCATAATTCACATCCACCAGTCATTTACAGTCAAAAGATTAAATGTTAAAATTTCATCCATATTGACCATTTTGGGATCGTTCGACATGTCCGGAGTCATCGTTTTTCATCCGAAAATTGATTTTTTGGACTGTACCAAAAAGGATTCAAAATGTTAATTGGATCGTGCCTCATGTTGAATAACCACTTTTTAAACCCTCACAGTGACCAAAATTGCCAATTTTACAGAGTTTTGCTTACTCAAAAGCTTCAATTTTGACCCATTTCAGGCACAGAAATGACTTTAAACACACTTATTTTAGTTGACAAAGTCATAATTCACATCCAACAGTCATTTAGAGTCAAAAGATTAAATGTTAAAATGTCATCCATATTGACCATTTTGGGATCGTTCGACATGTCCGGAGTCATCGTTTTTCATCCGAAAATTGATTTTTGGACTGTACCAAAAATGATTAAAAATGTCAATTGGATCGTGCCTCATGTTGAATAACCACTTTTTAAACCCTCAGAGTGACCAAAATTGCCATTTTTACAGAGTTTTGCTTACTCAAAAGCGTCAATTTTGACCCGTTTCAGGCACAGAAATAACTTTAAACACACTTATTTTAGTTGACAGAGTCATAATTCACATCCAACAGTCATTTACAGTCAAAAGACTAAATGTTAAAATTTCATCCATATTGACCATTTTGGGATCGTTCGACATGTCCGGAGTCATCGTTTTTCATCCGAAAATTGATTTTTTGGACTGTACCAAAAATGATTCAAAATGTCAATTGGATCGTGCCTCATGTTGAATAACCACTTTTTAAACCCTCACAGTGACCAAAATTTGCCATTTTTACAGAGTTTTGATTACTCAAAAGCTGCAATTTTGACCCTTTTGAGGCACAGAAATGACTTTAAACACACTTATTTTAGTTGACAAAGTCATAATTCACATCCAACAGTCATTTAGAGTCAAAAGATTAAATGTTAAAATTTCATCATTATAGACCATTTTGTGAACGTTCGACAGGTCCGGAGTCATCGTTTTTCATCCGAAAATTGATTTTTTGACTGTACCAAAAATGATTCAAAATGTCAATTGGATCGTGCCTCATGTTGAATAACCACTTTTTAAACCCTCAGAGTGACCAAAATTGCCATTTTTACAGAGTTTTGCTTACTCAAAAGCTTCAATTTTGACCCGTTTCAGGCACAGAAATGACTTTAAACACACTTATTTTAGTTGACAAAGTCATAATTCACATCCAACAGTCATTTACAGTCAAAAGATTAAATGTTAAAATTTCATCCATATTGACCATTTTGGGATCGTTCGACATGTCCGGAGTCATCGTTTTTCATCCGAAAATTGATTTTTTGGACTGTACCAAAAATGATTCAAAATGTCAATTGGATTGTGCCTCATATTGAATAACCACTTTTTAAACCCTCAGAGAGACCAAAATGGCCATTTTTACAGAGTTTTGCTTACTCAAAAGCTTCAATTTTGACCCGTTTCAGGCACAGAAATGACTTTAAACAAACTTATTTTAGTTGACAAAGTCATAATTCACATCCAACAGTCATTTACAGTCCAAAGATTAAATGTTAAAATTTCATCCATATTGACCATTTTGGGATCGTTCGACATGTCCGGAGTCATCGTTTTTCATCCGAAAATTGATTTTTTGGACTGTACCAAAAATGATTCAAAATGTCAATTGGATCGTGCCTCATGTTGAATAACCACTTTTTAAAGCCTCACAGTGACCAAAATTGCCATTTTTACAGAGGTTTGATTACTCAAAAGCTTCAATTTTGACCCCTTTCAGGCACAGAAATGACTTTAAACACACTTATTTTAGTTGACAAAGTCATAATTCACATCCACCAGTCATTTACAGTCAAAAGATTAAATGTTAAAATTTCATCCATATTGACCATTTTGGGATCGTTCGACATGTCCGGAGTCATCGTTTTTCATCCGAAAATTGATTTTTTGGACTGTACCAAAAATGATTCAAAATGTCAATTGGATCGTGCCTCATGTTGAATAACCACTTTTTAAAGCCTCACAGTGACCAAAATTGCCATTTTTACAGAGTTTTGCTTACTCAAAAGCTTCAATTTTGACCCATTTCAGGCACAGAAATGACTTTAAACACACTTATTTTAGTTGACAAAGTCATAATTCACATCCAACAGTCATTTAGAGTCAAAAGATTAAATGTTAAAATTTCATCCATATTGACCATTTCGGGATCGTTCGACATGTCCGGAGTCATCGTTTTTCATCCGAAAATTGATTTTTGGACTGTACCAAAAATGATTAAAAATGTCAATTGGATCGTGCCTCATGTTGAATAACCACTTTTTAAACCCTCAGAGTGACCAAAATTGCCATTTTTACAGAGTTTTGCTTACTCAAAAGCGTCAATTTTGACCCGTTTCAGGCACAGAAATAACTTTAAACACATTTATTTTAGTTGACAGAGTCATAATTCACATCCAACAGTTATTTACAGTCAAAAGATTAAATGTTAAAATTTCATCCATATTGACCATTTTGGGATCGTTCGACATGTCCGGAGTCATCGTTTTTCATCCGAAAATTGATTTTTTGGACTTTACCAAAAATGATTCAAAATGTCAATTGGATTGTGCCTCATGTTGAATAACCACTTTTTAAACCCTCAGAGAGACCAAAATGGCCATTTTTACAGAGTTTTGCTTACTCAAAAGCTTCAATTTTGACCCGTTTCAGGCACAGAAATGACTTTAAACAAACTTATTTTAGTTGACAAAGTCATAATTCACATCCAACAGTCATTTAGAGTCAAAAGATTAAATGTTAAAATTTCATCATTATAGACCATTTTGTGAACGTTCGACAGGTCCGGAGTCATCGTTTTTCATCCGAAAATTGATTTTTTGGACTGTACCAAAAATGATTCAAAATGTCAATTGGATCGTGCCTCGTGTTGAATAACCACTTTTTAAACCCTTAGAGTGACCAAAATTGCCATTTTTACAGAGTTTTGCTTACTCAAAAGCTTCAAATTTGACCCGTTTCAGGCACAGAAATGACTTTAAACACACTTATTTTAGTTGACAAAGTCATAATTCACATCCAACAGTCATTTACAGTCAAAAGATTAAATGTTAAAATTTCATCCATATTGACCATTTTGGGATCGTTCGACATGTCCGGAGTCATCGTTTTCATCCGAAAATTGATTTTTTGGACTGTAGCAAAAATGATTCAAAATGTCAATTGGATCATGCCTCATGTTGAATAACCACTTTTTAAACCCTCAGAGTGACCAAAATTGCCATTTTTACAGAGTTTTGCTTACTCAAAAGCTTCAATTTTGACCCGTTTCAGGCACAGAAATGACTTTAAACACACTTATTTTAGTTGACAGTCATAATTCACATCCAACAGTCATTTAGAGTCAAAAGATTAAATGTTAAAATTTCATCCATATTGACCATTTTGGGATCGTTCGACATTTCCTCGTTTTTCATCCGAAAATTGATTTTTTGGACTGTACCAAAATGATTCAAAATGTCAATTGGATCGTGCCTCATGTTGAATAACCACTTTTTAAAGCCTCACAGTGACCAAAATTGCCATTTTTACAGAGTTTTGATTACTCAAAAGCTTCAATTTTGACCCGTTTCAGGCACAGAAATGACTTTAAACACACTTATTTTAGTTGACAAAGTCATAATTCACATCCAACAGTCATTTACAGTCAATGGATTAAATGTTAAAATTTCATCATTATAGACCATTTTGTGAACGTTCGACAGGTCCGGAGTCATCGTTTTTCATCCGAAAATTGATTTTTTGGACTGTACCAAAAATGATTCAAAATGTCAATTGGATCGTGCCTCATGTTGAATAACCACTTTTTAAACCCTCACAGTGACCAAAATTTGCCATTTTTACAGAGTTTTGATTACTCAAAAGCTGCAATTTTGACCCCTTTGAGGCACAGAAATGACTTTAAACACACTTATTTTAGTTGACAAAGTCATAATTCACATCCAACAGTCATTTAAAGTCAAAAGATTAAATGTTAAAATTTCATCATTATAGACCATTTTGTGAACGTTCGACAGGTCCGGAGTCATTGTTTTTCATCCGAAAATTGATTTTTTGGACTGTACCAAAAATGATTCAAAATGTCAATTGGATCGTGCCTCATGTTGAATAACCACTTTTTAAACCCTCAGAGTGACCAAAATTGCCATTTTTACAGAGTTTTGCTTACTCAAAAGCTTCAATTTTGACCCGTTTCAGGCACAGAAATGACTTTAAACACACTTATTTTAGTTGACAAAGTCATAATTCACATCCAACAGTCATTTACAGTCAAAAGATTAAATGTTAAAATTTCATCCATATTGACCATTTTGGGATCGTTCGACATGTCCGGAGTCATCGTTTTTCATCCGAAAATTGATTTTTTTGGACTGTACCAAAAATGATACAAAATGTCAATTGGATCGTGCCTCATGTTGAATAACCACTTTTTAAAGCCTCAGAGTAACCAAAATTGCCATTTTTTACAGAGTTTTGATTACTCAAAAGCTTCAATTTTGACCCCTTTGAGGCACAGAAATGACTTTAAACACACTTATTTTAGTTGACAAAGTCATAATTCACATCCAACAGTCATTTAGAGTCAAAAGATTAAATGTTAAAATTTCATTGATATTGACCATTTTGGGATCGTTCGACATGTCCGGAGTCATCGTTTTTCATCCGGAAATTGATTTTTTGGACTGTACCAAAAATGATTAAAAATGTCAATTGGATCGTGCCTCATGTTGAATAACCACTTTTTAAACCCTCAGAGTGACCAAAATTGCCATTTTTACAGAGTTTTGCTTACTCAAAAGCGTCAATTTTGACCCGTTTCAGGCACAGAAATAACTTTAAACACACTTATTTTAGTTGACAGAGTCATAATTCACATCCAACAGTCATTTACATTCAAAAGACTAAATGTTAAAATTTCATCCATATTGACCATTTTGGGATCGTTCGACATGTCCGGAGTCATCGTTTTTCATCCGAAAATTGATTTTTTGGACTGTACCAAAAATGATTCAAAATGTCAATTGGATCGTGCCTCATGTTGAATAACCACTTTTTAAACCCTCACAGTGACCAAAATTTGCCATTTTTACAGAGTTTTGATTACTCAAAAGCTGCAATTTTGACCCGTTTCAGGCACAGAAATGACTTTAAACACACTTATTTTAGTTGACAAAGTCATAATTCACATCCAACAGTCATTTAGAGTCAAAAGATTAAATGTTAAAATTTCATTGATATTGACCATTTTGGGATCGTTCGACATGTCCGGAGTCATCGTTTTTCATCCGGAAATTGATTTTTTGGACTGTACCAAAAATGATTAAAAATGTCAATTGGATCGTGCCTCATGTTGAATAACCACTTTTTAAACCCTCAGAGTGACCAAAATTGCCATTTTTACAGAGTTTTGCTTACTCAAAAGCGTCAATTTTGACCCGTTTCAGGCACAGAAATAACTTTAAACACACTTATTTTAGTTGACAGAGTCATAATTCACATCCAACAGTCATTTACATTCAAAAGACTAAATGTTAAAATTTCATCCATATTGACCATTTTGGGATCGTTCGACATGTCCGGAGTCATCGTTTTTCATCCGAAAATTGATTTTTTGGACTGTACCAAAAATGATTCAAAATGTCAATTGGATCGTGCCTCATGTTGAATAACCACTTTTTAAACCCTCACAGTGACCAAAATTTGCCATTTTTACAGAGTTTTGATTACTCAAAAGCTGCAATTTTGACCCGTTTCAGGCACAGAAATGACTTTAAACACACTTATTTTAGTTGACAAAGTCATAATTCACATCCAACAGTCATTTAGAGTCAAAAGATTAAATGTTAAAATTTCATCATTATAGACCATTTTGTGAACGTTCGACAGGTCCGGAGTCATCGTTTTTCATCCGAAAATTGATTTTTTGACTGTACCAAAAATGATTCAAAATGTCAATTGGATCGTGCCTCATGTTGAATAACCACTTTTTAAACCCTCAGAGTGACCAAAATTGCCATTTTTACAGAGTTTTGCTTACTCAAAAGCTTCAATTTTGACCCGTTTCAGGCACAGAAATGGCTTTAAACACACTTATTTTAGTTGACAAAGTCATAATTCACATCCAACAGTCAATTAGAGTCAAAAGATCAAATGTTAAAATTTCATCATTATAGACCATTTTGTGAACGTTCGACAGGTCCGGAGTCATCGTTTTTCATCCGAAAATTTATTTTTTGACTGTACCAAAAATGATTCAAAATGTAAATTGGATCGTGCCTCATGTTGAATAACCACTTTTTAAACCCTCACAGTGACCAAAATTTGCCATTTTTACAGAGTTTTGATTACTCAAAAGCTGCAATTTTGACCCCTTTGAGGCACAGAAATGACTTTAAACACACATATTTTAGTTGACAAAGTCATAATTCACATCCAACAGTCATTTAGAGTCAAAAGATTAAATGTTAAAATTTCATCATTATAGACCATTTTGTGAACGTTCGACAGGTCCGGGGTCATCGTTTTTCATCCGAAAATTGATTTTTTGGACTGTACCAAAAAGGATTAAAAATGTCAATTGGATCGTGCCTCATGTTGAATAACCACTTTTTAAACCCTCAGAGTGACCAAAATTGCCATTTTTACAGAGTTTTGCTTACTCAAAAGCTTCAATTTTGACCCATTTCAGGCACAGAAATGACTTTAAACACACTTATTTTAGTTGACAAAGTCATAATTCACATCCAACAGTCATTTAGAGTCAAAAGATTAAATGTTAAAATTTCATCCATATTGACCATTTTGGGATCGTTCGACATGTCCGGAGTCATCGTTTTTCATCCGAAAATTTATTTTTTGGACTGTACCAAAAAGGATTAAAAATGTCAATTGGATCGTGCCTCATGTTGAATAACCACTTTTTAAACCCTCAGAGTGACCAAAATTGCCATTTTTACAAAGTTTTGCTTACTCAAAAGCGTCAATTTTGACCCGTTTCAGGCACAGAAATAACTTTAAACACACTTATTTTAGTTGACAGAGTCATAATTCACAACCAACAGTCATTTACAGTCAAAAGACTAAATGTTAAAATTTCATCCATATTGACCATTTTGGGATCGTTCGACATGTCCGGAGTCATCGTTTTTCATCCGAAAATAGATTTTTTGGACTGTACCAAAAATGATTCAAAATGTCAATTGGATCGTGCCTCATGTTGAATAACCACTTTTTAAACCCTCACAGTGACCAAAATTTGCCATTTTTACAGAGTTTTGATTACTCAAAAGCTGCAATTTTGACCCCTTTGAGGCACAGAAATGACTTTAAACACACTTATTTTAGTTGACAAAGTCATAATTCACATCCAACAGTCATTTAGAGTCAAAAGATTAAATGTTAAAATTTCATCATTATAGACATTTTGTGAACGTTCGACAGGTCCGGAGTCATCGTTTTTCATCCGAAAATTGATTTTTTGACTGTACCAAAAATGATTCAAAATGTCAATTGGATCGTGCCTCATGTTGAATAACCACTTTTTAAACCCTCAGAGTGACCAAAATTGCCATTTTTACAGAGTTTTGCTTACTCAAAAGCTTCAATTTTGACCCGTTTCAGGCACAGAAATGACTTTAAACACACTTATTTTAGTTGACAAAGTCATAATTCACATCCAACAGTCATTTACAGTCAAAAGATTAAATGTTAAAATTTCATCCATATTGACCATTTTGGGATCGTTCGACATGTCCGGAGTCATCGTTTTTCATCCGAAAATTGATTTTTTTGGACTGTACCAAAAATGATTCAAACTGTCAATTGGATCGTGCCTCATGTTGAATAACCACTTTTTAAAGCCTCAGAGTGACCAAAATTGCCATTTTTACAGAGTTTTGATTACTCAAAAGCTTCAATTTTGACCCCTTTGAGGCACAGAAATGACTTTAAACACACTTCTTTTAGTTGACAAAGTCATAATTCACATCCAACAGTCATTTAGAGTCAAAAGATTAAATGTTAAAATTTCATCCATATTGACCATTTTGGGATCGTTCGACATGTCCGGAGTCATCGTTTTTTATCCGAAAATTGATTTTTTGGACTTTACCAAAAATGATTCAAAATGTCAATTGGATTGTGCCTCATGTTGAATAACCACTTTTTAAACCCTCAGAGAGACCAAAATGGCCATTTTTCCAGAGTTTTGCTTACTCAAAAGCTTCAATTTTGACCCGTTTCAGGCACAGAAATGACTTTAAACAAACTTATTTTAGTTGACAAAGTCATAATTCACATCCAACAGTCATTTACAGTCCAAAGATTAAATGTTAAAATTTCATCCATATTGACCATTTTGGGATCGTTCGACATGTCCGGAGTCATCGTTTTTCATCCGAAAATTGATTTTTTGGACTGTACCAAAAATGATTCAAAATGTCAATT
Organism: Lissotriton vulgaris; assembly: GCF_964263255.1. NCBI lineage: Eukaryota > Metazoa > Chordata > Amphibia > Caudata > Salamandridae > Lissotriton > Lissotriton vulgaris. The sequence continues at coordinate 460,438 of NW_028247247.1, forward strand.
GGATCGTGCCTCATGTTGAATAACCACTTTTTAAAGCCTCACAGTGACCAAAATTGCCATTTTTACAGAGTTTTGATTACTCAAAAGCTTCAATTTTGACCCCTTTCAGGCACAGAAATGACTTTAAACACACTTATTTTAGTTGACAAAGTCATAATTCACATCCACCAGTCATTTACAGTCAAAAGATTAAATGTTAAAATTTCATCCATATTGACCATTTTGGGATCGTTCGACATGTCCGGAGTCATCGTTTTTTATCCGAAAATTGATTTTTTGGACTGTACCAAAAATGATTCAAAATGTCAATTTGATCGTGCCTCATGTTGAATAACCACTTTTTAAAGCCTCACAGTGACCAAAATTGCCATTTTTACAGAGTTTTGATTACTCAAAAGCTTCAATTTTGACCCCTTTCAGGCACAGAAATGACTTTAAACACACTTATTTTAGTTGACAAAGTCATAATTCACATCCACCAGTCATTTACAGTCAAAAGATTAAATATTAAAATTTCATCCATATTGACCATTTTGGGATCGTTCGACATGTCCGGAGTCATCGTTTTTCATCCGAAAATTGATTTTTTGGACTGTACCAAAAAGGATTCAAAATGTTAATTGGATCGTGCCTCATGTTGAATAACCACTTTTTAAACCCTTACAGTGACCAAAATTGCCAATTTTACAGAGTTTTGCTTACTCAAAAGCTTCAATTTTGACCCATTTCAGGCACAGAAATGACTTTAAACACACTTATTTTAGTTGACAAAGTCATAATTCACATCCAACAGTCATTTAGAGTCAAAAGATTAAATGTTAAAATTTCATCCATATTGACCATTTCGGGATCGTTCGACATGTCCGGAGTCATCGTTTTTCATCCGAAAATTGATTTTTGGACTGTACCAAAAATGATTAAAAATGTCAATTGGATCGTGCCTCATGTTGAATAACCACTTTTTAAACCCTCAGAGTGACCAAAATTGCCTTTTTTACAGAGTTTTGCTTACTCAAAAGCGTCAATTTTGACCCGTTTCAGGCACAGAAATAACTTTAAACACACTTATTTTAGTTGACAGAGTCATAATTCACATCCAACAGTCATTTACAGTCAAAAGACTAAATGTTAAAATTTCATCCATATTGACCATTTTGGGATCGTTCGACATGTCCGGAGTCATCGTTTTTCATCCGAAAATTGATTTTTTGGACTGTACCAAAAATGATTCAAAATGTCAATTGGATCGTGCCTCATGTTGAATAACCACTTTTTAAACCCTCACAGTGACCAAAATTTGCCATTTTTACAGAGTTTTGATTACTCAAAAGCTGCAATTTTGACCCCTTTGAGGCACAGAAATGACTTTAAACACACTTATTTTAGTTGACAAAGTCATAATTCACATCCAACAGTCATTTAGAGTCAAAAGATTAAATGTTAAAATTTCATCCATATTGACCATTTTGGGATCGTTCGACATGTCCGGAGTCATCGTTTTTCATCCGAAAATTGATTTTTTGACTGTACCAAAAATGATTCAAAATGTCAATTGGATCGTGCCTCATGTTGAATAACCACTTTTTAAACCCTTAGAGTGACCAAAATTGCCATTTTTACAGAGTTTTGCTTCCTCAAAAGCTTCAAATTTGACCCGTTTCAGGCACAGAAATGACTTTAAACACACTTATTTTAGATGACAAAGTCATAATTCACATCCAACAGTCATTTACAGTCAAAAGATTAAATGTTAAAATTTCATCCATATTGACCATTTTGGGATCGTTCGACATGTCCGGAGTCATCGTTTTCATCCGAAAATTGATTTTTTGGACTGTAGCAAAAATGATTCAAAATGTCAATTGGATCGTGCCTCATGTTGAATAACCACTTTTTAAACCCTCAGAGTGACCAAAATTGCCATTTTTACAGAGTTTTGCTTACTCAAAAGCTTCAATTTTGACCCGTTTCAGGCACAGAAATGACTTTAAACACACTTATTTTAGTTGACAGTCATAATTCACATCCAACAGTCATTTAGAGTCAAAAGATTAAATGTTAAAATTTCATCCATATTGACCATTTTGGGATCGTTCGACATTTCCTCGTTTTTCATCCGAAAATTGATTTTTTGGACTGTACCAAAATGATTCAAAATGTCAATTGGATCGTGCCTCATGTTGAATAACCACTTTTTAAAGCCTCACAGTGACCAAAATTGCCATTTTTACAGAGTTTTGATTACTCAAAAGCTTCAATTTTGACCCGTTTCAGGCACAGAAATGACTTTAAACACACTTATTTTAGTTGACAAAGTCATAATTCACATCCAACAGTCATTTACAGTCAAAAGATTAAATGTTAAAATTTCATCATTATAGACCATTTTGTGAACGTTCGACAGGTCCGGAGTCATCGTTTTTCATCCGAAAATTGATTTTTTGGACTGTACCAAAAATGATTCAAAATGTCAATTGGATCGTGCCTCATGTTGAATAACCACTTTTTAAACCCTCACAGTGACCAAAATTTGCCATTTTTACAGAGTTTTGATTACTCAAAAGCTGCAATTTTGACCCCTTTGAGGCACAGAAATGACTTTAAACACACTTATTTTAGTTGACAAAGTCATAATTCACATCCAACAGTCATTTAAAGTCAAAAGATTAAATGTTAAAATTTCATCATTATAGACCATTTTGTGAACGTTCGACAGGTCCGGAGTCATTGTTTTTCATCCGAAAATTGATTTTTTGGACTGTACCAAAAATGATTCAAAATGTCAATTGGATCGTGCCTCATGTTGAATAACCACTTTTTAAAGCCTCAGAGTGACCAAAATTGCCATTTTTACAGAGTTTTGATTACTCAAAAGCTTCAATTTTGACCCCTTTGAGGCACAGAAATGACTTTAAACACACTTCTTTTAGTTGACAAAGTCATAATTCACATCCAACAGTCATTTAGAGTCAAAAGATTAAATGTTAAAATTTCATCCATATTGACCATTTTGGGATCGTTCGACATGTCCGGAGTCATCGTTTTTCATCCGAAAATTGATTTTTTGGACTTTACCAAAAATGATTCAAAATGTCAATTGGATTGTGCCTCATGTTGAATAACCACTTTTTAAACCCTCAGAGAGACCAAAATGGCCATTTTTCCAGAGTTTTGCTTACTCAAAAGCTTCAATTTTGACCCGTTTCAGGCACAGAAATGACTTTAAACAAACTTATTTTAGTTGACAAAGTCATAATTCACATCCAACAGTCATTTACAGTCCAAAGATTAAATGTTAAAATTTCATCCATATTGACCATTTTGGGATCGTTCGACATGTCCGGAGTCATCGTTTTTCATCCGAAAATTGATTTTTTGGACTGTACCAAAAATGATTCAAAATGTCAATTGGATCGTGCCTCATGTTGAATAACCACTTTTTAAAGCCTCACAGTGACCAAAATTGCCATTTTTACAGAGTTTTGATTACTCAAAAGCTTCAATTTTGACCCCTTTCAGGCACAGAAATGACTTTAAACACACTTATTTTAGTTGACAAAGTCATAATTCACATCCACCAGTCATTTACAGTCAAAAGATTAAATGTTAAAATTTCATCCATATTGACCATTTTGGGATCGTTCGACATGTCCGGAGTCATCGTTTTTCATCCGAAAATTGATTTTTTGGACTGTACCAAAAATGATTCAAAATGTCAATTTGATCGTGCCTCATCTTGAATAACCACTTTTTAAAGCCTCACAGTGACCAAAATTGCCATTTTTACAGAGTTTTGATTACTCAAAAGCTTCAATTTTGACCCCTTTCAGGCACAGAAATGACTTTAAACACACTTATTTTAGTTGACAAAGTCATAATTCACATCCACCAGTCATTTACAGTCAAAAGATTAAATATTAAAATTTCATCCATATTGACCATTTTGGGATCGTTCGACATGTCCGGAGTCATCGTTTTTCATCCGAAAATTGATTTTTTGGACTGTACCAAAAAGGATTCAAAATGTTAATTGGATCGTGCCTCATGTTGAATAACCACTTTTTAAACCCTCACAGTGACCAAAATTGCCAATTTTACAGAGTTTTGCTTACTCAAAAGCTTCAATTTTGACCCATTTCAGGCACAGAAATGACTTTAAACACACTTATTTTAGTTGACAAAGTCATAATTCACATCCAACAGTCATTTAGAGTCAAAAGATTAAATGTTAAAATTTCATCCATATTGACCATTTCGGGATCGTTCGACATGTCCGGAGTCATCGTTTTTCATCCGAAAATTGATTTTTGGACTGTACCAAAAATGATTAAAAATGTCAATTGGATCGTGCCTCATGTTGAATAACCACTTTTTAAACCCTCAGAGTGACCAAAATTGCCTTTTTTACAGAGTTTTGCTTACTCAAAAGCGTCAATTTTGACCCGTTTCAGGCACAGAAATAACTTTAAACACACTTATTTTAGTTGACAGAGTCATAATTCACATCCAACAGTCATTTACAGTCAAAAGACTAAATGTTAAAATTTCATCCATATTGACCATTTTGGGATCGTTCGACATGTCCGGAGTCATCGTTTTTCATCCGAAAATTGATTTTTTGGACTGTACCAAAAATGATTCAAAATGTCAATTGGATCGTGCCTCATGTTGAATAACCACTTTTTAAACCCTCACAGTGACCAAAATTTGCCATTTTTACAGAGTTTTGATTACTCAAAAGCTGCAATTTTGACCCCTTTGAGGCACAGAAATGACTTTAAACACACTTATTTTAGTTGACAAAGTCATAATTCACATCCAACAGTCATTTAGAGTCAAAAGATTAAATGTTAAAATTTCATCCATATTGACCATTTTGGGATCGTTCGACATGTCCGGAGTCATCGTTTTTCATCCGAAAATTGATTTTTTGACTGTACCAAAAATGATTCAAAATGTCAATTGGATCGTGCCTCATGTTGAATAACCACTTTTTAAACCCTCACAGTGACCAAAATTTGCCATTTTTACAGAGTTTTGATTACTCAAAAGCTGCAATTTTGACCCCTTTGAGGCACAGAAATGACTTTAAACACACTTATTTTAGTTGACAAAGTCATAATTCACATCCAACAGTCATTTAGAGTCAAAAGATTAAATGTTAAAATTTCATCATTATAGACCATTTTGTGAACGTTCGACAGGTCCGGAGTCATCGTTTTTCATCCGAAAATTGATTTTTTGGACTGTACCAAAAATGATTCAAAATGTCAATTGGATCGTGCCTCATGTTGAATAACCACTTTTTAAACCCTCAGAGTGACCAAAATTGCCATTTTTACAGAGTTTTGCTTACTCAAAAGCTTCAATTTTGACCCGTTTCAGGCACAGAAATGACTTTAAACACACTTATTTTAGTTGACAAAGTCATAATTCACATCCAACAGTCATTTACAGTCAAAAGATTAAATGTTAAAATTTCATCCATATTGACCATTTTGGGATCGTTCGACATGTCCGGAGTCATCGTTTTTCATCCGAAAATTGATTTTTTGGACTGTACCAAAAATTATTCAAAATGTCAATTGGATCGTGCCTCATGTTGAATAACCACTTTTTAAAGCCTCAGAGTGACCAAAATTGCCATTTTTACAGAGTTTTGATTACTCAAAAGCTTCAATTTTGACCCCTTTGAGGCACAGAAATGACTTTAAACACACTTCTTTTAGTTGACAAAGTCATAATTCACATCCAACAGTCATTTAGAGTCAAAAGATTAAATGTTAAAATTTCATCCATATTGACCATTTTGGGATCGTTCGACATGTCCGGAGTCATCGTTTTTCATCCGAAAATTGATTTTTTGGACTTTACCAAAAATGATTCAAAATGTCAATTGGATTGTGCCTCATGTTGAATAACCACTTTTTAAACCCTCAGAGAGACCAAAAAGGCCATTTTTACAGAGTTTTGCTTACTCAAAAGCTTCAATTTTGACCCGTTTCAGGCACAGAAATGACTTTAAACAAACTTATTTTAGTTGACAAAGTCATAAGTCACATCCAACAGTCATTTACAGTCAAAAGATTAAATGTTAAAATTTCATCCATATTGACCATTTTGGGATCGTTCGACATGTCCGGAGTCATCGTTTTTCATCCGAAAATTGATTTTTTGGACTGTACCAAAAATGATTCAAAATGTCAATTGGATCATGCCTCATGTTGAATAACCACTTTTTAAAGCCTCACAGTGACCAAAATTGCCATTTTTACAGAGTTTTGATTACTCAAAAGCTTCAATTTTGACCCCTTTCAGGCACAGAAATGACTTTAAACACACTTATTTTAGTTGACAAAGTCATAATTCACATCCACCAGTCATTTACAGTCAAAAGATTAAATATTAAAATTTCATCCATATTGACCATTTTGTGAACGTTCGACAGGTCCGGAGTCATCGTTTTTCATCCGAAAATTGATTTTTTGACTGTACCAAAAATGATTCAAAATGTCAATTGGATCGTGCCTCATGTTGAATAACCACTTTTTAAACCCTCAGAGTGACCAAAATTGCCATTTTTACAGAGTTTTGCTTACTCAAAAGCTTCAATTTTGACCCGTTTCAGGCACAGAAATGACTTTAAACACACTTATTTTAGTTGACAAAGTCATAATTCACATCCAACAGTCATTTACAGTCAAAAGATTAAATGTTAAAATTTCATCCATATTGACCATTTTGGGATCGTTCGACATGTCCGGAGTCATCGTTTTTCATCCGAAAATTGATTTTTTGGACTGTACCAAAAATTATTCAAAATGTCAATTGGATCGTGCCTCATGTTGAATAACCACTTTTTAAAGCCTCAGAGTGACCAAAATTGACATTTTTACAGAGTTTTGATTACTCAAAAGCTTCAATTTTGACCCCTTTGAGGCACAGAAATGACTTTAAACACACTTCTTTTAGTTGACAAAGTCATAATTCACATCCAACAGTCATTTAGAGTCAAAAGATTAAATGTTAAAATTTCATCCATATTGACCATTTTGGGATCGTTCGACATGTCCGGAGTCATCGTTTTTCATCCGAAAATTGATTTTTTGGACTTTACCAAAAATGATTCAAAATGTCAATTGGATTGTGCCTCATGTTGAATAACCACTTTTTAAACCCTCAGAGAGACCAAAATGGCCATTTTTACAGAGTTTTGCTTACTCAAAAGCTTCAATTTTGACCCGTTTCAGGCACAGAAATGACTTTAAACAAACTTATTTTAGTTGACAAAGTCATAAGTCACATCCAACAGTCATTTACAGTCAAAAGATTAAATGTTAAAATTTCATCCATATTGACCATTTTGGGATCGTTCGACATGTCCGGAGTCATCGTTTTTCATCCGAAAATTGATTTTTTGGACTGTACCAAAAATGATTCAAAATGTCAATTGGATCATGCCTCATGTTGAATAACCACTTTTTAAAGCCTCACAGTGACCAAAATTGCCATTTTTACAGAGTTTTGATTACTCAAAAGCTTCAATTTTGACCCCTTTCAGGCACAGAAATGACTTTAAACACACTTATTTTAGTTGACAAAGTCATAATTCACATCCACCAGTCATTTACAGTCAAAAGATTAAATATTAAAATTTCATCCATATTGACCATTTTGGGATCGTTCGACATGTCCGGAGTCATCGTTTTTCATCTGAAAATTGATTTTTTGGACTGTACCAAAAAGGATTCAAAATGTTAATTGGATCGTGCCTCATGTTGAATAACCACTTTTTAAACCCTCACAGTGACCAAAATTGCCAATTTTACAGAGTTTTGCTTACTCAAAAGCTTCAATTTTGACCCATTTCAGGCACAGAAATGACTTTAAACACACTTATTTTTGTTGACAAAGTCATAATTCACATCCAACAGTCATTTAGAGTCAAAAGATTAAATGTTAAAATTTCATCCATATTGACCATTTCGGGATCGTTCGACATGTCCGGAGTCATCGTTTTTCATCCGAAAATTGATTTTTGGACTGTACCAAAAATGATTAAAAATGTCAATTGGATCGTGCCTCATGTTGAATAACCACTTTTTAAACCCTCAGAGTGACCAAAATTGCCATTTTTACAGAGTTTTGCTTACTCAAAAGCGTCAATTTTGACCCGTTTCAGGCACAGAAATAACTTTAAACACACTTATTTTAGTTGACAGAGTCATAATTCACATCCAACAGTCATTTACAGTCAAAAGATTAAATGTTAAATTTTCATCATTATAGACCATTTTGTGAACGTTCGACAGGTCCGGAGTCATCGTTTTTCATCCGAAAATTGATTTTTTGACTGTACCAAAAATGATTCAAAATGTCAATTGGATCGTGCCTCATGTTGAATAACCACTTTTTAAATCCTCAGAGTGACCAAAATTGCCATTTTTACAGAGTTTTGCTTACTCAAAAGCTTCAATTTTGACCCGTTTCAGGCACAGAAATGACTTTAAACACACTTATTTTAGTTGACAAAGTCATAATTCACATCCAACAGTCAATTAGAGTCAAAAGATTAAATGTTAAAATTTCATCATTATAGACCATTTTGTGAACGTTCGACAGGTCCGGAGTCATCGTTTTTCATCCGAAAATTGATTTTTTGACTGTACCGAAAATGATTCAAAATGTCAATTGGATCGTGCCTCATGTTGAATAACCACTTTTTAAACCCTCAGAGTGACCAAAATTGCCATTTTTACAGAGTTTTGCTTACTCAAAAGCTTCAATTTTGACCCGTTTCAGGCACAGAAATGACTTTAAACACACTTATTTTAGTTGACAAAGTCATAATTCACATCCAACAGTCATTTACAGTCAAAAGATTAAATGTTAAAATTTCATCCATATTGACCATTTTGGGATCGTTCGACATGTCCGGAGTCATCGTTTTTCATCCGAAAATTGATTTTTTGGACTGTACCAAAAATGATTCAAAATGTCAATTGGATCGTGCCTCATGTTCAATAACCACTTTTTAAAGCCTCAGAGTGACCAGAATTGCGATTTTTACAGAGTTTTGATTACTCAAAAGCTTCAATTTTGACCCCTTTGAGGCACAGAAATGACTTTAAACACACTTATTTTAGTTGACAAAGTCATAATTCACATCCAACAGTCATTTAGAGTCAAAAGATTAAATGTTAAAATTTCATCCATATTGACCATTTCGGGATCGTTCGACATGTCCGGAGTCATCGTTTTTCATCCGAAAATTGATTTTTGGACTGTACCAAAAATGATTAAAAATGTCAATTGGATCGTGCCTCATGTTGAATAACCACTTTTTAAACCCTCAGAGTGACCAAAATTGCCATTTTTACAGAGTTTTGCTTACTCAAAAGCGTCAATTTTGACCCGTTTCAGGCACAGAAATAACTTTAAACACACTTATTTTAGTTGACAGAGTCATAATTCACATCCAACAGTCATTTACAGTCAAAAGATTAAATGTTAAATTTTCATCATTATAGACCATTTTGTGAACGTTCGACAGGTCCGGAGTCATCGTTTTTCATCCGAAAATTGATTTTTTGACTGTACCAAAAATGATTCAAAATGTCAATTGGATCGTGCCTCATGTTGAATAACCACTTTTTAAATCCTCAGAGTGACCAAAATTGCCATTTTTACAGAGTTTTGCTTACTCAAAAGCTTCAATTTTGACCCGTTTCAGGCACAGAAATGACTTTAAACACACTTATTTTAGTTTGACAAAGTCATAATTCACATCCAACAGTCAATTAGAGTCAAAAGATTAAATGTTAAAATTTCATCATTATAGACCATTTTGTGAACGTTCGACAGGTCCGGAGTCATCGTTTTTCATCCGAAAATTGATTTTTTGACTGTACCAAAAATGATTCAAAATGTCAATTGGATCGTGCCTCATGTTGAATAACCACTTTTTAAACCCTCAGAGTGACCAAAATTGCCATTTTTACAGAGTTTTGCTTACTCAAAAGCTTCAATTTTGACCCGTTTCAGGCACAGAAATGACTTTAAACACACTTATTTTAGTTGACAAAGTCATAATTCACATCCAACAGTCATTTACAGTCAAAAGATTAAATGTTAAAATTTCATCCATATTGACCATTTTGGGATCGTTCGACATGTCCGGAGTCATCGTTTTTCATCCGAAAATTGATTTTTTGGACTGTACCAAAAATGATTCAAAATGTCAATTGGATCGTGCCTCATGTTGAATAACCACTTTTTAAAGCCTCAGAGTGACCAGAATTGCGATTTTTACAGAGTTTTGATTACTCAAAAGCTTCAATTTTGACCCCTTTGAGGCACAGAAATGACTTTAAACACACTTATTTTAGTTGACAAAGTCATAATTCACATCCAACAGTCATTTAGAGTCAAAAGATTAAATGTTAAAATTTCATCCATATTGACCATTTTGGGATCGTTCGACATGTCCGGAGTCATCGTTTTTCATCCGAAAATTGATTTTTTGGACTTTACCAAAAATGATTCAAAATGTCAATTGGATTGTGCCTCATGTTGAATAACCACTTTTTAAACCCTCAGAGAGACCAAAATGGCCATTTTTACAGAGTTTTGCTTACTCAAAAGCTTCAATTTTGACCCGTTTCAGGCACAGAAATGACTTTAAACAAACTTATTTTAGTTGACAAAGTCATAATTCACATCCAACAGTCATTTAGAGTCAAAAGATTAAATGTTAAAATTTCATCCATATTGACCATTTTGGGATCGTTCGACATGTCCGGAGTCATCGTTTTTCATCCGAAAATTGATTTTTTGGACTGTACCAAAAATGATTCAAAATGTCAATTGGATCGTGCCTCATGTTGAATAACCACTTTTAAAAGCCTCACAGTGACCAAAATTGCCATTTTTACAGAGTTTTGATTACTCAAAAGCTTCAATTTTGACCCGTTTCAGGCACAGAAATTACTTTAAACACACTTATTTTAGTTGACAAAGTCATAATTCACATCCAACAGTCATTTACAGTCAAAAGATTAAATGTTAAAATTTCATCCATATTGACCATTTTGTGAACGTTCGACATGTCCGGAGTCATCGTTTTTCATCCGAAAATTGATTTTTTGGACTGTACCAAAAATGATTCAAAATGTCAATTGGATCGTGCCTCATGTTGAATAACCACTTTTTAAACCCTCACAGTGACCAAAATTTGCCATTTTTACAGAGTTTTGATTACTCAAAAGCTGCAATTTTGACCCCTTTGAGGCACAGAAATGACTTTAAACACACTTATTTTAGTTGACAAAGTCATAATTCACATCCAACAGTCATTTAGAGTCAAAAGATTAAATGTTAAAATTTCATCATTATAGACCATTTTGTGAACGTTCGACAGGTCCGGAGTCATCGTTTTTCATCCGAAAATTGATTTTTTGACTGTACCAAAAATGATTCAAAATGTCAATTGGATCGTGCCTCATGTTGAATAACCACTTTTTAAACCCTCAGAGTGACCAAAATTGCCATTTTTACAGAGTTTTGCTTACTCAAAAGCTTCAATTTTGACCCGTTTCAGGCACAGAAATGACTTTAAACACACTTATTTTAGTTGACAAAGTCATAATTCACATCCAACAGTCATTTACAGTCAAAAGATTAAATGTTAAAATTTCATCCATATTGACCATTTTGGGATCGTTCGACATGTCCGGAGTCATCGTTTTTCATCCGAAAATTGATTTTTTGGACTGTACCAAAAATTATTCAAAATGTCAATTGGATCGTGCCTCATGTTGAATAACCACTTTTTAAAGCCTCAGAGTGACCAAAATTGCCATTTTTACAGAGTTTTGATTACTCAAAAGCTTCAATTTTGACCCCTTTGAGGCACAGAAATGACTTTAAACACACTTCTTTTAGTTGACAAAGTCATAATTCACATCCAACAGTCATTTAGAGTCAAAAGATTAAATGTTAAAATTTCATCCATATTGACCATTTTGGGATCGTTCGACATGTCCGGAGTCATCGTTTTTCATCCGAAAATTGATTTTTTGGACTGTACCAAAAATGATTCAAAATGTCAATTGGATCGTGCCTCATGTTGAATAACCACTTTTAAAAGCCTCACAGTGACCAAAATTGCCATTTTTACAGAGTTTTGATTACTCAAAAGCTTCAATTTTGACCCGTTTCAGGCACAGAAATTACTTTAAACACACTTATTTTAGTTGACAAAGTCATAATTCACATCCAACAGTCATTTACAGTCAAAAGATTAAATGTTAAAATTTCATCCATATTGACCATTTTGTGAACGTTCGACATGTCCGGAGTCATCGTTTTTCATCCGAAAATTGATTTTTTGGACTGTACCAAAAATGATTCAAAATGTCAATTGGATCGTGCCTCATGTTGAATAACCACTTTTTAAACCCTCACAGTGACCAAAATTTGCCATTTTTACAGAGTTTTGATTACTCAAAAGCTGCAATTTTGACCCCTTTGAGGCACAGAAATGACTTTAAACACACTTATTTTAGTTGACAAAGTCATAATTCACATCCAACAGTCATTTAGAGTCAAAAGATTAAATGTTAAAATTTCATCATTATAGACCATTTTGTGAACGTTCGACAGGTCCGGAGTCATCGTTTTTCATCCGAAAATTGATTTTTTGACTGTACCAAAAATGATTCAAAATGTCAATTGGATCGTGCCTCATGTTGAATAACCACTTTTTAAACCCTCAGAGTGACCAAAATTGCCATTTTTACAGAGTTTTGCTTACTCAAAAGCTTCAATTTTGACCCGTTTCAGGCACAGAAATGACTTTAAACACACTTATTTTAGTTGACAAAGTCATAATTCACATCCAACAGTCATTTACAGTCAAAAGATTAAATGTTAAAATTTCATCCATATTGACCATTTTGGGATCGTTCGACATGTCCGGAGTCATCGTTTTTCATCCGAAAATTGATTTTTTGGACTGTACCAAAAATTATTCAAAATGTCAATTGGATCGTGCCTCATGTTGAATAACCACTTTTTAAAGCCTCAGAGTGACCAAAATTGCCATTTTTACAGAGTTTTGATTACTCAAAAGCTTCAATTTTGACCCCTTTGAGGCACAGAAATGACTTTAAACACACTTCTTTTAGTTGACAAAGTCATAATTCACATCCAACAGTCATTTAGAGTCAAAAGATTAAATGTTAAAATTTCATCCATATTGACCATTTTGGGATCGTTCGACATGTCCGGAGTCATCGTTTTTCATCCGAAAATTGATTTTTTGGACTTTACCAAAAATGATTCAAAATGTCAATTGGATTGTGCCTCATGTTGAATAACCACTTTTTAAACCCTCAGAGAGACCAAAATGGCCATTTTTACAGAGTTTTGCTTACTCAAAAGCTTCAATTTTGACCCGTTTCAGGCACAGAAATGACTTTAAACAAACTTATTTTAGTTGACAAAGTCATAAGTCACATCCAACAGTCATTTACAGTCAAAAGATTAAATGTTAAAATTTCATCCATATTGACCATTTTGGGATCGTTCGACATGTCCGGAGTCATCGTTTTTCATCCGAAAATTGATTTTTTGGACTGTACCAAAAATGATTCAAAATGTCAATTGGATCATGCCTCATGTTGAATAACCACTTTTTAAAGCCTCACAGTGACCAAAATTGCCATTTTTACAGAGTTTTGATTACTCAAAAGCTTCAATTTTGACCCCTTTCAGGCACAGAAATGACTTTAAACACACTTATTTTAGTTGACAAAGTCATAATTCACATCCACCAGTCATTTACAGTCAAAAGATTAAATATTAAAATTTCATCCATATTGACCATTTTGGGATCGTTCGACATGTCCGGAGTCATCGTTTTTCATCTGAAAATTGATTTTTTGGACTGTACCAAAAAGGATTCAAAATGTTAATTGGATCGTGCCTCATGTTGAATAACCACTTTTTAAACCCTCACAGTGACCAAAATTGCCAATTTTACAGAGTTTTGCTTACTCAAAAGCTTCAATTTTGACCCATTTCAGGCACAGAAATGACTTTAAACACACTTATTTTTGTTGACAAAGTCATAATTCACATCCAACAGTCATTTAGAGTCAAAAGATTAAATGTTAAAATTTCATCCATATTGACCATTTCGGGATCGTTCGACATGTCCGGAGTCATCGTTTTTCATCCGAAAATTGATTTTTGGACTGTACCAAAAATGATTAAAAATGTCAATTGGATCGTGCCTCATGTTGAATAACCACTTTTTAATCCCTCAGAGTGACCAAAATTGCCATTTTTACAGAGTTTTGCTTACTCAAAAGCGTCAATTTTGACCCGTTTCAGGCACAGAAATAACTTTAAACACACTTATTTTAGTTGACAGAGTCATAATTCACATCCAACAGTCATTTACAGTCAAAAGATTAAATGTTAAATTTTCATCATTATAGACCATTTTGTGAACGTTCGACAGGTCCGGAGTCATCGTTTTTCATCCGAAAATTGATTTTTTGACTGTACCAAAAATGATTCAAAATGTCAATTGGATCGTGCCTCATGTTGAATAACCACTTTTTAAATCCTCAGAGTGACCAAAATTGCCATTTTTACAGAGTTTTGCTTACTCAAAAGCTTCAATTTTGACCCGTTTCAGGCACAGAAATGACTTTAAACACACTTATTTTAGTTGACAAAGTCATAATTCACATCCAACAGTCAATTAGAGTCAAAAGATTAAATGTTAAAATTTCATCATTATAGACCATTTTGTGAACGTTCGACAGGTCCGGAGTCATCGTTTTTCATCCGAAAATTGATTTTTTGACTGTACCGAAAATGATTCAAAATGTCAATTGGATCGTGCCTCATGTTGAATAACCACTTTTTAAACCCTCAGAGTGACCAAAATTGCCATTTTTACAGAGTTTTGCTTACTCAAAAGCTTCAATTTTGACCCGTTTCAGGCACAGAAATGACTTTAAACACACTTATTTTAGTTGACAAAGTCATAATTCACATCCAACAGTCATTTACAGTCAAAAGATTAAATGTTAAAATTTCATCCATATTGACCATTTTGGGATCGTTCGACATGTCCGGAGTCATCGTTTTTCATCCGAAAATTGATTTTTTGGACTGTACCAAAAATGATTCAAAATGTCAATTGGATCGTGCCTCATGTTGAATAACCACTTTTTAAAGCCTTTAGAGTGACCAGAATTGCGATTTTTACAGAGTTTTGATTACTCAAAAGCTTCAATTTTGACCCCTTTGAGGCACAGAAATGACTTTAAACACACTTATTTTAGTTGACAAAGTCATAATTCACATCCAACAGTCATTTAGAGTCAAAAGATTAAATGTTAAAATTTCATCCATATTGACCATTTCGGGATCGTTCGACATGTCCGGAGTCATCGTTTTTCATCCGAAAATTGATTTTTGGACTGTACCAAAAATGATTAAAAATGTCAATTGGATCGTGCCTCATGTTGAATAACCACTTTTTAAACCCTCAGAGTGACCAAAATTGCCATTTTTACAGAGTTTTGCTTACTCAAAAGCGTCAATTTTGACCCGTTTCAGGCACAGAAATAACTTTAAACACACTTATTTTAGTTGACAGAGTCATAATTCACATCCAACAGTCATTTACAGTCAAAAGATTAAATGTTAAATTTTCATCATTATAGACCATTTTGTGAACGTTCGACAGGTCCGGAGTCATCGTTTTTCATCCGAAAATTGATTTTTTGACTGTACCAAAAATGATTCAAAATGTCAATTGGATCGTGCCTCATGTTGAATAACCACTTTTTAAAACCTCAGAGTGACCAAAATTGCAATTTTTACAGAGTTTTGCTTACTCAAAAGCTTCAATTTTGACCCGTTTCAGGCACAGAAATGACTTTAAACACACTTATTTTAGTTTGACAAAGTCATAATTCACATCCAACAGTCAATTAGAGTCAAAAGATTAAATGTTAAAATTTCATCATTATAGACCATTTTGTGAACGTTCGACAGGTCCGGAGTCATCGTTTTTCATCCGAAAATTGATTTTTTGACTGTACCAA
Source organism: Lissotriton vulgaris (assembly GCF_964263255.1). Taxonomy (NCBI): domain Eukaryota; kingdom Metazoa; phylum Chordata; class Amphibia; order Caudata; family Salamandridae; genus Lissotriton; species Lissotriton vulgaris. The sequence goes on from NW_028247247.1 coordinate 476,568, forward strand.
AAATGATTCAAAATGTCAATTGGATCGTGCCTCATGTTGAATAACCACTTTTTAAACCCTCAGAGTGACCAAAATTGCCATTTTTACAGAGTTTTGCTTACTCAAAAGCTTCAATTTTGACCCGTTTCAGGCACAGAAATGACTTTAAACACACTTATTTTAGTTGACAAAGTCATAATTCACATCCAACAGTCATTTACAGTCAAAAGATTAAATGTTAAAATTTCATCCATATTGACCATTTTGGGATCGTTCGACATGTCCGGAGTCATCGTTTTTCATCCGAAAATTGATTTTTTGGACTGTACCAAAAATGATTCAAAATGTCAATTGGATCGTGCCTCATGTTGAATAACCACTTTTTAAAGCCTCAGAGTGACCAGAATTGCGATTTTTACAGAGTTTTGATTACTCAAAAGCTTCAATTTTGACCCCTTTGAGGCACAGAAATGACTTTAAACACACTTATTTTAGTTGACAAAGTCATAATTCACATCCAACAGTCATTTAGAGTCAAAAGATTAAATGTTAAAATTTCATCCATATTGACCATTTTGGGATCGTTCGACATGTCCGGAGTCATCGTTTTTCATCCGAAAATTGATTTTTTGACTGTACCAAAAATGATTCAAAATGTCAATTGGATCGTGCCTCATGTTGAATAACCACTTTTTAAACCCTCAGAGTGACCAAAATTGCCATTTTTACAGAGTTTTGCTTACTCAAAAGCTTCAATTTTGACCCGTTTCAGGCACAGAAATGACTTTAAACACACTTATTTTAGTTGACAAAGTCATAATTCACATCCAACAGTCATTTACAGTCAAAAGATTAAATGTTAAAATTTCATCCATATTGACCATTTTGGGATCGTTCGACATGTCCGGAGTCATCGTTTTTCATCCGAAAATTGATTTTTTGGACTGTACCAAAAATTATTCAAAATGTCAATTGGATCGTGCCTCATGTTGAATAACCACTTTTTAAAGCCTCAGAGTGACCAAAATTGCCATTTTTACAGAGTTTTGATTACTCAAAAGCTTCAATTTTGACCCCTTTGAGGCACAGAAATGACTTTAAACACACTTCTTTTAGTTGACAAAGTCATAATTCACATCCAACAGTCATTTAGAGTCAAAAGATTAAATGTTAAAATTTCATCCATATTGACCATTTTGGGATCGTTCGACATGTCCGGAGTCATCGTTTTTCATCCGAAAATTGATTTTTTGGACTTTACCAAAAATGATTCAAAATGTCAATTGGATTGTGCCTCATGTTGAATAACCACTTTTTAAACCCTCAGACAGACCAAAAAGGCCATTTTTACAGAGTTTTGCTTACTCAAAAGCTTCAATTTTGACCCGTTTCAGGCACAGAAATGACTTTAAACAAACTTATTTTAGTTGACAAAGTCATAAGTCACATCCAACAGTCATTTACAGTCAAAAGATTAAATGTTAAAATTTCATCCATATTGACCATTTTGGGATCGTTCGACATGTCCGGAGTCATCGTTTTTCATCCGAAAATTGATTTTTTGGACTGTACCAAAAATGATTCAAAATGTCAATTGGATCATGCCTCATGTTGAATAACCACTTTTTAAAGCCTCACAGTGACCAAAATTGCCATTTTTACAGAGTTTTGATTACTCAAAAGCTTCAATTTTGACCCCTTTCAGGCACAGAAATGACTTTAAACACACTTATTTTAGTTGACAAAGTCATAATTCACATCCACCAGTCATTTACAGTCAAAAGATTAAATATTAAAATTTCATCCATATTGACCATTTTGTGAACGTTCGACAGGTCCGGAGTCATCGTTTTTCATCCGAAAATTGATTTTTTGACTGTACCAAAAATGATTCAAAATGTCAATTGGATCGTGCCTCATGTTGAATAACCACTTTTTAAACCCTCAGAGTGACCAAAATTGCCATTTTTACAGAGTTTTGCTTACTCAAAAGCTTCAATTTTGACCCGTTTCAGGCACAGAAATGACTTTAAACACACTTATTTTAGTTGACAAAGTCATAATTCACATCCAACAGTCATTTACAGTCAAAAGATTAAATGTTAAAATTTCATCCATATTGACCATTTTGGGATCGTTCGACATGTCCGGAGTCATCGTTTTTCATCCGAAAATTGATTTTTTGGACTGTACCAAAAATTATTCAAAATGTCAATTGGATCGTGCCTCATGTTGAATAACCACTTTTTAAAGCCTCAGAGTGACCAAAATTGCCATTTTTACAGAGTTTTGATTACTCAAAAGCTTCAATTTTGACCCCTTTGAGGCACAGAAATGACTTTAAACACACTTCTTTTAGTTGACAAAGTCATAATTCACATCCAACAGTCATTTAGAGTCAAAAGATTAAATGTTAAAATTTCATCCATATTGACCATTTTGGGATCGTTCGACATGTCCGGAGTCATCGTTTTTCATCCGAAAATTGATTTTTTGGACTTTACCAAAAATGATTCAAAATGTCAATTGGATTGTGCCTCATGTTGAATAACCACTTTTTAAACCCTCAGAGAGACCAAAATGGCCATTTTTACAGAGTTTTGCTTACTCAAAAGCTTCAATTTTGACCCGTTTCAGGCACAGAAATGACTTTAAACAAACTTATTTTAGTTGACAAAGTCATAAGTCACATCCAACAGTCATTTACAGTCAAAAGATTAAATGTTAAAATTTCATCCATATTGACCATTTTGGGATCGTTCGACATGTCCGGAGTCATCGTTTTTCATCCGAAAATTGATTTTTTGGACTGTACCAAAAATGATTCAAAATGTCAATTGGATCATGCCTCATGTTGAATAACCACTTTTTAAAGCCTCACAGTGACCAAAATTGCCATTTTTACAGAGTTTTGATTACTCAAAAGCTTCAATTTTGACCCCTTTCAGGCACAGAAATGACTTTAAACACACTTATTTTAGTTGACAAAGTCATAATTCACATCCACCAGTCATTTACAGTCAAAAGAATAAATATTAAAATTTCATCCATATTGACCATTTTGGGATCGTTCGACATGTCCGGAGTCATCGTTTTTCATCTGAAAATTGATTTTTTGGACTGTACCAAAAAGGATTCAAAATGTTAATTGGATCGTGCCTCATGTTGAATAACCACTTTTTAAACCCTCACAGTGACCAAAATTGCCAATTTTACAGAGTTTTGCTTACTCCAAAGCTTCAATTTTGACCCATTTCAGGCACAGAAATGACTTTAAACACACTTATTTTTGTTGACAAAGTCATAATTCACATCCAACAGTCATTTAGAGTCAAAAGATTAAATGTTAAAATTTCATCCATATTGACCATTTCGGGATCGTTCGACATGTCCGGAGTCATCGTTTTTCATCCGAAAATTGATTTTTGGACTGTACCAAAAATGATTAAAAATGTCAATTGGATCGTGCCTCATGTTGAATAACCACTTTTTAATCCCTCAGAGTGACCAAAATTGCCATTTTTACAGAGTTTTGCTTACTCAAAAGCGTCAATTTTGACCCGTTTCAGGCACAGAAATAACTTTAAACACACTTATTTTAGTTGACAGAGTCATAATTCACATCCAACAGTCATTTACAGTCAAAAGATTAAATGTTAAATTTTCATCATTATAGACCATTATGTGAACGTTCGACAGGTCCGGAGTCATCGTTTTTCATCCGAAAATTGATTTTTTGACTGTACCAAAAATGATTCAAAATGTCAATTGGATCGTGCCTCATGTTGAATAACCACTTTTTAAATCCTCAGAGTGACCAAAATTGCCATTTTTACAGAGTTTTGCTTACTCAAAAGCTTCAATTTTGACCCGTTTCAGGCACAGAAATGACTTTAAACACACTTATTTTAGTTGACAAAGTCATAATTCACATCCAACAGTCAATTAGAGTCAAAAGATTAAATGTTAAAATTTCATCATTATAGACCATTTTGTGAACGTTCGACAGGTCCGGAGTCATCGTTTTTCATCCGAAAATTGATTTTTTGACTGTACCGAAAATGATTCAAAATGTCAATTGGATCGTGCCTCATGTTGAATAACCACTTTTTAAACCCTCAGAGTGACCAAAATTGCCATTTTTACAGAGTTTTGCTTACTCAAAAGCTTCAATTTTGACCCGTTTCAGGCACAGAAATGACTTTAAACACACTTATTTTAGTTGACAAAGTCATAATTCACATCCAACAGTCATTTACAGTCAAAAGATTAAATGTTAAAATTTCATCCATATTGACCATTTTGGGATCGTTCGACATGTCCGGAGTCATCGTTTTTCATCCGAAAATTGATTTTTTGGACTGTACCAAAAATGATTCAAAATGTCAATTGGATCGTGCCTCATGTTGAATAACCACTTTTTAAAGCCTTTAGAGTGACCAGAATTGCGATTTTTACAGAGTTTTGATTACTCAAAAGCTTCAATTTTGACCCCTTTGAGGCACAGAAATGACTTTAAACACACTTATTTTAGTTGACAAAGTCATAATTCACATCCAACAGTCATTTAGAGTCAAAAGATTAAATGTTAAAATTTCATCCATATTGACCATTTCGGGATCGTTCGACATGTCCGGAGTCATCGTTTTTCATCCGAAAATTGATTTTTGGACTGTACCAAAAATGATTAAAAATGTCAATTGGATCGTGCCTCATGTTGAATAACCACTTTTTAAACCCTCAGAGTGACCAAAATTGCCATTTTTACAGAGTTTTGCTTACTCAAAAGCGTCAATTTTGACCCGTTTCAGGCACAGAAATAACTTTAAACACACTTATTTTAGTTGACAGAGTCATAATTCACATCCAACAGTCATTTACAGTCAAAAGATTAAATGTTAAATTTTCATCATTATAGACCATTTTGTGAACGTTCGACAGGTCCGGAGTCATCGTTTTTCATCCGAAAATTGATTTTTTGACTGTACCAAAAATGATTCAAAATGTCAATTGGATCGTGCCTCATGTTGAATAACCACTTTTTAAATCCTCAGAGTGACCAAAATTGCCATTTTTACAGAGTTTTGCTTACTCAAAAGCTTCAATTTTGACCCGTTTCAGGCACAGAAATGACTTTAAACACACTTATTTTAGTTTGACAAAGTCATAATTCACATCCAACAGTCAATTAGAGTCAAAAGATTAAATGTTAAAATTTCATCATTATAGACCATTTTGTGAACGTTCGACAGGTCCGGAGTCATCGTTTTTCATCCGAAAATTGATTTTTTGACTGTACCAAAAATGATTCAAAATGTCAATTGGATCGTGCCTCATGTTGAATAACCACTTTTTAAACCCTCAGAGTGACCAAAATTGCCATTTTTACAGAGTTTTGCTTACTCAAAAGCTTCAATTTTGACCCGTTTCAGGCACAGAAATGACTTTAAACACACTTATTTTAGTTGACAAAGTCATAATTCACATCCAACAGTCATTTACAGTCAAAAGATTAAATGTTAAAATTTCATCCATATTGACCATTTTGGGATCGTTCGACATGTCCGGAGTCATCGTTTTTCATCCGAAAATTGATTTTTTGGACTGTACCAAAAATGATTCAAAATGTCAATTGGATCGTGCCTCATGTTGAATAACCACTTTTTAAAGCCTCAGAGTGACCAGAATTGCGATTTTTACAGAGTTTTGATTACTCAAAAGCTTCAATTTTGACCCCTTTGAGGCACAGAAATGACTTTAAACACACTTATTTTAGTTGACAAAGTCATAATTCACATCCAACAGTCATTTAGAGTCAAAAGATTAAATGTTAAAATTTCATCCATATTGACCATTTTGGGATCGTTCGACATGTCCGGAGTCATCGTTTTTCATCCGAAAATTGATTTTTTGGACTTTACCAAAAATGATTCAAAATGTCAATTGGATTGTGCCTCATGTTGAATAACCACTTTTTAAACCCTCAGAGAGACCAAAATGGCCATTTTTACAGAGTTTTGCTTACTCAAAAGCTTCAATTTTGACCCGTTTCAGGCACAGAAATGACTTTAAACAAACTTATTTTAGTTGACAAAGTCATAATTCACATCCAACAGTCATTTACAGTCCAAAGATTAAATGTTAAAATTTTATCCATATTGACCATTTTGGGATCGTTCGACATGTCCGGAGTCATCGTTTTTCATCCGAAAATTGATTTTTTGGACTGTACCAAAAATGATTCAAAATGTCAATTGGATCGTGCCTCATGTTGAATAACCACTTTTAAAAGCCTCACAGTGACCAAAATTGCCATTTTTACAGAGTTTTGATTACTCAAAAGCTTCAATTTTGACCCCTTTCAGGCACAGAAATGACTTTAAACACACTTATTTTAGTTGACAAAGTCATAATTCACATCCAACAGTCATTTAGAGTCAAAAGATTAAATGTTAAAATTTCATCCATATTGACCATTTTGGGATCGTTCGACATGTCCTGAGTCATCGTTTTTCATCCGAAAATTGATTTTTTGGACTGTACCAAAAATGATTCAAAATGTCAATTGGATCGTGCCTCATGTTGAATAACCACTTTTTAAACCCTCACAGTGACCAAAATTTGCCATTTTTACAGAGTTTTGATTACTCAAAAGCTGCAATTTTGACCCCTTTGAGGCACAGAAATGACTTTAAACACACTTATTTTAGTTGACAAAGTCATAATTCACATCCAACAGTCATTTAGAGTCAAAAGATTAAATGTTATAATTTCATCATTATAGACCATTTTGTGAACGTTCGACAGGTCCGGAGTCATCGTTTTTCATCCGAAAATTGATTTTTTGACTGTACCAAAAATGATTCAAAATGTCAATTGGATCGTGCCTCATGTTGAATAACCACTTTTTAAACCCTCAGAGAGACCAAAATGGCCATTTTTACAGAGATTTGCTTACTCAAAAGCTTCAATTTTGACCCGTTTCAGGCACAGAAATGACTTTAAACAAACTTATTTTAGTTGACAAAGTCATAATTCACATCCAACAGTCATTTACAGTCAAAAGATTAAATGTTAAAATTTCATCCATATTGACCATTTTGGGATCGTTCGACATGTCCGGAGTCATCGTTTTTCATCCGAAAATTGATTTTTTGGACTGTACCAAAAATGATTCAAAATGTCAATTGGATCGTGCCTCATGTTGAATAACCACTTTTTAAAGCCTCACAGTGACCAAAATTGCCATTTTTACAGAGTTTTGATTACTCAAAAGCTTCAATTTTGACCCCTTTCAGGCACAGAAATGACTTTAAACACACTTATTTTAGTTGACAAAGTCATAATTCACATCCACCAGTCATTTACAGTCAAAAGATTAAATGTTAAAATTTCATCCATATTGACCATTTCGGGATCGTTCGACATGTCCGGAGTCATCGTTTTTCATCCGAAAATTGATTTTTTGGACTGTACCAAAAAGGATTCAAAATGTTAATTGGATCATGCCTCATGTTGAATAACCACTTTTTAAACCCTCACAGTGACCAAAATTGCCAATTTTACAGAGTTTTGCTTACTCAAAAGCTTCAATTTTGACCCATTTCAGGCACAGAAATGACTTTAAACACACTTATTTTTGTTGACAAAGTCATAATTCACATCCAACAGTCATTTAGAGTCAAAAGATTAAATGTTAAAATTTCATCCATATTGACCATTTCGGGATCGTTCGACATGTCCGGAGTCATCGTTTTTCATCCGAAAATTGATTTTTGGACTGTACCAAAAATGATTAAAAATGTCAATTGGATCGTGCCTCATGTTGAATAACCACTTTTTAAACCCTCAGAGTGACCAAAATTGCCATTTTTACAGAGTTTTGCTTACTCAAAAGCGTCAATTTTGACCCGTTTCAGGCACAGAAATAACTTTAAACACACTTATTTTAGTTGACAGAGTCATAATTCATATCCAACAGTCATTTACAGTCAAAAGACTAAATGTTAAAATTTCATCCATATTGACCATTTTGGGATCGTTCGACATGTCCGGAGTCATCGTTTTTCATCCGAAAATTGATTTTTTGGAATGTACCAAAAATGATTCAAAATGTCAATTGGATCGTGCCTCATGTTGAATAACCACTTTTTAAACCCTCACAGTGACCAAAATTTGCCATTTTTACAGAGTTTTGATTACTCAAAAGCTGCAATTTTGACCCCTTTGAGGCACAGAAATGACTTTAAACACACTTATTTTAGTTGACAAAGTCATAATTCACATCCAACAGTCATTTAGAGTCAAAAGATTAAATGTTAAAATTTCATCATTATAGACCATTTTGTGAACGTTCGACAGGTCCGGAGTCATCGTTTTTCATCCGAAAATTGATTTTTTGACTGTACCAAAAATGATTCAAAATGTCAATTGGATCGTGCCTCATGTTGAATAACCACTTTTTAAATCCTCAGAGTGACCAAAATTGCCATTTTTACAGAGTTTTGCTTACTCAAAAGCTTCAATTTTGACCCGTTTCAGGCACAGAAATGACTTTAAACACACTTATTTTAGTTGACAAAGTCATAATTCACATCCAACAGTCAATTAGAGTCAAAAGATTAAATGTTAAAATTTCATCATTATAGACCATTTTGTGAACGTTCGACAGGTCCGGAGTCATCGTTTTTCATCCGAAAATTGATTTTTTGACTGTACCAAAAATGATTCAAAATGTCAATTGGATCGTGCCTCATGTTGAATAACCACTTTTTAAACCCTCAGAGAGACCAAAATGGCCATTTTTACAGAGATTTGCTTACTCAAAAGCTTCAATTTTGACCCGTTTCAGGCACAGAAATGACTTTAAACAAACTTATTTTAGTTGACAAAGTCATAATTCACATCCAACAGTCATTTACAGTCAAAAGATTAAATGTTAAAATTTCATCCATATTGACCATTTTGGGATCGTTCGACATGTCCGGAGTCATCGTTTTTCATCCGAAAATTGATTTTTTGGACTGTACCAAAAATGATTCAAAATGTCAATTGGATCGTGCCTCATGTTGAATAACCACTTTTTAAAGCCTCACAGTGACCAAAATTGCCATTTTTACAGAGTTTTGATTACTCAAAAGCTTCAATTTTGACCCCTTTCAGGCACAGAAATGACTTTAAACACACTTATTTTAGTTGACAAAGTCATAATTCACATCCACCAGTCATTTACAGTCAAAAGATTAAATGTTAAAATTTCATCCATATTGACCATTTCGGGATCGTTCGACATGTCCGGAGTCATCGTTTTTCATCCGAAAATTGATTTTTTGGACTGTACCAAAAAGGATTCAAAATGTTAATTGGATCGTGCCTCATGTTGAATAACCACTTTTTAAACCCTCACAGTGACCAAAATTGCCAATTTTACAGAGTTTTGCTTACTCAAAAGCTTCAATTTTGACCCATTTCAGGCACAGAAATGACTTTAAACACACTTATTTTTGTTGACAAAGTCATAATTCACATCCAACAGTCATTTAGAGTCAAAAGATTAAATGTTAAAATTTTATCCATATTGACCATTTCGGGATCGTTCGACATGTCCGGAGTCATCGTTTTTCATCCGAAAATTGATTTTTGGACTGTACCAAAAATGATTAAAAATGTCAATTGGATCGTGCCTCATGTTGAATAACCACTTTTTAAACCCTCAGAGTGACCAAAATTGCCATTTTTACATAGTTTTGCTTACTCAAAAGCGTCAATTTTGACCCGTTTCAGGCACAGAAATAACTTTAAACACACTTATTTTAGTTGACAGAGTCATAATTCACATCCAACAGTCATTTACAGTCAAAAGACTAAATGTTAAAATTTCATCCATATTGACCATTTTGGGATCGTTCGACATGTCCGGAGTCATCGTTTTTCATCCGAAAATTGATTTTTTGGAATGTACCAAAAATGATTCAAAATGTCAATTGGATCGTGCCTCATGTTGAATAACCACTTTTTAAACCCTCACAGTGACCAAAATTTGCCATTTTTACAGAGTTTTGATTACTCAAAAGCTGCAATTTTGACCCCTTTGAGGCACAGAAATGACTTTAAACACACTTATTTTAGTTGACAAAGTCATAATTCACATCCAACAGTCATTTAGAGTCAAAAGATTAAATGTTAAAATTTCATCATTATAGACCATTTTGTGAACGTTCGACAGGTCCGGAGTCATCGTTTTTCATCCGAAAATTGATTTTTTGACTGTACCAAAAATGATTCAAAATGTCAATTGGATCGTGCCTCATGTTGAATAACCACTTTTTAAATCCTCAGAGTGACCAAAATTGCCATTTTTACAGAGTTTTGCTTACTCAAAAGCTTCAATTTTGACCCGTTTCAGGCACAGAAATGACTTTAAACACACTTATTTTAGTTGACAAAGTCATAATTCACATCCAACAGTCAATTAGAGTCAAAAGATTAAATGTTGAAATTTCATCATTATAGACCATTTTGTGAATGTTCGACAGGTCCGGAGTCATCGTTTTTCATCCGAAAATTGATTTTTTGACTGTACCAAAAATGATTCAAAATGTCAATTGGATCGTGCCTCATGTTGAATAACCACTTTTTAAAGCCTCAGAGTGACCAGAATTGCGATTTTTACAGAGTTTTGATTACTCAAAAGCTTCAATTTTGACCCCTTTGAGGCACAGAAATGACTTTAAACACACTTATTTTAGTTGACAAAGTCATAATTCACATCCAACAGTCATTTAGAGTCAAAAGATTAAATTTTAAAATTTCATCCATATTGACCATTTTGGGATCGTTCGACATGTCCGGAGTCATCGTTTTTCATCCGAAAATTGATTTTTTGGACTTTACCAAAAATGATTCAAAATGTCAATTGGATTGTGCCTCATGTTGAATAACCACTTTTTAAACCCTCAGAGAGACCAAAATGGCCATTTTTACAGAGTTTTGCTTACTCAAAAGCTTCAATTTTGACCAGTTTCAGGCACAGAAATGACTTTAAACAAACTTATTTTTGTTGACAAAGTCATAATTCACATCCAACAGTCATTTACAGTCCAAAGATTAAATGTTAAAATTTTATCCATATTGACCATTTTGGGATCGTTCGACATGTCGGGAGTCATCGTTTTTCATCCGAAAATTGATTTTTTGACTGTACCAAAAATGATTCAAAATGTCAATTGGATCGTGCCTCATGTTGAATAACCACTTTTTAAAGCCTCAGAGTGACCAGAATTGCCATTTTTACAGAGTTTTGATTACTCAAAAGCTTATATTTTGACCCCTTTGAGGCACAGAAATGACTTTAAACACACTTATTTTAGTTGACAAAGTCATAATTCACATCCAACAGTCATTTAGAGTCAAAAGATTAAATGTTAAAATTTCATCCATATTGACCATTTTGGGATCGTTCGACATGTCGGGAGTCATCGTTTTTCATCCGAAAATTGATTTTTTGGACTTTACCAAAAATGATTCAAAATGTCAATTGGATTGTGCCTCATGTTGAATAACCACTTTTTAAACCCTCAGAGAGACCAAAATGGCCATTTTTACAGAGTTTTGCTTACTCAAAAGCTTCAATTTTGACCCGTTTCAGGCACAGAAATGACTTTAAACAAACTTATTTTAGTTGACAAAGTCATAATTCACATCCACCAGTCATTTACAGTCCAAAGATTAAATGTTAAAATTTTATCCATATTGACCATTTTGGGATCGTTCGACATGTCCGGAGTCATCGTTTTTCATCCGAAAATTGATTTTTTGGACTGTACCAAAAATGATTCAAAATGTCAATTGGATCGTGCCTCATGTTGAATAACCACTTTTTAAAGCCTCACAGTGACCAAAATTGCCATTTTTACAGAGTTTTGCTTACTCAAAAGCTTCAATTTTGACCCGTTTCAGGCACAGAAATGACTTTAAACAAACTTATTTTAGTTGACAAAGTCATAAGTCACATCCAACAGTCATTTACAGTCAAAAGATTAAATGTTAAAATTTCATCCATATTGACCATTTTGGGATCGTTCGACATGTCCGGAGTCATCGTTTTTCATCCGAAAATTGATTTTTTGGACTGTACCAAAAATGATTCAAAATGTCAATTGGATCATGCCTCATGTTGAATAACCACTTTTTAAAGCCTCACAGTGACCAAAATTGCCATTTTTACAGAGTTTTGATTACTCAAAAGCTTCAATTTTGACCCCTTTCAGGCACAGAAATGACTTTAAACACACTTATTTTAGTTGACAAAGTCATAATTCACATCCACCAGTCATTTACAGTCAAAAGATTAAATATTAAAATTTCATCCATATTGACCATTTTGGGATCGTTCGACATGTCCGGAGTCATCGTTTTTCATCTGAAAATTGATTTTTTGGACTGTACCAAAAAGGATTCAAAATGTTAATTGGATCGTGCCTCATGTTGAATAACCACTTTTTAAACCCTCACAGTGACCAAAATTGCCAATTTTACAGAGTTTTGCTTACTCAAAAGCTTCAATTTTGACCCATTTCAGGCACAGAAATGACTTTAAACACACTTATTTTTGTTGACAAAGTCATAATTCACATCCAACAGTCATTTAGAGTCAAAAGATTAAATGTTAAAATTTCATCCATATTGACCATTTCGGGATCGTTCGACATGTCCGGAGTCATCGTTTTTCATCCGAAAATTGATTTTTGGACTGTACCAAAAATGATTAAAAATGTCAATTGGATCGTGCCTCATGTTGAATAACCACTTTTTAATCCCTCAGAGTGACCAAAATTGCCATTTTTACAGAGTTTTGCTTACTCAAAAGCGTCAATTTTGACCCGTTTCAGGCACAGAAATAACTTTAAACACACTTATTTTAGTTGACAGAGTCATAATTCACATCCAACAGTCATTTACAGTCAAAAGATTAAATGTTAAATTTTCATCATTATAGACCATTTTGTGAACGTTCGACAGGTCCGGAGTCATCGTTTTTCATCCGAAAATTGATTTTTTGACTGTACCAAAAATGATTCAAAATGTCAATTGGATCGTGCCTCATGTTGAATAACCACTTTTTAAATCCTCAGAGTGACCAAAATTGCCATTTTTACAGAGTTTTGCTTACTCAAAAGCTTCAATTTTGACCCGTTTCAGGCACAGAAATGACTTTAAACACACTTATTTTAGTTGACAAAGTCATAATTCACATCCAACAGTCAATTAGAGTCAAAAGATTAAATGTTAAAATTTCATCATTATAGACCATTTTGTGAACGTTCGACAGGTCCGGAGTCATCGTTTTTCATCCGAAAATTGATTTTTTGACTGTACCGAAAATGATTCAAAATGTCAATTGGATCGTGCCTCATGTTGAATAACCACTTTTTAAACCCTCAGAGTGACCAAAATTGCCATTTTTACAGAGTTTTGCTTACTCAAAAGCTTCAATTTTGACCCGTTTCAGGCACAGAAATGACTTTAAACACACTTATTTTAGTTGACAAAGTCATAATTCACATCCAACAGTCATTTACAGTCAAAAGATTAAATGTTAAAATTTCATCCATATTGACCATTTTGGGATCGTTCGACATGTCCGGAGTCATCGTTTTTCATCCGAAAATTGATTTTTTGGACTGTACCAAAAATGATTCAAAATGTCAATTGGATCGTGCCTCATGTTGAATAACCACTTTTTAAAGCCTTTAGAGTGACCAGAATTGCGATTTTTACAGAGTTTTGATTACTCAAAAGCTTCAATTTTGACCCCTTTGAGGCACAGAAATGACTTTAAACACACTTATTTTAGTTGACAAAGTCATAATTCACATCCAACAGTCATTTAGAGTCAAAAGATTAAATGTTAAAATTTCATCCATATTGACCATTTCGGGATCGTTCGACATGTCCGGAGTCATCGTTTTTCATCCGAAAATTGATTTTTGGACTGTACCAAAAATGATTAAAAATGTCAATTGGATCGTGCCTCATGTTGAATAACCACTTTTTAAACCCTCAGAGTGACCAAAATTGCCATTTTTACAGAGTTTTGCTTACTCAAAAGCGTCAATTTTGACCCGTTTCAGGCACAGAAATAACTTTAAACACACTTATTTTAGTTGACAGAGTCATAATTCACATCCAACAGTCATTTACAGTCAAAAGATTAAATGTTAAATTTTCATCATTATAGACCATTTTGTGAACGTTCGACAGGTCCGGAGTCATCGTTTTTCATCCGAAAATTGATTTTTTGACTGTACCAAAAATGATTCAAAATGTCAATTGGATCGTGCCTCATGTTGAATAACCACTTTTTAAATCCTCAGAGTGACCAAAATTGCCATTTTTACAGAGTTTTGCTTACTCAAAAGCTTCAATTTTGACCCGTTTCAGGCACAGAAATGACTTTAAACACACTTATTTTAGTTTGACAAAGTCATAATTCACATCCAACAGTCAATTAGAGTCAAAAGATTAAATGTTAAAATTTCATCATTATAGACCATTTTGTGAACGTTCGACAGGTCCGGAGTCATCGTTTTTCATCCGAAAATTGATTTTTTGACTGTACCAAAAATGATTCAAAATGTCAATTGGATCGTGCCTCATGTTGAATAACCACTTTTTAAACCCTCAGAGTGACCAAAATTGCCATTTTTACAGAGTTTTGCTTACTCAAAAGCTTCAATTTTGACCCGTTTCAGGCACAGAAATGACTTTAAACACACTTATTTTAGTTGACAAAGTCATAATTCACATCCAACAGTCATTTACAGTCAAAAGATTAAATGTTAAAATTTCATCCATATTGACCATTTTGGGATCGTTCGACATGTCCGGAGTCATCGTTTTTCATCCGAAAATTGATTTTTTGGACTGTACCAAAAATGATTTAAAATGTCAATTGGATCGTGCCTCATGTTGAATAACCACTTTTTAAAGCCTCAGAGTGACCAGAATTGCGATTTTTACAGAGTTTTGATTACTCAAAAGCTTCAATTTTGACCCCTTTGAGGCACAGAAATGACTTTAAACACACTTATTTTAGTTGACAAAGTCATAATTCACATCCAACAGTCATTTAGAGTCAAAAGATTAAATGTTAAAATTTCATCCATATTGACCATTTTGGGATCGTTCGACATGTCCGGAGTCATCGTTTTTCATCCGAAAATTGATTTTTTGGACTTTACCAAAAATGATTCAAAATGTCAATTGGATTGTGCCTCATGTTGAATAACCACTTTTTAAACCCTCAGAGAGACTAAAATGGCCATTTTTACAGAGTTTTGCTTACTCAAAAGCTTCAATTTTGACCCGTTTCAGGCACAGAAATGACTTTAAACAAACTTATTTTAGTTGACAAAGTCATAATTCACATCCAACAGTCATTTACAGTCCAAAGATTAAATGTTAAAATTTTATCCATATTGACCATTTTGGGATCGTTCGACATGTCCGGAGTCATCGTTTTTCATCCGAAAATTGATTTTTTGGACTGTACCAAAAATGATTCAAAATGTCAATTGGATCGTGCCTCATGTTGAATAACCACTTTTAAAAGCCTCACAGTGACCAAAATTGCCATTTTTACAGAGTTTTGATTACTCAAAAGCTTCAATTTTGACCCCTTTCAGGCACAGAAATGACTTTAAACACACTTATTTTAGTTGACAAAGTCATAATTCACATCCAACAGTCATTTAGAGTCAAAAGATTAAATGTTAAAATTTCATCCATATTGACCATTTTGGGATCGTTCGACATGTCCTGAGTCATCGTTTTTCATCCGAAAATTGATTTTTTGGACTGTACCAAAAATGATTCAAAATGTCAATTGGATCGTGCCTCATGTTGAATAACCACTTTTTAAACCCTCACAGTGACCAAAATTTGCCATTTTTACAGAGTTTTGATTACTCAAAAGCTGCAATTTTGACCCCTTTGAGGCACAGAAATGACTTTAAACACACTTATTTTAGTTGACAAAGTCATAATTCACATCCAACAGTCATTTAGAGTCAAAAGATTAAATGTTATAATTTCATCATTATAGACCATTTTGTGAACGTTCGACAGGTCCGGAGTCATCGTTTTTCATCCGAAAATTGATTTTTTGACTGTACCAAAAATGATTCAAAATGTCAATTGGATCGTGCCTCATGTTGAATAACCACTTTTTAAACCCTCAGAGAGACCAAAATGGCCATTTTTACAGAGATTTGCTTACTCAAAAGCTTCAATTTTGACCCGTTTCAGGCACAGAAATGACTTTAAACAAACTTATTTTAGTTGACAAAGTCATAATTCACATCCAACAGTCATTTACAGTCAAAAGATTAAATGTTAAAATTTCATCCATATTGACCATTTTGGGATCGTTCGACATGTCCGGAGTCATCGTTTTTCATCCGAAAATTGATTTTTTGGACTGTACCAAAAATGATTCAAAATGTCAATTGGATCGTGCCTCATGTTGAATAACCACTTTTTAAAGCCTCACAGTGACCAAAATTGCCATTTTTACAGAGTTTTGATTACTCAAAAGCTTCAATTTTGACCCCTTTCAGGCACAGAAATGACTTTAAACACACTTATTTTAGTTGACAAAGTCATAATTCACATCCACCAGTCATTTACAGTCAAAAGATTAAATGTTAAAATTTCATCCATATTGACCATTTCGGGATCGTTCGACATGTCCGGAGTCATCGTTTTTCATCCGAAAATTGATTTTTTGGACTGTACCAAAAAGGATTCAAAATGTTAATTGGATCATGCCTCATGTTGAATAACCACTTTTTAAACCCTCACAGTGACCAAAATTGCCAATTTTACAGAGTTTTGCTTACTCAAAAGCTTCAATTTTGACCCATTTCAGGCACAGAAATGACTTTAAACACACTTATTTTTGTTGACAAAGTCATAATTCACATCCAACAGTCATTTAGAGTCAAAAGATTAAATGTTAAAATTTCATCCATATTGACCATTTCGGGATCGTTCGACATGTCCGGAGTCATCGTTTTTCATCCGAAAATTGATTTTTGGACTGTACCAAAAATGATTAAAAATGTCAATTGGATCGTGCCTCATGTTGAATAACCACTTTTTAAACCCTCAGAGTGACCAAAATTGCCATTTTTACAGAGTTTTGCTTACTCAAAAGCGTCAATTTTGACCCGTTTCAGGCACAGAAATAACTTTAAACACACTTATTTTAGTTGACAGAGTCATAATTCATATCCAACAGTCATTTACAGTCAAAAGACTAAATGTTAAAATTTCATCCATATTGACCATTTTGGGATCGTTCGACATGTCCGGAGTCATCGTTTTTCATCCGAAAATTGATTTTTTGGAATGTACCAAAAATGATTCAAAATGTCAATTGGATCGTGCCTCATGTTGAATAACCACTTTTTAAACCCTCACAGTGACCAAAATTTGCCATTTTTACAGAGTTTTGATTACTCAAAAGCTGCAATTTTGACCCCTTTGAGGCACAGAAATGACTTTAAACACACTTATTTTAGTTGACAAAGTCATAATTCACATCCAACAGTCATTTAGAGTCAAAAGATTAAATGTTAAAATTTCATCATTATAGACCATTTTGTGAACGTTCGACAGGTCCGGAGTCATCGTTTTTCATCCGAAAATTGATTTTTTGACTGTACCAAAAATGATTCAAAATGTCAATTGGATCGTGCCTCATGTTGAATAACCACTTTTTAAATCCTCAGAGTGACCAAAATTGCCATTTTTACAGAGTTTTGCTTACTCAAAAGCTTCAATTTTGACCCGTTTCAGGCACAGAAATGACTTTAAACACACTTATTTTAGTTGACAAAGTCATAATTCACATCCAACAGTCAATTAGAGTCAAAAGATTAAATGTTAAAATTTCATCATTATAGACCATTTTGTGAACGTTCGACAGGTCCGGAGTCATCGTTTTTCATCCGAAAATTGATTTTTTGACTGTACCAAAAATGATTCAAAATGTCAATTGGATCGTGCCTCATGTTGAATAACCACTTTTTAAACCCTCAGAGAGACCAAAATGGCCATTTTTACAGAGATTTGCTTACTCAAAAGCTTCAATTTTGACCCGTTTCAGGCACAGAAATGACTTTAAACAAACTTATTTTAGTTGACAAAGTCATAATTCACATCCAACAGTCATTTACAGTCAAAAGATTAAATGTTAAAATTTCATCCATATTGACCATTTTGGGATCGTTCGACATGTCCGGAGTCATCGTTTTTCATCCGAAAATTGATTTTTTGGACTGTACCAAAAATGATTCAAAATGTCAATTGGATCGTGCCTCATGTTGAATAACCACTTTTTAAAGCCTCACAGTGACCAAAATTGCCATTTTTACAGAGTTTTGATTACTCAAAAGCTTCAATTTTGACCCCTTTCAGGCACAGAAATGACTTTAAACACACTTATTTTAGTTGACAAAGTCATAATTCACATCCACCAGTCATTTACAGTCAAAAGATTAAATGTTAAAATTTCATCCATATTGACCATTTCGGGATCGTTCGACATGTCCGGAGTCATCGTTTTTCATCCGAAAATTGATTTTTTGGACTGTACCAAAAAGGATTCAAAATGTTAATTGGATCGTGCCTCATGTTGAATAACCACTTTTTAAACCCTCACAGTGACCAAAATTGCCAATTTTACAGAGTTTTGCTTACTCAAAAGCTTCAATTTTGACCCATTTCAGGCACAGAAATGACTTTAAACACACTTATTTTTGTTGACAAAGTCATAATTCACATCCAACAGTCATTTAGAGTCAAAAGATTAAATGTTAAAATTTTATCCATATTGACCATTTCGGGATCGTTCGACATGTCCGGAGTCATCGTTTTTCATCCGAAAATTGATTTTTGGACTGTACCAAAAATGATTAAAAATGTCAATTGGATCGTGCCTCATGTTGAATAACCACTTTTTAAACCCTCAGAGTGACCAAAATTGCCATTTTTACATAGTTTTGCTTACTCAAAAGCGTCAATTTTGACCCGTTTCAGGCACAGAAATAACTTTAAACACACTTATTTTAGTTGACAGAGTCATAATTCACATCCAACAGTCATTTACAGTCAAAAGACTAAATGTTAAAATTTCATCCATATTGACCATTTTGGGATCGTTCGACATGTCCGGAGTCATCGTTTTTCATCCGAAAATTGATTTTTTGGAATGTACCAAAAATGATTCAAAATGTCAATTGGATCGTGCCTCATGTTGAATAACCACTTTTTAAACCCTCACAGTGACCAAAATTTGCCATTTTTACAGAGTTTTGATTACTCAAAAGCTGCAATTTTGACCCCTTTGAGGCACAGAAATGACTTTAAACACACTTATTTTAGTTGACAAAGTCATAATTCACATCCAACAGTCATTTAGAGTCAAAAGATTAAATGTTAAAATTTCATCATTATAGACCATTTTGTGAACGTTCGACAGGTCCGGAGTCATCGTTTTTCATCCGAAAATTGATTTTTTGACTGTACCAAAAATGATTCAAAATGTCAATTGGATCGTGCCTCATGTTGAATAACCACTTTTTAAATCCTCAGAGTGACCAAAATTGCCATTTTTACAGAGTTTTGCTTACTCAAAAGCTTCAATTTTGACCCGTTTCAGGCACAGAAATGACTTTAAACACACTTATTTTAGTTGACAAAGTCATAATTCACATCCAACAGTCAATTAGAGTCAAAAGATTAAATGTTGAAATTTCATCATTATAGACCATTTTGTGAATGTTCGACAGGTCCGGAGTCATCGTTTTTCATCCGAAAATTGATTTTTTGACTGTACCAAAAATGATTCAAAATGTCAATTGGATCGTGCCTCATGTTGAATAACCACTTTTTAAAGCCTCAGAGTGACCAGAATTGCGATTTTTACAGAGTTTTGATTACTCAAAAGCTTCAATTTTGACCCCTTTGAGGCACAGAAATGACTTTAAACACACTTATTTTAGTTGACAAAGTCATAATTCACATCCAACAGTCATTTAGAGTCAAAAGATTAAATTTTAAAATTTCATCCATATTGACCATTTTGGGATCGTTCGACATGTCCGGAGTCATCGTTTTTCATCCGAAAATTGATTTTTTGGACTTTACCAAAAATGATTCAAAATGTCAATTGGATTGTGCCTCATGTTGAATAACCACTTTTTAAACCCTCAGAGAGACCAAAATGGCCATTTTTACAGAGTTTTGCTTACTCAAAAGCTTCAATTTTGACCAGTTTCAGGCACAGAAATGACTTTAAACAAACTTATTTTTGTTGACAAAGTCATAATTCACATCCAACAGTCATTTACAGTCCAAAGATTAAATGTTAAAATTTTATCCATATTGACCATTTTGGGATCGTTCGACATGTCGGGAGTCATCGTTTTTCATCCGAAAATTGATTTTTTGACTGTACCAAAAATGATTCAAAATGTCAATTGGATCGTGCCTCATGTTGAATAACCACTTTTTAAAGCCTCAGAGTGACCAGAATTGCCATTTTTACAGAGTTTTGATTACTCAAAAGCTTATATTTTGACCCCTTTGAGGCACAGAAATGACTTTAAACACACTTATTTTAGTTGACAAAGTCATAATTCACATCCAACAGTCATTTAGAGTCAAAAGATTAAATGTTAAAATTTCATCCATATTGACCATTTTGGGATCGTTCGACATGTCGGGAGTCATCGTTTTTCATCCGAAAATTGATTTTTTGGACTTTACCAAAAATGATTCAAAATGTCAATTGGATTGTGCCTCATGTTGAATAACCACTTTTTAAACCCTCAGAGAGACCAAAATGGCCATTTTTACAGAGTTTTGCTTACTCAAAAGCTTCAATTTTGACCCGTTTCAGGCACAGAAATGACTTTAAACAAACTTATTTTAGTTGACAAAGTCATAATTCACATCCACCAGTCATTTACAGTCCAAAGATTAAATGTTAAAATTTTATCCATATTGACCATTTTGGGATCGTTCGACATGTCCGGAGTCATCGTTTTTCATCCGAAAATTGATTTTTTGGACTGTACCAAAAATTATTCAAAATGTCAATTGGATCGTGCCTCATGTTGAATAACCACTTTTTAAAGCCTCACAGTGACCAAAATTGCCATTTTTACAGAGTTTTGATTACTCAAAAGCTTCAATTTTGACCCCTTTCAGGCACAGAAATGACTTTAAACACACTTATTTTAGTTGACAAAGTCATAATTCACATCCACCAGTCATTTACAGTCAAAAGATTAAATGTTAAAATTTCATCCATATTGACCATTTTGGGATCGTTCGACATGTCCGGAGTCATCGTTTTTCATCCGAAAATTGATTTTTTGGACTGTACCAAAAAGGATTCAAAATGTTAATTGGATCGTGCCTCATGTTGAATAACCACTTTTTAAACCCTCACAGTGACCAAAATTGCCAATTTTACAGAGTTTTGCTTACTCAAAAGCTTCAATTTTGACCCATTTCATGCACAGAAATGACTTTAAACACACTTATTTTAGTTGACAAAGTCATAATTCACATCCACCAGTCATTTACAGTCAAAAGATTAAATGTTAAAATTTCATCCATATTGACCATTTTGGGATCGTTCGACATGTCCGGAGTCATCGTTTTTCATCCGAAAATT
The DNA here is from genome assembly GCF_964263255.1 of Lissotriton vulgaris. Taxonomy (NCBI): domain Eukaryota; kingdom Metazoa; phylum Chordata; class Amphibia; order Caudata; family Salamandridae; genus Lissotriton; species Lissotriton vulgaris. Next base: position 498,298 of record NW_028247247.1, read on the forward strand.
GATTTTTGGACTGTACCAAAAATGATTAAAAATGTCAATTGGATCGTGCCTCATGTTGAATAACCACTTTTTAAACCCTCAGAGTGACCAAAATTGCCATTTTTACAGAGTTTTGCTTACTCAAAAGCGTCAATTTTGACCCGTTTCAGGCACAGAAATAACTTTAAACACACTTATTTTAGTTGACAGAGTCATAATTCACATCCAACAGTCATTTACAGTCAAAAGACTAAATGTTAAAATTTCATCCATATTGACCATTTTGGGATCGTTCGACATGTCCGGAGTCATCGTTTTTCATCCGAAAATTGATTTTTTGGACTGTACCAAAAATGATTCAAAATGTCAATTGGATCGTGCCTCATGTTGAATAACCACTTTTTAAACCCTCACAGTGACCAAAATTTGCCATTTTTACAGAGTTTTGATTACTCAAAAGCTGCAATTTTGACCCCTTTCAGGCACAGAAATGACTTTAAACACACTTATTTTAGTTGACAAAGTCATAATTCACATCCACCAGTCATTTACAGTCAAAAGATTAAATGTTAAAATTTCATCCATATAGACCATTTTGGGATCGTTCGACATGTCCGGAGTCATCGTTTTTCATCCGAAAATTGATTTTTTGGACTGTACCAAAAATGATTCAAAATGTCAATTGGATCGTGCCTCATGTTGAATAACCACTTTTTAAACCCTCACAGTGACCAAAATTTGCCATTTTTACAGATTTTTGATTACTCAAAAGCTGCAATTTTGACCCCTTTGAGGCACAGAAATGACTTTAAACACACTTATTTTAGTTGACAAAGTCATAATTCACATCCAACAGTCATTTAGAGTCAAAAGATTAAATGTTAAAATTTCATCATTATAGACCATTTTGTGAACGTTCGACAGGTCCGGAGTCATCGTTTTTCATCCGAAAATTGATTTTTTGACTGTACCAAAAATGATTCAAAATGTCAATTGGACCGTGCCTCATGTTGAATAACCACTTTTTAAACCCTCACAGTGACCAAAATTGCCAATTTTACAGAGTTTTGCTTACTCAAAAGCTTCAATTTTGACCCATTTCAGGCACAGAAATGACTTTAAACACACTTATTATAGTTGACAAAGTCATAATTCACTTCCAACAGTCATTTAGAGTCAAAAGATTAAATGTTAAAATTTCATCCATATTGACCATTTTGGGATCGTTCGACATGTCCGGAGTCATCGTTTTTCATCCGAAAATTGATTTTTGGACTGTACCAAAAATGATTAAAAATGTCAATTGGATCGTGCCTCATGTTGAATAACCACTTTTTAAACCCTCAGAGTGACCAAAATTGCCATTTTTACAGAGTTTTGCTTACTCAAAAGCGTCAATTTTGACCCGTTTCAGGCACAGAAATAACTTTAAACACACTTATTTTAGTTGACAGAGTCATAATTCACATCCAACAGTCATTTACAGTCAAAAGACTAAATGTTAAAATTTCATCCATATTGACCATTTTGGGATCGTTCGACATGTCCGGAGTCATCGTTTTTCATCCGAAAATTGATTTTTGGACTGTACTAAAAATTATGAAAAATGTCAATTGGATCGTGCCTCATGTTGAATAACCACTTTTTAAACCCTCACAGTGACCAAAATTTGCCATTTTTACAGAGTTTTGATTACTCAAAAGCTGCAATTTTGACCCCTTTGAGGCACAGAAATGACTTTAAACACACTTATTTTATTTGACAAAGTCATAATTCACATCCAACAGTCATTTAGAGTCAAAAGATTAAATGTTACAATTTCATCATTATAGACCATTTTGTGAACGTTCGACAGGTCCGGAGTCATCGTTTTTCATCCGAAAATTGATTTTTTGACTGTACCAAAAATGATTCAAAATGTCAATTGGATCGTGCCTCATGTTGAATAACCACTTTTTAAATCCTCAGAGTGACCAAAATTGCCATTTTTACAGAGTTTTGCTTACTCAAAAGCTTCAATTTTGACCCGTTTCAGGCACAGAAATGACTTTAAACACACTTATTTTAGTTGACAAAGTCATAATTCACATCCACCAGTCATTTACAGTCAAAAGATTAAATGTTAAAATTTCATCCATATTGACCATTTCGGGATCGTTCGACATGTCCGGAGTCATCGTTTTTCATCCGAAAATTGATTTTTGGACTGTACCAAAAATGATAAAAAATGTCAATTGGATCGTGCCTCATGTTGAATAACCACTTTTTAAACCCTCAGAGTGACCAAAATTGCCATTTTTACAAAGTTTTGCTTACTCAAAAGCGTCAATTTTGACCCGTTTCAGGCACAGAAATAACTTTAAACACACTTATTTTAGTTGACAGAGTCATAATTCACATCCAACAGTCATTTACAGTCAAAAGACTAAATGTTAAAATTTCATCCATATTGACCATTTTGGGATCGTTCGACATGTCCGGAGTCATCGTTTTTCATCCGAAAATTGATTTTTTGGACTGTACCAAAAATGATTCAAAATGTCAATTGGATCGTGCCTCATGTTGAATAACCACTTTTTAAACCCTCAGAGTGACCAAAATTGCCATTTTTACAGAGTTTTGCTTACTCAAAAGCTTCAATTTTGACCCGTTTCAGGCACAGAAATGACTTTAAACACACTTATTTTAGTTGACAAAGTCATAATTCACATCCAACAGTCATTTACAGTCAAAAGAATAAATGTTAAAATTTCATCCATATTGACATTTTGGGATCGTTCGACATGTCCGGAGTCATCGTTTTTCATCCGAAAATTGATATTTTGGACTGTACCAAAAATGATTCAAAATGTCAATTGGATCGTGCCTCATGTTGAATAACCACTTTTTAAAGCCTCAGAGTGACCAGAATTGCCATTTTTACAGAGTTTTGATTACTCAAAAGCTTCAATTTTGACCCCTTTGAGGCACAGAAATGACTTTAAACACACTTATTTTAGTTGACAAAGTCATAATTCACATCCAACAGTCATTTAGAGTCAAAAGATTAAATGTTAAAATTTCATCCATATTGACCATTTTGGGATCGTTCGACATGTCGGGAGTCATCGTTTTTCATCCGAAAATTGATTTTTTGGACTTTACCAAAAATGATTCAAAATGTCAATTGGATTGTGCCTCATGTTGAATAACCACTTTTTAAACCCTCACAGTGACCAAAATTGCCAATTTTACAGAGTTTTGCTTACTCAAAAGCTTCAATTTTGACCCATTTCAGGCACAGAAATGACTTTAAACACACTTATTTTAGTTGACAAAGTCATAATTCACATCCACCAGTCATTTACAGTCAAAAGATTAAATGTTAAAATTTCATCCATATTGACCATTTTGGGATCGTTCGACATGTCCGGAGTCATCGTTTTTCATCCGAAAATTGATTTTTGGACTGTACCAAAAATGATTAAAAATGTCAATTGGATCGTGCCTCATGTTGAATAACCACTTTTTAAACCCTCAGAGTGACCAAAATTGCCATTTTTACAGAGTTTTGCTTACTCAAAAGCGTCAATTTTGACCCATTTCAGGCACAGAAATAACTTTAAACACACTTATTTTAGTTGACAGAGTCATAATTCACATCCAACAGTCATTTACAGTCAAAAGACTAAATGTTAAAATTTCATCCATATTGACCATTTTGGGATCGTTCGACATGTCCGGAGTCATCGTTTTTCATCCGAAAATTGATTTTTGGACTGTACCAAAAATGATTAAAAATGTCAATTGGATCGTGCCTCATGTTGAATAACCACTTTTTAAACCCTCAGAGTGACCAAAATTGCCATTTTTACAGAGTTTTGCTTACTCAAAAGCGTCAATTTTGACCCATTTCAGGCACAGAAATAACTTTAAACACACTTATTTTAGTTGACAGAGTCATAATTCACATCCAACAGTCATTTACAGTCAAAAGACTAAATGTTAAAATTTCATCCATATTGACCATTTTGGGATCGTTCGACATGTCCGGAGTCATCGTTTTTCATCCGAACATTGATTTTTTGGACTGTACCAAAAATGATTCAAAATGTCAATTGGATCGTGCCTCATGTTGAATAACCACTTTTTAAACCCTCACAGTGACCAAAATTTGCCATTTTTACAGAGTTTTGATTACTCAAAAGCTGCAATTTTGACCCCTTTCAGGCACAGAAATGACTTTAAACACACTTATTTTAGTTGACAAAGTCATAATTCACATCCACCAGTCATTTACATTCAAAAGATTAAATGTTAAAATTTCATCCATATAGACCATTTTGGGATCGTTCGACATGTCCGGAGTCATCGTTTTTCATCCGAAAATTGATTTTTTGGACTGTACCAAAAATGATTCAAAATGTCAATTGGATCGTGCCTCATGTTGAATAACCACTTTTAAACCCTCAGAGTGACCAAAATTGCCATTTTTACAGACTTTTGCTTACTCAAAAGCTTCAATTTTGACCCGTTTCAGGCACAGAAATGACTTTAAACACACTTATTTTAGTTGACAAAGTCATAATTCACATCCAACAGTCATTTACAGTCAAAAGATTAAATGTTAAAATTTCATCCATATTGACCATTTTGGGATCGTTCGACATGTCCGGAGTCATCGTTTTTCATCCGAAAATTGATTTTTTGGACTGTACCAAAAATGATTCAAAATGTCAATTGGATCATGCCTCATGTTGAATAACCACTTTTTAAAGCCTCACAGTGACCAAAATTGCCATTTTTACAGAGTTTTGATTACTCAAAAGCTTCAATTTTGACCCCTTTCAGGCACAGAAATGACTTTAAACACACTTATTTTAGTTGACAAAGTCATAATTCACATCCACCAGTCATTTACAGTCAAAAGATTAAATATTAAAATTTCATCCATATTGACCATTTTGTGAACGTTCGACAGGTCCGGAGTCATCGTTTTTCATCCGAAAATTGATTTTTTGACTGTACCAAAAATGATTCAAAATGTCAATTGGATCGTGCCTCATGTTGAATAACCACTTTTTAAACCCTCAGAGTGACCAAAATTGCCATTTTTACAGAGTTTTGCTTACTCAAAAGCTTCAATTTTGACCCGTTTCAGGCACAGAAATGACTTTAAACACACTTATTTTAGTTGACAAAGTCATAATTCACATCCAACAGTCATTTACAGTCAAAAGATTATATGTTAAAATTTCATCCATATTGACCATTTTGGGATCGTTCGACATGTCCGGAGTCATCGTTTTTCATCCGAAAATTGATTTTTTGGACTGTACCAAAAATTATTCAAAATGTCAATTGGATCGTGCCTCATGTTGAATAACCACTTTTTAAAGCCTCAGAGTGACCAAAATGGCCATTTTTACAGAGTTTTGCTTACTCAAAAGCTTCAATTTTGACCCGTTTCAGGCACAGAAATGACTTTAAACAAACTTATTTTAGTTGACAAAGTCATAAGTCACATCCAACAGTCATTTACAGTCAAAAGATTAAATGTTAAAATTTCATCCATATTGACCATTTTGGGATCGTTCGACATGTCCGGAGTCATCGTTTTTCATCCGAAAATTGATTTTTTGGACTGTACCAAAAATGATTCAAAATGTCAATTGGATCATGCCTCATGTTGAATAACCACTTTTTAAAGCCTCACAGTGACCAAAATTGCCATTTTTACAGAGTTTTGATTACTCAAAAGCTTCAATTTTGACCCCTTTCAGGCACAGAAATGACTTTAAACACACTTATTTTAGTTGACAAAGTCATAATTCACATCCACCAGTCATTTACAGTCAAAAGATTAAATATTAAAATTTCATCCATATTGACCATTTTGGGATCGTTCGACATGTCCGGAGTCATCGTTTTTCATCCGAAAATTGATTTTTTGGACTGTACCAAAAATGATTCAAAATGTCAATTGGATCGTGCCTCATGTTGAATAACCACTTTTAAAAGCCTCACAGTGACCAAAATTGCCATTTTTACAGAGTTTTGATTACTCAAAAGCTTCAATTTTGACCCCTTTCAGGCACAGAAATGACTTTAAACACACTTATTTTAGTTGACAAAGTCATAATTCACATCCAACAGTCATTTAGAGTCAAAAGATTAAATGTTAAAATTTCATCCATATTGACCATTTTGGGATCGTTCGACATGTCCTGAGTCATCGTTTTTCATCCGAAAATTGATTTTTTGGACTGTACCAAAAATGATTCAAAATGTCAATTGGATCGTGCCTCATGTTGAATAACCACTTTTTAAACCCTCACAGTGACCAAAATTTGCCATTTTTACAGAGTTTTGATTACTCAAAAGCTGCAATTTTGACCCCTTTGAGGCACAGAAATGACTTTAAACACACTTATTTTAGTTGACAAAGTCATAATTCACATCCAACAGTCATTTAGAGTCAAAAGATTAAATGTTATAATTTCATCATTATAGACCATTTTGTGAACGTTCGACAGGTCCGGAGTCATCGTTTTTCATCCGAAAATTGATTTTTTGACTGTACCAAAAATGATTCAAAATGTCAATTGGATCGTGCCTCATGTTGAATAACCACTTTTTAAACCCTCAGAGAGACCAAAATGGCCATTTTTACAGAGATTTGCTTACTCAAAAGCTTCAATTTTGACCCGTTTCAGGCACAGAAATGACTTTAAACAAACTTATTTTAGTTGACAAAGTCATAATTCACATCCAACAGTCATTTACAGTCAAAAGATTAAATGTTAAAATTTCATCCATATTGACCATTTCGGGATCGTTCGACATGTCCGGAGTCATCGTTTTTCATCCGAAAATTGATTTTTTGGACTGTACCAAAAAGGATTCAAAATGTTAATTGGATCATGCCTCATGTTGAATAACCACTTTTTAAACCCTCACAGTGACCAAAATTGCCAATTTTACAGAGTTTTGCTTACTCAAAAGCTTCAATTTTGACCCATTTCAGGCACAGAAATGACTTTAAACACACTTATTTTTGTTGACAAAGTCATAATTCACATCCAACAGTCATTTAGAGTCAAAAGATTAAATGTTAAAATTTCATCCATATTGACCATTTCGGGATCGTTCGACATGTCCGGAGTCATCGTTTTTCATCCGAAAATTGATTTTTGGACTGTACCAAAAATGATTAAAAATGTCAATTGGATCGTGCCTCATGTTGAATAACCACTTTTTAAACCCTCAGAGTGACCAAAATTGCCATTTTTACAGAGTTTTGCTTACTCAAAAGCGTCAATTTTGACCCGTTTCAGGCACAGAAATAACTTTAAACACACTTATTTTAGTTGACAGAGTCATAATTCATATCCAACAGTCATTTACAGTCAAAAGACTAAATGTTAAAATTTCATCCATATTGACCATTTTGGGATCGTTCGACATGTCCGGAGTCATCGTTTTTCATCCGAAAATTGATTTTTTGGAATGTACCAAAAATGATTCAAAATGTCAATTGGATCGTGCCTCATGTTGAATAACCACTTTTTAAACCCTCACAGTGACCAAAATTTGCCATTTTTACAGAGTTTTGATTACTCAAAAGCTGCAATTTTGACCCCTTTGAAGCACAGAAATGACTTTAAACACACTTATTTTAGTTGACAAAGTCATAATTCACATCCAACAGTCATTTAGAGTCAAAAGATTAAATGTTAAAATTTCATCATTATAGACCATTTTGTGAACGTTCGACAGGTCCGGAGTCATCGTTTTTCATCCGAAAATTGATTTTTTGACTGTACCAAAAATGATTCAAAATGTCAATTGGATCGTGCCTCATGTTGAATAACCACTTTTTAAATCCTCAGAGTGACCAAAATTGCCATTTTTACAGAGTTTTGCTTACTCAAAAGCTTCAATTTTGACCCGTTTCAGGCACAGAAATGACTTTAAACACACTTATTTTAGTTGACAAAGTCATAATTCACATCCAACAGTCAATTAGAGTCAAAAGATTAAATGTTAAAATTTCATCATTATAGACCATTTTGTGAACGTTCGACAGGTCCGGAGTCATCGTTTTTCATCCGAAAATTGATTTTTTGACTGTACCAAAAATGATTCAAAATGTCAATTGGATCGTGCCTCATGTTGAATAACCACTTTTTAAACCCTCAGAGAGACCAAAATGGCCATTTTTACAGAGATTTGCTTACTCAAAAGCTTCAATTTTGACCCGTTTCAGGCACAGAAATGACTTTAAACAAACTTATTTTAGTTGACAAAGTCATAATTCACATCCAACAGTCATTTACAGTCAAAAGATTAAATGTTAAAATTTCATCCATATTGACCATTTTGGGATCGTTCGACATGTCCGGAGTCATCGTTTTTCATCCGAAAATTGATTTTTTGGACTGTACCAAAAATGATTCAAAATGTCAATTGGATCGTGCCTCATGTTGAATAACCACTTTTTAAAGCCTCACAGTGACCAAAATTGCCATTTTTACAGAGTTTTGATTACTCAAAAGCTTCAATTTTGACCCCTTTCAGGCACAGAAATGACTTTAAACACACTTATTTTAGTTGACAAAGTCATAATTCACATCCAACAGTCATTTAGAGTCAAAAGATTAAATGTTAAAATTTTATCCATATTGACCATTTCGGGATCGTTCGACATGTCCGGAGTCATCGTTTTTCATCCGAAAATTGATTTTTGGACTGTACCAAAAATGATTAAAAATGTCAATTGGATCGTGCCTCATGTTGAATAACCACTTTTTAAACCCTCAGAGTGACCAAAATTGCCATTTTTACAGAGTTTTGCTTACTCAAAAGCGTCAATTTTGACCCGTTTCAGGCACAGAAATAACTTTAAACACACTTATTTTAGTTGACAGAGTCATAATTCACATCCAACAGTCATTTACAGTCAAAAGACTAAATGTTAAAATTTCATCCATATTGACCATTTTGGGATCGTTCGACATGTCCGGAGTCATCGTTTTTCATCCGAAAATTGATTTTTTGGAATGTACCAAAAATGATTCAAAATGTCAATTGGATCGTGCCTCATGTTGAATAACCACTTTTTAAACCCTCACAGTGACCAAAATTTGCCATTTTTACAGAGTTTTGATTACTCAAAAGCTGCAATTTTGACCCCTTTGAGGCACAGAAATGACTTTAAACACACTTATTTTAGTTGACAAAGTCATAATTCACATCCAACAGTCATTTAGAGTCAAAAGATTAAATGTTAAAATTTCATCATTATAGACCATTTTGTGAACGTTCGACAGGTCCGGAGTCATCGTTTTTCATCCGAAAATTGATTTTTTGACTGTACCAAAAATGATTCAAAATGTCAATTGGATCGTGCCTCATGTTGAATAACCACTTTTTAAATCCTCAGAGTGACCAAAATTGCCATTTTTACAGAGTTTTGCTTACTCAAAAGCTTCAATTTTGACCCGTTTCAGGCACAGAAATGACTTTAAACACACTTATTTTAGTTGACAAAGTCATAATTCACATCCAACAGTCAATTAGAGTCAAAAGATTAAATGTTGAAATTTCATCATTATAGACCATTTTGTGAACGTTCGACAGGTCCGGAGTCATCGTTTTTCATCCGAAAATTGATTTTTTGACTGTACCAAAAATGATTCAAAATGTCAATTGGATCGTGCCTCATGTTGAATAACCACTTTTTAAAGCCTCAGAGTGACCAGAATTGCGATTTTTACAGAGTTTTGATTACTCAAAAGCTTCAATTTTGACCCCTTTGAGGCACAGAAATGACTTTAAACACACTTATTTTAGTTGACAAAGTCATAATTCACATCCACCAGTCATTTACAGTCAAAAGATTAAATATTAAAATTTCATCCATATTGACCATTTTGGGATCGTTCGACATGTCCGGAGTCATCGTTTTTCATCCGAAAATTGATTTTTTGGACTGTACCAAAAATGATTCAAAATGTCAATTGGATCGTGCCTCATGTTGAATAACCACTTTTAAAAGCCTCACAGTGACCAAAATTGCCATTTTTACAGAGTTTTGATTACTCAAAAGCTTCAATTTTGACCCCTTTCAGGCACAGAAATGACTTTAAACACACTTATTTTAGTTGACAAAGTCATAATTCACATCCAACAGTCATTTAGAGTCAAAAGATTAAATGTTAAAATTTCATCCATATTGACCATTTTGGGATCGTTCGACATGTCCTGAGTCATCGTTTTTCATCCGAAAATTGATTTTTTGGACTGTACCAAAAATGATTCAAAATGTCAATTGGATCGTGCCTCATGTTGAATAACCACTTTTTAAACCCTCACAGTGACCAAAATTTGCCATTTTTACAGAGTTTTGATTACTCAAAAGCTGCAATTTTGACCCCTTTGAGGCACAGAAATGACTTTAAACAAACTTATTTTAGTTGACAAAGTCATAATTCACATCCAACAGTCATTTACAGTCAAAAGATTAAATGTTAAAATTTCATCCATATTGACCATTTCGGGATCGTTCGACATGTCCGGAGTCATCGTTTTTCATCCGAAAATTGATTTTTTGGACTGTACCAAAAAGGATTCAAAATGTTAATTGGATCATGCCTCATGTTGAATAACCACTTTTTAAACCCTCACAGTGACCAAAATTGCCAATTTTACAGAGTTTTGCTTACTCAAAAGCTTCAATTTTGACCCATTTCAGGCACAGAAATGACTTTAAACACACTTATTTTTGTTGACAAAGTCATAATTCACATCCAACAGTCATTTAGAGTCAAAAGATTAAATGTTAAAATTTCATCCATATTGACCATTTCGGGATCGTTCGACATGTCCGGAGTCATCGTTTTTCATCCGAAAATTGATTTTTGGACTGTACCAAAAATGATTAAAAATGTCAATTGGATCGTGCCTCATGTTGAATAACCACTTTTTAAACCCTCAGAGTGACCAAAATTGCCATTTTTACAGAGTTTTGCTTACTCAAAAGCGTCAATTTTGACCCGTTTCAGGCACAGAAATAACTTTAAACACACTTATTTTAGTTGACAGAGTCATAATTCATATCCAACAGTCATTTACAGTCAAAAGACTAAATGTTAAAATTTCATCCATATTGACCATTTTGGGATCGTTCGACATGTCCGGAGTCATCGTTTTTCATCCGAAAATTGATTTTTTGGAATGTACCAAAAATGATTCAAAATGTCAATTGGATCGTGCCTCATGTTGAATAACCACTTTTTAAACCCTCACAGTGACCAAAATTTGCCATTTTTACAGAGTTTTGATTACTCAAAAGCTGCAATTTTGACCCCTTTGAAGCACAGAAATGACTTTAAACACACTTATTTTAGTTGACAAAGTCATAATTCACATCCAACAGTCATTTAGAGTCAAAAGATTAAATGTTAAAATTTCATCATTATAGACCATTTTGTGAACGTTCGACAGGTCCGGAGTCATCGTTTTTCATCCGAAAATTGATTTTTTGACTGTACCAAAAATGATTCAAAATGTCAATTGGATCGTGCCTCATGTTGAATAACCACTTTTTAAATCCTCAGAGTGACCAAAATTGCCATTTTTACAGAGTTTTGCTTACTCAAAAGCTTCAATTTTGACCCGTTTCAGGCACAGAAATGACTTTAAACACACTTATTTTAGTTGACAAAGTCATAATTCACATCCAACAGTCAATTAGAGTCAAAAGATTAAATGTTAAAATTTCATCATTATAGACCATTTTGTGAACGTTCGACAGGTCCGGAGTCATCGTTTTTCATCCGAAAATTGATTTTTTGACTGTACCAAAAATGATTCAAAATGTCAATTGGATCGTGCCTCATGTTGAATAACCACTTTTTAAACCCTCAGAGAGACCAAAATGGCCATTTTTACAGAGATTTGCTTACTCAAAAGCTTCAATTTTGACCCGTTTCAGGCACAGAAATGACTTTAAACAAACTTATTTTAGTTGACAAAGTCATAATTCACATCCAACAGTCATTTACAGTCAAAAGATTAAATGTTAAAATTTCATCCATATTGACCATTTTGGGATCGTTCGACATGTCCGGAGTCATCGTTTTTCATCCGAAAATTGATTTTTTGGACTGTACCAAAAATGATTCAAAATGTCAATTGGATCGTGCCTCATGTTGAATAACCACTTTTTAAAGCCTCACAGTGACCAAAATTGCCATTTTTACAGAGTTTTGATTACTCAAAAGCTTCAATTTTGACCCCTTTCAGGCACAGAAATGACTTTAAACACACTTATTTTAGTTGACAAAGTCATAATTCACATCCAACAGTCATTTAGAGTCAAAAGATTAAATGTTAAAATTTTATCCATATTGACCATTTCGGGATCGTTCGACATGTCCGGAGTCATCGTTTTTCATCCGAAAATTGATTTTTGGACTGTACCAAAAATGATTAAAAATGTCAATTGGATCGTGCCTCATGTTGAATAACCACTTTTTAAACCCTCAGAGTGACCAAAATTGCCATTTTTACAGAGTTTTGCTTACTCAAAAGCGTCAATTTTGACCCGTTTCAGGCACAGAAATAACTTTAAACACACTTATTTTAGTTGACAGAGTCATAATTCACATCCAACAGTCATTTACAGTCAAAAGACTAAATGTTAAAATTTCATCCATATTGACCATTTTGGGATCGTTCGACATGTCCGGAGTCATCGTTTTTCATCCGAAAATTGATTTTTTGGAATGTACCAAAAATGATTCAAAATGTCAATTGGATCGTGCCTCATGTTGAATAACCACTTTTTAAACCCTCACAGTGACCAAAATTTGCCATTTTTACAGAGTTTTGATTACTCAAAAGCTGCAATTTTGACCCCTTTGAGGCACAGAAATGACTTTAAACACACTTATTTTAGTTGACAAAGTCATAATTCACATCCAACAGTCATTTAGAGTCAAAAGATTAAATGTTAAAATTTCATCATTATAGACCATTTTGTGAACGTTCGACAGGTCCGGAGTCATCGTTTTTCATCCGAAAATTGATTTTTTGACTGTACCAAAAATGATTCAAAATGTCAATTGGATCGTGCCTCATGTTGAATAACCACTTTTTAAATCCTCAGAGTGACCAAAATTGCCATTTTTACAGAGTTTTGCTTACTCAAAAGCTTCAATTTTGACCCGTTTCAGGCACAGAAATGACTTTAAACACACTTATTTTAGTTGACAAAGTCATAATTCACATCCAACAGTCAATTAGAGTCAAAAGATTAAATGTTGAAATTTCATCATTATAGACCATTTTGTGAACGTTCGACAGGTCCGGAGTCATCGTTTTTCATCCGAAAATTGATTTTTTGACTGTACCAAAAATGATTCAAAATGTCAATTGGATCGTGCCTCATGTTGAATAACCACTTTTTAAAGCCTCAGAGTGACCAGAATTGCGATTTTTACAGAGTTTTGATTACTCAAAAGCTTCAATTTTGACCCCTTTGAGGCACAGAAATGACTTTAAACACACTTATTTTAGTTGACAAAGTCATAATTCACATCCAACAGTCATTTAGAGTCAAAAGATTAAATTTTAAAATTTCATCCATATTGACCATTTTGGGATCGTTCGACATGTCCGGAGTCATCGTTTTTCATCCGAAAATTGATTTTTTGGACTTTACCAAAAATGATTCAAAATGTCAATTGGATTGTGCCTCATGTTGAATAACCACTTTTTAAACCCTCAGAGAGACCAAAATGGCCATTTTTACAGAGTTTTGCTTACTCAAAAGCTTCAATTTTGACCAGTTTCAGGCACAGAAATGACTTTAAACAAACTTATTTTTGTTGACAAAGTCATAATTCACATCCAACAGTCATTTACAGTCCAAAGATTAAATGTTAAAATTTTATCCATACTGACCATTTTGGGATCGTTCGACATGTCGGGAGTCATCGTTTTTCATCCGAAAATTGATTTTTTGACTGTACCAAAAATGATTCAAAATGTCAATTGGATCGTGCCTCATGTTGAATAACCACTTTTTAAAGCCTCAGAGTGACCAGAATTGCCATTTTTACAGAGTTTTGCTTACTCAAAAGCTTCAATTTTGACCCATTTCAGGCACAGAAATGACTTTAAACACACTTATTTTTGTTGACAAAGTCATAATTCACATCCAACAGTCATTTAGAGTCAAAAGATTAAATGTTAAAATTTTATCCATATTGACCATTTCGGGATCGTTCGACATGTCCGGAGTCATCGTTTTTCATCCGAAAATTGATTTTTGGACTGTACCAAAAATGATTAAAAATGTCAATTGGATCGTGCCTCATGTTGAATAACCACTTTTTAAACCCTCAGAGTGACCAAAATTGCCATTTTTACAGAGTTTTGCTTACTCAAAAGCGTCAATTTTGACCCGTTTCAGGCACAGAAATAACTTTAAACACACTTATTTTAGTTGACAGAGTCATAATTCACATCCAACAGTCATTTACAGTCAAAAGACTAAATGTTAAAATTTCATCCATATTGACCATTTTGGGATCGTTCGACATGTCCGGAGTCATCGTTTTTCATCCGAAAATTGATTTTTTGGAATGTACCAAAAATGATTCAAAATGTCAATTGGATCGTGCCTCATGTTGAATAACCACTTTTTAAACCCTCACAGTGACCAAAATTTGCCATTTTTACAGAGTTTTGATTACTCAAAAGCTGCAATTTTGACCCCTTTGAGGCACAGAAATGACTTTAAACACACTTATTTTAGTTGACAAAGTCATAATTCACATCCAACAGTCATTTAGAGTCAAAAGATTAAATGTTAAAATTTCATCATTATAGACCATTTTGTGAACGTTCGACAGGTCCGGAGTCATCGTTTTTCATCCGAAAATTGATTTTTTGACTGTACCAAAAATGATTCAAAATGTCAATTGGATCGTGCCTCATGTTGAATAACCACTTTTTAAATCCTCAGAGTGACCAAAATTGCCATTTTTACAGAGTTTTGCTTACTCAAAAGCTTCAATTTTGACCCGTTTCAGGCACAGAAATGACTTTAAACACACTTATTTTAGTTGACAAAGTCATAATTCACATCCAACAGTCAATTAGAGTCAAAAGATTAAATGTTGAAATTTCATCATTATAGACCATTTTGTGAACGTTCGACAGGTCCGGAGTCATCGTTTTTCATCCGAAAATTGATTTTTTGACTGTACCAAAAATGATTCAAAATGTCAATTGGATCGTGCCTCATGTTGAATAACCACTTTTTAAAGCCTCAGAGTGACCAGAATTGCGATTTTTACAGAGTTTTGATTACTCAAAAGCTTCAATTTTGACCCCTTTGAGGCACAGAAATGACTTTAAACACACTTATTTTAGTTGACAAAGTCATAATTCACATCCAACCGTCATTTAGAGTCAAAAGATTAAATTTTAAAATTTCATCCATATTGACCATTTTGGGATCGTTCGACATGTCCGGAGTCATCGTTTTTCATCCGAAAATTGATTTTTTGGACTTTACCAAAAATGATTCAAAATGTCAATTGGATTGTGCCTCATGTTGAATAACCACTTTTTAAACCCTCAAGAGACCAAAATGGCCATTTTTACAGAGTTTTGCTTACTCAAAAGCTTCAATTTTGACCAGTTTCAGGCACAGAAATGACTTTAAACAAACTTATTTTTGTTGACAAAGTCATAATTCACATCCAACAGTCATTTACAGTCCAAAGATTAAATGTTAAAATTTTATCCATATTGACCATTTTGGGATCGTTCGACATGTCGGGAGTCATCGTTTTTCATCCGAAAATTGATTTTTTGACTGTACCAAAAATGATTCAAAATGTCAATTGGATCGTGCCTCATGTTGAATAACCACTTTTTAAAGCCTCAGAGTGACCAGAATTGCCATTTTTACAGAGTTTTGATTACTCAAAAGCTTCAATTTTGACCCCTTTGAGGCACAGAAATGACTTTAAACACACTTATTTTAGTTGACAAAGTCATAATTCACATCCAACAGTCATTTAGAGTCAAAAGATTAAATGTTAAAATTTCATCCATATTGACCATTTTGGGATCGTTCGACATGTCGGGAGTCATCGTTTTTCATCCGAAAATTGATTTTTTGGACTTTACCAAAAATGATTCAAAATGTCAATTGGATTGTGCCTCATGTTGAATAACCACTTTTTAAACCCTCAGAGAGACCAAAATGGCCATTTTTACAGAGTTTTGCTTACTCAAAAGCTTCAATTTTGACCCGTTTCAGGCACAGAAATGACTTTAAACAAACTTATTTTAGTTGACAAAGTCATAATTCACATCCAACAGTCATTTACAGTCCAAAGATTAAATGTTAAAATTTTATCCATATTGACCATTTTGGGATCGTTCGACATGTCCGGAGTCATCGTTTTTCATCCGAAAATTGATTTTTTGGACTGTACCAAAAATTATTCAAAATGTCAATTGGATCGTGCCTCATGTTGAATAACCACTTTTTAAAGCCTCACAGTGACCAAAATTGCCATTTTTACAGAGTTTTGATTACTCAAAAGCTTCAATTTTGACCCCTTTCAGGCACAGAAATGACTTTAAACACACTTATTTTAGTTGACAAAGTCATAATTCACATCCAACAGTCATTTACAGTCAAAAGACTAAATGTTAAAATTTCATCCATATTGACCATTTTGGGATCGTTCGACATGTCCGGAGTCATCGTTTTTCATCCGAAAATTGATTTTTTGGACTGTACCAAAAATGATTCAAAATGTCAATTGGATCGTGCCTCATGTTGAATAACCACTTTTTAAACCCTCACAGTGACCAAAATTTGCCATTTTTACAGAGTTTTGATTACTCAAAAGCTGCAATTTTGACCCCTTTCAGGCACAGAAATGACTTTAAACACACTTATTTTAGTTGACAAAGTCATAATTCACATCCACCAGTCATTTACAGTCAAAAGATTAAATGTTAAAATTTCATCCATATAGACCATTTTGGGATCGTTCGACATGTCCGGAGTCATCGTTTTTCATCCGAAAATTGATTTTTGGACTGTACCAAAAATGATTAAAAATGTCAATTGGATCGTGCCTCATGTTGAATAACCACTTTTTAAACCCTCAGAGTGACCAAAATTGCCATTTTTACAGAGTTTTGCTTACTCAAAAGCGTCAATTTTGACCCGTTTCAGGCACAGAAATGACTTTAAACACACTTATTTTAGTTGACAGAGTCATAATTCACATCCAACAGTCATTTACAGTCAAAAGACTAAATGTTAAAATTTCATCCATATTGACCATTTTGGGATCGTTCGACATGTCCGGAGTCATCGTTTTTCATCCGAAAATTGATTTTTTGGACTGTACCAAAAATGATTCAAAATGTCAATTGGATCGTGCCTCATGTTGAATAACCACTTTTTAAACCCTCACAGTGACCAAAATTTGCCATTTTTACAGATTTTTGATTACTCAAAAGCTGCAATTTTGACCCCTTGGAGGCACAGAAATGACTTTAAACACACTTATTTTAGTTGACAAAGTCATAATTCACATCCAACAGTCATTTAGAGTCAAAAGATTAAATGTTAAAATTTCATCATTATAGACCATTTTGTGAACGTTCGACAGGTCCGGAGTCATCGTTTTTCATCCGAAAATTGATTTTTTGACTGTACCAAAAATGATTCAAAATGTCAATTGGACCGTGCCTCATGTTGAATAACCACTTTTTAAACCCTCACAGTGACCAAAATTGCCAATTTTACAGAGTTTTGCTTACTCAAAAGCTTCAATTTTGACCCATTTCAGGCACAGAAATGACTTTAAACACACTTATTATAGTTGACAAAGTCATAATTCACTTCCAACAGTCATTTAGAGTCAAAAGATTAAATGTTAAAATTTCATCCATATTGACCATTTTGGGATCGTTCGACATGTCCGGAGTCATCGTTTTTCATCCGAAAATTGATTTTTGGACTGTACCAAAAATGATTAAAAATGTCAATTGGATCGTGCCTCATGTTGAATAACCACTTTTTAAACCCTCAGAGTGACCAAAATTGCCATTTTTACAGAGTTTTGCTTACTCAAAAGCGTCAATTTTGACCCGTTTCAGGCACAGAAATAACTTTAAACACACTTATTTTAGTTGACAGAGTCATAATTCACATCCAACAGTCATTTACAGTCAAAAGACTAAATGTTAAAATTTCATCCATATTGACCATTTTGGGATCGTTCGACATGTCCGGAGTCATCGTTTTTCATCCGAAAATTGATTTTTGGACTGTACCAAAAATTATGAAAAATGTCAATTGGATCGTGCCTCATGTTGAATAACCACTTTTTAAACCCTCACAGTGACCAAAATTTGCCATTTTTACAGAGTTTTGATTACTCAAAAGCTGCAATTTTGACCCCTTTGAGGCACAGAAATGACTTTAAACACACTTATTTTAGTTGACAAAGTCATAATTCACATCCAACAGTCATTTAGAGTCAAAAGATTAAATGTTAAAATTTCATCATTATAGACCATTTTGTGAACGTTCGACAGGTCCGGAGTCATCGTTTTTCATCCGAAAATTGATTTTTTGACTGTACCAAAAATGATTCAAAATGTCAATTGGATCGTGCCTCATGTTGAATAACCACTTTTTAAATCCTCAGAGTGACCAAAATTGCCATTTTTACAGAGTTTTGCTTACTCAAAAGCTTCAATTTTGACCCGTTTCAGGCACAGAAATGACTTTAAACACACTTATTTTAGTTGACAAAGTCATAATTCACATCCAACAGTCAATTAGAGTCAAAAGATTAAATGTTAAAATTTCATCATTATAGACCATTTTGTGAACGTTCGACAGGTCCGGAGTCATCGTTTTTCATCCGAAAATTGATTTTTTGACTGTACCAAAAATGATTCAAAATGTCAATTGGATCGTGCCTCATGTTGAATAACCACTTTTTAAACCCTCAGAGTGACCAAAATTGCCATTTTTACAGAGTTTTGCTTACTCAAAAGCTTCAATTTTGACCCGTTTCAGGCACAGAAATGACTTTAAACACACTTATTTTAGTTGACAAAGTCATAATTCACATCCAACAGTCATTTACAGTCAAAAGATTAAATGTTAAAATTTCATCCATATCGACCATTTTGGGATCGTTCGACATGTCCGGAGTCATCGTTTTTCATCCGAAAATTGACTTTTTGGACTGTTCCAAAAATTATTCAAAATGTCAATTGGATCGTGCCTCATGTTGAATAACCACTTTTTAAAGCCTCACAATGACCAAAATTGCCATTTTTACAGAGTTTTGATTACTCAAAAGCTTCAATTTTGACCCCTTTCAGGCACAGAAATGACTTTAAACACACTTATTTTAGTTGACAAAGTCATAATTCACATCCACCAGTCATTTACAGTCAAAAGATTAAATGTTAAAATTTCATCCATATTGACCATTTCGGGATCGTTCGACATGTCCGGAGTCATCGTTTTTCATCCGAAAATTGATTTTTGGACTGTACCAAAAATGATAAAAAATGTCAATTGGATCGTGCCTCATGTTGAATAACCACTTTTTAAACCCTCAGAGTGACCAAAATTGCCATTTTTACAAAGTTTTGCTTACTCAAAAGCGTCAATTTTGACCCGTTTCAGGCACAGAAATAACTTTAAACACACTTATTTTAGTTGACAGAGTCATAATTCACATCCAACAGTCATTTACAGTCAAAAGACTAAATGTTAAAATTTCATCCATATTGACCATTTTGGGATCGTTCGACATGTCCGGAGTCATCGTTTTTCATCCGAAAATTGATTTTTTGGACTGTACCAAAAATGATTCAAAATGTCAATTGGATCGTGCCTCATGTTGAATAACCACTTTTTAAACCCTCAGAGTGACCAAAATTGCCATTTTTACAGAGTTTTGCTTACTCAAAAGCTTCAATTTTGACCCGTTTCAGGCACAGAAATGACTTTAAACACACTTATTTTAGTTGACAAAGTCATAATTCACATCCAACAGTCATTTACAGTCAAAAGAATAAATGTTAAAATTTCATCCATATTGACATTTTGGGATCGTTCGACATGTCCGGAGTCATCGTTTTTCATCCGAAAATTGATTTTTTGGACTGTACCAAAAATGATTCAAAATGTCAATTGGATCGTGCCTCATGTTGAATAACCACTTTTTAAAGCCTCAGAGTGACCAGAATTGCCATTTTTACAGAGTTTTGATTACTCAAAAGCTTCAATTTTGACCCCTTTGAGGCACAGAAATGACTTTAAACACACTTATTTTAGTTGACAAAGTCATAATTCACATCCAACAGTCATTTAGAGTCAAAAGATTAAATGTTAAAATTTCATCCATATTGACCATTTTGGGATCGTTCGACATGTCGGGAGTCATCGTTTTTCATCCGAAAATTGATTTTTTGGACTTTACCAAAAATGATTCAAAATGTCAATTGGATTGTGCCTCATGTTGAATAACCACTTTTTAAACCCTCAGAGAGACCAAAATGGCCATTTTTACAGAGTTTTGCTTACTCAAAAGCTTCAATTTTGACCCGTTTCAGGCACAGAAATGACTTTAAACAAACTTATTTTAGTTGACAAAGTCATAATTCACATCCAACAGTCATTTACAGTCCAAAGATTAAATGTTAAAATTTTATCCATATTGACCATTTTGGGATCGTTCGACATGTCCGGAGTCATCGTTTTTCATCCGAAAATTGATTTTTTGGACTGTACCAAAAATGATTCAAAATGTCAATTGGATCGTGCCTCATGTTGAATAACCACTTTTTAAAGCCTCACAGTGACCAAAATTGCCATTTTTACAGAGTTTTGATTACTCAAAAGCTTCAATTTTGACCCCTTTCAGGCACAGAAATGACTTTAAACACACTTATTTTAGTTGACAAAGTCATAATTCACATCCACCAGTCATTTACAGTCAAAAGATTAAATGTTAAAATTTCATCCATATTGACCATTTTGGGATCGTTCGACATGTCCGGAGTCATCGTTTTTCATCCGAAAATTGATTTTTTGGACTGTACCAAAAAGGATTCAAAATGTTAATTGGATCGTGCCTCATGTTGAATAACCACTTTTTAAACCCTCACAGTGACCAAAATTGCCAATTTTACAGAGTTTTGCTTACTCAAAAGCTTCAATTTTGACCCATTTCAGGCACAGAAATGACTTTAAACACACTTATTTTAGTTGACAAAGTCATAATTCACATCCACCAGTCATTTACAGTCAAAAGATTAAATGTTAAAATTTCATCCATATTGACCATTTTGGGATCGTTCGACATGTCCGGAGTCATCGTTTTTCATCCGAAAATTGATTTTTGGACTGTACCAAAAATGATTAAAAATGTCAATTGGATCGTGCCTCATGTTGAATAACCACTTTTTAAACCCTCAGAGTGACCAAAATTGCCATTTTTACAGAGTTTTGCTTACTCAAAAGCGTCAATTTTGACCCATTTCAGGCACAGAAATAACTTTAAACACACTTATTTTAGTTGACAGAGTCATAATTCACATCCAACAGTCATTTACAGTCAAAAGACTAAATGTTAAAATTTCATCCATATTGACCATTTTGGGATCGTTCGACATGTCCGGAGTCATCGTTTTTCATCCGAACATTGATTTTTTGGACTGTACCAAAAATGATTCAAAATGTCAATTGGATCGTGCCTCATGTTGAATAACCACTTTTTAAACCCTCACAGTGACCAAAATTTGCCATTTTTACAGAGTTTTGATTACTCAAAAGCTGCAATTTTGACCCCTTTCAGGCACAGAAATGACTTTAAACACACTTATTTTAGTTGACAAAGTCATAATTCACATCCACCAGTCATTTACATTCAAAAGATTAAATGTTAAAATTTCATCCATATAGACCATTTTGGGATCGTTCGACATGTCCGGAGTCATCGTTTTTCATCCGAAAATTGATTTTTTGGACTGTACCAAAAATGATTCAAAATGTCAATTGGATCGTGCCTCATGTTGAATAACCACTTTTAAACCCTCAGAGTGACCAAAATTGCCATTTTTACAGACTTTTGCTTACTCAAAAGCTTCAATTTTGACCCGTTTCAGGCACAGAAATGACTTTAAACACACTTATTTTAGTTGACAAAGTCATAATTCACATCCAACAGTCATTTACAGTCAAAAGATTAAATGTTAAAATTTCATCCATATTGACCATTTTGGGATCGTTCGACATGTCCGGAGTCATCGTTTTTCATCCGAAAATTGATTTTTTGGACTGTACCAAAAATGATTCAAAATGTCAATTGGATCGTGCCTCATGTTGACTAACCACTTTTTAAAGCCTCACAGTGACCAAAATTGCCATTTTTACAGAGTTTTGATTACTCAAAAGCTTCAATTTTGACCCCTTTCAGGCACAGAAATGACTTTAAACACACTTATTTTAGTTGACAAAGTCATAATTCACATCCACCAGTCATTTACAGTCAAAAGATTAAATGTTAAAATTTCATCCATATTGACCATTTTGGGATCGTTCGACATGTCCGGAGTCATCGTTTTTCATCCGAAAATTGGTTTTTTGGACTGTACCAAAAAGGATTCAAAATGTTAATTGGATCGTGCCTCATGTTGAATAACCACTTTTTAAACCCTCACAGTGACCAAAATTGCCAATTTTACAGAGTTTTGCTTACTCAAAAGCTTCAATTTTGACCCATTTCAGGCACAGAAATGACTTTAAACACACTTATTTTAGTTGACAAAGTCATAATTCACATCCACCAGTCATTTACAGTCAAAAGATTAAATGTTAAAATTTCATCCATATTGACCATTTTGGGATCGTTCGACATGTCCGGAGTCATCGTTTTTCATCCGAAAATTGATTTTTGGACTGTACCAAAAATGATTAAAAATGTCAATTGGATCGTGCCTCATGTTGAATAACCACTTTTTAAACCCTCAGAGTGACCAAAATTGCCATTTTTACAGAGTTTTGCTTGCTCAAAAGCGTCAATTTTGACCCGTTTCAGGCACAGAAATAACTTTAAACACACTTATTTTAGTTGACAGAGTCATAATTCACATCCAACAGTCATTTACAGTCAAAAGACTAAATGTTAAAATTTCATCCATATTGACCATTTTGGGATCGTTCGACATGTCCGGAGTCATCGTTTTTCATCCGAAAATTGATTTTTTGGACTGTACCAAAAATGATTCAAAATGTCAATTGGATCGTGCCTCATGTTGAATAACCACTTTTTAAACCCTCACAGTGACCAAAATTTGCCATTTTTACAGAGTTTTGATTACTCAAAAGCTGCAATTTTGACCCCTTTCAGGCACAGAAATGACTTTAAACACACTTATTTTAGTTGACAAAGTCATAATTCACATCAAACAGTCATTTAGAGTCAAAAGATTAAATTTTAAAATTTCATCCATATTGACCATTTCGGGATCGTTCGACATGTCCGGAGTCATCGTTTTTCATCCGAAAATTGATTTTTGGACTGTACCAAAAATGATTAAAAATGTCAATTGGATCGTGCCTCATGTTGAATAACCACTTTTTAAACCCTCAGAGTGACCAAAATTGCCATTTTTACAGAGTTTTGCTTACTCAAAAGCGTCAATTTTGACCCGTTTCAGGCACAGAAATAACTTTAAACACACTTATTTTAGTTGACAGAGTCATAATTCACATCCAACAGTCATTTACAGTCAAAAGACTAAATGTTAAAATTTCATCCATATTGACCATTTTGGGATCGTTCGACATGTCCGGAGTCATCGTTTTTCATCCGAAAATTGATTTTTGGACTGTACCAAAAATTATGAAAAATGTCAATTGGATCGTGCCTCATGTTGAATAACCACTTTTTAAACCCTCACAGTGACCAAAATTTGCCATTTTTACAGAGTTTTGATTACTCAAAAGCTGCAATTTTGACCCCTTTGAGGCACAGAAATGACTTTAAACACACTTATTTTAGTTGACAAAGTCATAATTCACATCCAACAGTCATTTAGAGTCAAAAGATTAAATGTTAAAATTTCATCATTATAGACCATTTTGTGAACGTTCGACAGGTCCGGAGTGTACCAAAAATGATTCAAAATTTCGATTGGATCGTGCCTCATGTTGAATAACCACTTTTTAAACCCTCAGAGTGACCAGAATTGCATTTTTACAGAGTTTTGATTACTCAAAAGCTTCAATTTTGACCCATTTCAGGCACAGAAATGACTTTAAACACACTTTTTTCAGTTGACAAAGTCATAATTCACATCCAACAGTCATTTACAGTCAAAAGATTAAATGTTAAAATTTCATCCATACAGTCAAAAGATTAAATGTTAACATTTCATCCATATTGAATATTTTGGGATCGTTCGACATGTCCGGAGTCATCGTTTTTCATCCGAAAATTGATTTTTTGGACTGTACCAAAATGATTCAAAATTTCGATTGGATCGTGCCTCATGTTGAATAACCACTTTTTAAACCCTCAGAGTGACCAAAATTGCCATTTTTACAGAGTTTTGCTTACTCAAAAGCTTCAATTTTGACCCGTTTCAGGCACAGAAATGACTTTAAACACACTTATTTTAGTTGACAAAGTCATAATTCACATCCAACAGTCATTTACAGTCAAAAGATTAAATGTTAAAATTTCATCCATACAGTCAAAAGATTAAATGTTAACATTTCATCCATATTGAATATTTTGGGATCGTTCGACATGTCCGGAGTCATCGTTTTTCATCCGAAAATTGATTTTTTGGACTGTACCAAAAATGATTCAAAATTTCGATTGGATCGTGCCTCATGTTGAATAACCACTTTTTAAACCCTCAGAGTGACCAGAATTGCCATTTTTACAGAGTTTTGATTACTCAAAAGCTTCAATTTTGACCCCTTTGAGGCACAGAAATGACTTTAAACACACTTATTTTAGTTGACAAAGTCATAATTCACATCCAACAGTCATTTAGAGTCCAAAGATTAAATGTTAAAATTTCATCCATATTGACCATTTTGGGATCGTTCGACATGTCCGGAGTCATCGTTTTTCATCCGAAAATGGATTTTTTGGACTGTACCAAAAATGATTCAAAATGTCAATTGGATCGTGCCTCATGTTGAATAACCCCTTTTTAAAGCCTCAGAGTGACCAAAATTGCCATTTTTACAGAGTTTTGATTACTCAAAAGCTTCAATTTTGACCCCTTTGAGGCACAGAAATGACTTTAAACACACTTATTTTAGTTGACAAAGTCATAATTCACATCCAACAGTCATTTAGAGTCAAAAGATTAAATGTTAAAATTTCATCCATATTGACCATTTTGGGATCGTTCGACATGTCCGGAGTCATCGTTTTTCATCCGAAAATTGATTTTTTGGACTTTACCAAAAATGATTTAAAATGTCAATTGGATTGTGCCTCATGTTGAATAACCACTTTTTAAACCCTCAGAGTGACCAGAATTGCCATTTTTACAGAGTTTTGATTACTCAAAAGCTTCAATTTTGACCCCTTTGAGGCACAGAAATGACTTTAAACACACTTATTTTAGTTGACAAAGTCATAATTCACATTCAACAGTCATTTAGAGTCCAAAGATTAAATGTTAAAATTTCATCCATATTGACCATTTTGGGATCGTTCGACATGTCCGGAGTCATCGTTTTTCATCCGAAAATTGATTTTTTGGACTTTACCAAAAATGATTCAAAATGTCAATTGGATTGTGCCTCATGTTGAATAACCACTTTTTAAACCCTCACAGTGACCAAAATTTGCCATTTTTACAGAGTTTTGATTACTCAAAAGCTTCAATTTTGACCCATTTCAGGCACAGAAATGACTTTAAACACACTTATTTTAGTTGACAAAGTCATAATTCACATCCACCAGTCATTTACAGTCAAAAGATTAAATGTTAACATTTCATCCATATTGACCATTTTGGGATCGTTCGACATGTCCGGAGTCATCGTTTTTCATCCGAAAATTGATTTTTGGACTGTACCAAAAATGATTAAAAATGTCAATTGGATCGTGCCTCATGTTGAATAACCACTTTTTAAACCCTCAGAGTGACCAAAATTGCCATTTTTACAGAGTTTTGCTTACTCAAAAGCTTCAATTTTGACCCGTTTCAGGCACAGAAATAACTTTAAACACACTTATTTTAGTTGACAAAGTCATAATTCACATCCACCAGTCATTTACAGTCAAAAGATTAAATGTTAACATTTCATCCATATTGACCATTTTGGGATCGTTCGACATGTCCTGAGTCATCGTTTTTCATCCGAAAATTGATTTTTGGACTGTACCAAAAATGATTAAAAATGTCAATTGGATCGTGCCTCATGTTGAATAACCACTTTTTAAACCCTCAGAGTGACCAAAATTACCATTTTTACAGAGTTTTGCTTACTCAAAAGCTTCAATTTTGACCCGTTTCAGGCACAGAAATAACTTTAAACACACTTATTTTAGTTGACAAAGTCATAATTCACATCCAACAGTCATTTACAGTCAAAAGATTAAATGTTAAAATTTCATCCATATTGACCATTTTGTGAACGTTCGACATGTCCGGAGTCATCGTTTTTCATCCGAAAATTGATTTTTTGGACTGTACCAAAAATGATTCAAAATGTCAATTGGATCGTGCCTCATGTTGAATAACCACTTTTTAAACCCTCACAGTGACCAAAATTTGCCATTTTTACAGAGTTTTGATTACTCAAAAGCTGCAATTTTGACCCCTTTGAGGCACAGAAATGACTTTAAACACACTTATTTTAGTTGACAAAGTCATAATTCACATCCAACAGTCATTTAGAGTCAAAAGATTAAATGTTAAAATTTCATCATTATGGACCATTTTGTGAACGTTCGACAGGTCCGGAGTCATCGTTTTTCATCCGAAAATTGATTTTTTGACTGTACCAAAAATGATTCAAAATGTCAATTGGATCGTGCCTCATGTTGAATAACCACTTTTTAAACACTCAGAGTGACCAAAATTGCCATTTTTACAGAGTTTTGCTTTCTCAAAAGCTTCAATTTTGACCCGTTTCAGGCACAGAAATGACTTTAAACACACTTATTTTAGTTGACAAAGTCATAATTCACATCCAACAGTAATTTACAGTCAAAAGATTAAATGTTAACATTTCATCCATATTGAATATTTTGGGATCGTTCGACATGTCCGGAGTCATCGTTTTTCATCCGAAAATTGATTTTTTGGACTGTACCAAAAATGATTCAAAATGTCAATTGGATCGTGCCTCATGTTGAATAACCACTTTTTAAAGCCTCAGAGTGACCAAAATTGCCATTTTTACAGAGTTTTGATTACTCAAAAGCTTCAATTTTGACCCCTTT
Source organism: Lissotriton vulgaris (assembly GCF_964263255.1). Lineage (NCBI taxonomy): Eukaryota > Metazoa > Chordata > Amphibia > Caudata > Salamandridae > Lissotriton > Lissotriton vulgaris. Next base: position 525,819 of record NW_028247247.1, read on the forward strand.
GAGGCACAGAAATGACTTTAAACACACTTATTTTAGTGGACAAAGTCATAATTCACATCCAACAGTCATTTAGAGTCAAAAGATTAAATGTTAAAATTTCATCCATATTGACCATTTTGGGATCGTTCGACATGTCCGGAGTCATCGTTTTTCATCCGAAAATTGATTTTTTGGACTTTACCAAAAATGATTTAAAATGTCAATTGGATTGTGCCTCATGTTGAATAACCACTTTTTAAACCCTCAGAGTGACCAGAATTGCCATTTTTACAGAGTTTTGATTACTCAAAAGCTTCAATTTTGACCCCTTTGAGGCACAGAAATGACTTTAAACACACTTATTTTAGTTGACAAAGTCATAATTCACATCCAACAGTCATTTAGAGTCCAAAGATTAAATGTTAAAATTTCATCCATATTGACCATTTTGGGATCGTTCGACATGTCCGGAGTCATCGTTTTTCATCCGAAAATTGATTTTTTGGACTGTACCAAAAATGATTCAAAATGTCAATTGGATCGTGCCTCATGTTGAATAACCACTTTTTAAAACCTCACAGTGACCAAAATTGCCATTTTTACAGAGTTTTGATTACTCAAAAGCTTCAATTTTGACCCCTTTCAGGCACAGAAATGACTTTAAACACACTTATTTTAGTTGACAAAGTCATAATTCACATCCACCAGTCATTTACAGTCAAAAGATTAAATGTTAAAATGTCATCCATATTGACCATTTTGGGATCGTTCGACATGTCCGGAGTCATCGTTTTTCATCCGAAAATTGATTTTTTGGACTGTACCAAAAATGATTAAAAATGTCAATTGGATCGTGCCTCATGTTGAATAACCACTTTTTAAACCCTCAGAGTGACCAAAATTCCCATTTTTACAGAGTTTTGCTTACTCAAAAGCTTCAATTTTGACCCGTTTCAGGCACAGAAATAACTTTAAACACACTTATTTTAGTTGACAAAGTCATAATTCACATCCAACAGTCATTTACAGTCAAAAGATTAAATGTTAAAATTTTATCCATATTGACCATTTTGTGAACGTTCGACATGTCCGGAGTCATCGTTTTTCATCCGAAAATTGATTTTTTGACTGTACCAAAAATGATTCAAAATGTCAATTGGATCGTGCCTCATGTTGAATAACCACTTTTTAAACCCTCAGAGTGACCAAAATTGCCATTTTTACAGAGTTTTGCTTACTCAAAAGCTTCAATTTTGACCCGTTTCAGGCACAGAAATGACTTTAAACACACTTATTTTAGTTGACAAAGTCATAATTCACATCCAACAGTCATTTACAGTCAAAAGATTAAATGTTAAAATTTCATCCATATTGACCATTTTGGGATCGTTCGACATGTCCGGAGTCATCGTTTTTCATCCAAAAATTGATTTTTTGGACTGTACCAAAAATGATTCAAAATGTCAATTGGATCGTGCCTCATGTTGAATAACCACTTTTTAAAGCCTCAGAGTGACCAAAATTGCCATTTTTACAGAGTTTTGATTACTCAAAAGCTTCAATTTTGACCCCTTTGAGGCACAGAAATGACTTTAAACACACTTATTTTAGTTGACAAAGTCATAATTCACATCCAACAGTCATTTAGAGTCAAAAGATTAAATGTTAAAATTTCATCCATATTGACCATTTTGGGATCGTTCGACATGTCCGGAGTCATTGTTTTTCATCCGAAAATTGATTTTTTGGACTTTACCAAAAATGATTCAAAATGTCAATTGGATTGTGCCTCATGTTGAATAACCACTTTTTAAACCCTCAGAGAGACCAAAATGGCCATTTTTACAGAGTTTTGCTTACTCAAAAGCTTCAATTTTGACCCGTTTCAGGCACAGAAATGACTTTAAACAAACTTATTTTAGTTGACAAAGTCATAATTCACATCCAACAGTCATTTACAGTCCAAAGATTAAATGTTAAAATTTCATCCATATTGACCATTTAGGGATCGTTCGACATGTCCGGAGTCATCGTTTTTCATCCGAAAATTGATTTTTTGGACTGTACCAAAAATGATTCAAAATGTCAATTGGATCGTGCCTCATGTTGAATAACCACTTTTTAAAACCTCACAGTGACCAAAATTGCCATTTTTACAGAGTTTTGATTACTCAAAAGCTTCAATTTTGACCCCTTTCAGGCACAGAAATGACTTTAAACACACTTATTTTAGTTGACAAAGTCATAATTCACATCCAACAGTCATTTAGAGTCAAAAGATTAAATGTTAAAATTTCATTGATATTGACCATTTTGGGATCGTTCGACATGTCCGGAGTCATCGTTTTTCATCCGGAAATTGATTTTTTGGACTGTACCAAAAATGATTCAAAATGTCAATTGGATTGTGCCTCATGTTGAATAACCACTTTTTAAACCCTCAGAGAGACCAAAATGGCAATTTTTACAGAGTTTTGCTTACTCAAAAGCTTCAATTTTGACCCATTTCAGGCACAGAAATGACTTTAAACACACTTATTTTAGCTGACAAAGTCATAATTCACATCCAACAATCATTTAGAGTCAAAAGATTAAATGTTAACATTTCATCCATATTGACCATTTTGTGAACGTTCGACATGTCCGGAGTCATCGTTTTTCATCCGAAAATTGATTTTTGGACTGTACCAAAAATGATTAAAAATGTCAATTGGATCGTGCCTCATGTTGAATAACCACTTTTTAAACCCTCAGAGTGACCAAAATTACCATTTTTACAGAGTTTTGCTTACTCAAAAGCTTCAATTTTGACCCGTTTCAGGCACAGAAATAACTTTAAACACACTTATTTTAGTTGACAGAGTCATAATTCACATCCAACAGTCATTTACAGTCAAAAGATTAAATGTTAAAATTTCATCCATATTGACCATTTTGGGATCGTTCGACATGTCCGGAGTCATCGTTTTTCATCCGAAAATGGATTTTTTGGACTGTACCAAAAATGATTCAAAATGTCAATTGGATCGTGCCTCATGTTGAATAACCCCTTTTTAAAGCCTCAGAGTGACCAAAATTGCCATTTTTACAGAGTTTTGATTACTCAAAAGCTTCAATTTTGACCCCTTTGAGGCACAGAAATGACTTTAAACACACTTATTTTAGTTGACAAAGTCATAATTCACATCCAACAGTCATTTAGAGTCAAAAGATTAAATGTTAAAATTTCATCCATATTGACCATTTTGGGATCGTTCGACATGTCCGGAGTCATCGTTTTTCATCCGAAAATTGATTTTTTGGACTTTACCAAAAATGATTTAAAATGTCAATTGGATTGTGCCTCATGTTGAATAACCACTTTTTAAACCCTCAGAGTGACCAGAATTGCCATTTTTACAGAGTTTTGATTACTCAAAAGCTTCAATTTTGACCCCTTTGAGGCACAGAAATGACTTTAAACACACTTATTTTAGTTGACAAAGTCATAATTCACATTCAACAGTCATTTAGAGTCCAAAGATTAAATGTTAAAATTTCATCCATATTGACCATTTTGGGATCGTTCGACATGTCCGGAGTCATTGTTTTTCATCCGAAAATTGATTTTTTGGACTTTACCAAAAATGATTCAAAATGTCAATTGGATTGTGCCTCATGTTGAATAACCACTTTTTAAACCCTCAGAGAGACCAAAATGGCCATTTTTACAGAGTTTTGCTTACTCAAAAGCTTCAATTTTGACCCGTTTCAGGCACAGAAATGACTTTAAACAAACTTATTTTAGTTGACAAAGTCATAATTCACATCCAACAGTCATTTACAGTCCAAAGATTAAATGTTAAAATTTCATCCATATTGACCATTTTGGGATCGTTCGACATGTCCGGAGTCATCGTTTTTCATCCGAAAATTGATTTTTTGGACTGTACCAAAAATGATTCAAAATGTCAATTGGATCGTGCCTCATGTTGAATAACCACTTTTTAAAACCTCACAGTGACCAAAATTGCCATTTTTACAGAGTTTTGATTACTCAAAAGCTTCAATTTTGACCCCTTTCAGGCACAGAAATGACTTTAAACACACTTATTTTAGTTGACAAAGTCATAATTCACATCCACCAGTCATTTACAGTCAAAAGATTAAATGTTAAAATGTCATCCATATTGACCATTTTGGGATCGTTCGACATGTCCGGAGTCATCGTTTTTCATCCGAAAATTGATTTTTTGGACTGTACCAAAAAGGATTCAAAATGTTAATTGGATCGTGCCTCATGTTGAATAACCACTTTTTAAACCCTCCCAGTGACCAAAATTGCCAATTTTACAGAGTTTTGATTACTCAGAAGCTTCAATTTTGACCCATTTCAGGCACAGAAATGACTTTAAACACACTTATTTTAGTTGACAAAGTCATAATTCACACCCAACAGTCATTTAGAGTCAAAAGATTAAATGTTAAAATTTCATTGATATTGACCATTTTGGGATCGTTCGACATGTCCGGAGTCATCGTTTTTCATCCGGAAATTGATTTTTTGGACTGTACCAAAAATGATTAAAAATGTCAATTGGATCGTGCCTCATGTTGAATAACCACTTTTTAAACCCTCAGAGTGACCAAAATTGCCATTTTTACAGAGTTTTGCTTACTCAAAAGCTTCAATTTTGACCCGTTTCAGGCACAGAAATAACTTTAAACACACTTATTTTAGTTGACAAAGTCATAATTCACATCCAACAGTCATTTACAGTCAAAAGATTAAATGTTAAAATTTCATCCATATTGACCATTTTGTGAACGTTCGACATGTCCGGAGTCATCGTTTTTCATCCGAAAATTGATTTTTGGACTGTACCAAAAATGATTAAAAATGTCAATTGGATCGTGCCTCATGTTGAATAACCACTTTTTAAACCCTCAGAGTGACCAAAATTGCCATTTTTACAGAGTTTTGCTTACTCAAAAGCTTCAATTTTGACCCGTTTCAGGCACAGAAATAACTTTAAACACACTTATTTTAGTTGACAGAGTCATAATTCACATCCAACAGTCATTTACAGTCAAAAGACTAAATGTTAAAATTTCATCCATATTGACCATTTTGGGATCGTTCGACATGTCCGGAGTCATCGTTTTTCATCCGAAAATTGATTTTTTGGACTGTACCAAAAATGATTCAAAATGTCAATTGGATCATGCCTCATGTTGAATAACCACTTTTTAAACCCTCACAGTGACCAAAATTTGCCATTTTTACAGAGTTTTGAGTACTCAAAAGCTTCAATTTTGACCCGTTTCAGGCACAGAAATGACTTTAAACACACTTATTTTAGTTGACAAAGTCATAATTCACATCCAACAGTCATTTAGAGTCAAAAGATTAAATGTTAAAATTTCATCATTATGGACCATTTTGTGAACGTTCGACAGGTCCGGAGTCATCGTTTTTCATCCGAAAATTGATTTTTTGACTGTACCAAAAATGATTCAAAATGTCAATTGGATCGTGCCTCATGTTGAATAACCACTTTTTAAACCCTCAGAGTGACCAAAATTGCCATTTTTACAGAGTTTTGCTTTCTCAAAAGCTTCAATTTTGACCCGTTTCAGGCACAGAAATGACTTTAAACACACTTATTTTAGTTGACAAAGTCATAATTCACATCCAACAGTAATTTACAGTCAAAAGATTAAATGTTAACATTTCATCCATATTGAATATTTTGGGATCGTTCGACATGTCCGGAGTCATCGTTTTTCATCCGAAAATTGATTTTTTGGACTGTACCAAAAATGATTCAAAATGTCGATTGGATCGTGCCTCATGTTGAATAACCACTTTTTAAACCCTCAGAGTGACCAGAATTGCCATTTTTACAGAGTTTTGATTACTCAAAAGCTTCAATTTTGACCCCTTTGAGGCACAGAAATGACTTTAAACACACTTATTTTAGTTGACAAAGTCATAATTCACATCCAACAGTCATTTAGAGTCCAAAGATTAAATGTTAAAATTTCATCCATATTGACCATTTTGGGATCGTTCGACATGTCCGGAGTCATCGTTTTTCATCCGAAAATGGATTTTTTGGACTGTACCAAAAATGATTCAAAATGTCAATTGGATCGTGCCTCATGTTGAATAACCCCTTTTTAAAGCCTCAGAGTGACCAAAATTGCCATTTTTACAGAGTTTTGATTACTCAAAAGCTTCAATTTTGACCCCTTTGAGGCACAGAAATGACTTTAAACACACTTATTTTAGTTGACAAAGTCATAATTCACATCCAACAGTCATTTAGAGTCAAAAGATTAAATGTTAAAATTTCATCCATATTGACCATTTTGGGATCGTTCGACATGTCCGGAGTCATCGTTTTTCATCCGAAAATTGATTTTTTGGACTTTACCAAAAATGATTTAAAATGTCAATTGGATTGTGCCTCATGTTGAATAACCACTTTTTAAACCCTCAGAGTGACCAGAATTGCCATTTTTACAGAGTTTTGATTACTCAAAAGCTTCAATTTTGACCCCTTTGAGGCACAGAAATGACTTTAAACACACTTATTTTAGTTGACAAAGTCATAATTCACATTCAACAGTCATTTAGAGTCCAAAGATTAAATGTTAAAATTTCATCCATATTGACCATTTTGGGATCGTTCGACATGTCCGGAGTCATCGTTTTTCATCCGAAAATTGATTTTTTGGACTTTACCAAAAATGATTCAAAATGTCAATTGGATTGTGCCTCATGTTGAATAACCACTTTTTAAACCCTCACAGTGACCAAAATTTGCCATTTTTACAGAGTTTTGATTACTCAAAAGCTTCAATTTTGACCCATTTCAGGCACAGAAATGACTTTAAACACACTTATTTTAGTTGACAAAGTCATAATTCACATCCACCAGTCATTTACAGTCAAAAGATTAAATGTTAACATTTCATCCATATTGACCATTTTGGGATCGTTCGACATGTCCGGAGTCATCGTTTTTCATCCGAAAATTGATTTTTGGACTGTACCAAAAATGATTAAAAATGTCAATTGGATCGTGCCTCATGTTGAATAACCACTTTTTAAACCCTCAGAGTGACCAAAATTGCCATTTTTACAGAGTTTTGCTTACTCAAAAGCTTCAATTTTGACCCGTTTCAGGCACAGAAATAACTTTAAACACACTTATTTTAGTTGACAAAGTCATAATTCACATCCACCAGTCATTTACAGTCAAAAGATTACATGTTAACATTTCATCCATATTGACCATTTTGGGATCGTTCGACATGTCCTGAGTCATCGTTTTTCATCCGAAAATTGATTTTTGGACTGTACCAAAAATGATTAAAAATGTCAATTGGATCGTGCCTCATGTTGAATAACCACTTTTTAAACCCTCAGAGTGACCAAAATTACCATTTTTACAGAGTTTTGCTTACTCAAAAGCTTCAATTTTGACCCGTTTCAGGCACAGAAATAACTTTAAACACACTTATTTTAGTTGACAAAGTCATAATTCACATCCAACAGTCATTTACAGTCAAAAGATTAAATGTTAAAATTTCATCCATATTGACCATTTTGTGAACGTTCGACATGTCCGGAGTCATCGTTTTTCATCCGAAAATTGATTTTTTGGACTGTACCAAAAATGATTCAAAATGTCAATTGGATCGTGCCTCATGTTGAATAACCACTTTTTAAACCCTCACAGTGACCAAAATTTGCCATTTTTACAGAGTTTTGATTACTCAAAAGCTGCAATTTTGACCCCTTTGAGGCACAGAAATGACTTTAAACACACTTATTTTAGTTGACAAAGTCATAATTCACATCCAACAGTCATTTAGAGTCAAAAGATTAAATGTTAAAATTTCATCATTATGGACCATTTTGTGAACGTTCGACAGGTCCGGAGTCATCGTTTTTCATCCGAAAATTGATTTTTTGACTGTACCAAAAATGATTCAAAATGTCAATTGGATCGTGCCTCATGTTGAATAACCACTTTTTAAACACTCAGAGTGACCAAAATTGCCATTTTTACAGAGTTTTGCTTTCTCAAAAGCTTCAATTTTGACCCGTTTCAGGCACAGAAATGACTTTAAACACACTTATTTTAGTTGACAAAGTCATAATTCACATCCAACAGTAATTTACAGTCAAAAGATTAAATGTTAACATTTCATCCATATTGAATATTTTGGGATCGTTGGACATGTCCGGAGTCATCGTTTTTCATCCGAAAATTGATTTTTTGGACTGTACCAAAAATGATTCAAAATGTCAATTGGATCGTGCCTCATGTTGAATAACCACTTTTTAAAGCCTCAGAGTGACCAAAATTGCCATTTTTACAGAGTTTTGATTACTCAAAAGCTTCAATTTTGACCCCTTTGAGGCACAGAAATGACTTTAAACACACTTATTTTAGTGGACAAAGTCATAATTCACATCCAACAGTCATTTAGAGTCAAAAGATTAAATGTTAAAATTTCATCCATATTGACCATTTTGGGATCGTTCGACATGTCCGGAGTCATCGTTTTTCATCCGAAAATTGATTTTTTGGACTTTACCAAAAATGATTTAAAATGTCAATTGGATTGTGCCTCATGTTGAATAACCACTTTTTAAACCCTCAGAGTGACAAGAATTGCCATTTTTACAGAGTTTTGATTACTCAAAAGCTTCAATTTTGACCCCTTTGAGGCACAGAAATGACTTTAAACACACTTATTTTAGTTGACAAAGTCATAATTCACATCCAACAGTCATTTAGAGTCCAAAGATTAAATGTTAAAATTTCATCCATATTGACCATTTTGGGATCGTTCGACATGTCCGGAGTCAACGTTTTTCATCCGAAAATTGATTTTTTGGACTTTACCAAAAATGATTCAAAATGTCAATTGGATTGTGCCTCATGTTGAATAACCACTTTTTAAACCCTCACAGTGACCAAAATTTGCCATTTTTACAGAGTTTTGATTACTCAAAAGCTTCAATTTTGACCCATTTCAGGCACAGAAATGACTTTAAACACACTTATTTTAGTTGACAAAGTCATAATTCACATCCACCAGTCATTTACAGTCAAAAGATTAAATGTTAACATTTCATCCATATTGACCATTTTGGGATCGTTCGACATGTCCGGAGTCATCGTTTTTTCATCCGAAAATTGATTTTTTGGACTTTACCAAAAATGATTTAAAATGTCAATTGGATTGTGCCTCATGTTGAATAACCACTTTTTAAACCCTCAGAGTGACCAGAATTGCCATTTTTACAGAGTTTTGATTACTCAAAAGCTTCAATTTTGACCCCTTTGAGGCACAGAAATGACTTTAAACACACTTATTTTAGTTGACAAAGTCATAATTCACATCCAACAGTCATTTAGAGTCCAAAGATTAAATGTTAAAATTTCATCCATATTGACCATTTTGGGATCGTTCGACATGTCCGGAGTCAACGTTTTTCATCCGAAAATTGATTTTTTGGACTTTACCAAAAATGATTCAAAATGTCAATTGGATTGTGCCTCATGTTGAATAACCACTTTTTAAACCCTCACAGTGACCAAAATTTGCCATTTTTACAGAGTTTTGATTACTCAAAAGCTTCAATTTTGACCCATTTCAGGCACAGAAATGACTTTAAACACACTTATTTTAGTTGACAAAGTCATAATTCACATCCACCAGTCATTTACAGTCAAAAGATTAAATGTTAACATTTCATCCATATTGACCATTTTGGGATCGTTCGACATGTCCGGAGTCATCGTTTTTCATCCGAAAATTGATTTTTGGACTGTACCAAAAATGATTAAAAATGTCAATTGGATCGTGCCTCATGTTGAATAACCACTTTTTAAACCCTCAGAGTGACCAAAATTGCCATTTTTACAGAGTTTTGCTTTCTCAAAAGCTTCAATTTTGACCCGTTTCAGGCACAGAAATGACTTTAAACACACTTATTTTAGTTGACAAAGTCATAATTCACATCCAACAGTAATTTACAGTCAAAAGATTAAATGTTAACATTTCATCCATATTGAATATTTTGGGATCGTTCGACATGTCCGGAGTCATCGTTTTTCATCCGAAAATTGATTTTTTGGACTGTACCAAAAATGATTCAAAATGTCGATTGGATCGTGCCTCATGTTGAATAACCACTTTTCAAACCCTCAGAGTGACCAGAATTGCCATTTTTACAGAGTTTTGATTACTCAAAAGCTTCAATTTTGACCCCTTTGAGGCACAGAAATGACTTTAAACACACTTATTTTAGTTGACAAAGTCATAATTCACATCCAACAGTCATTTAGAGTCCAAAGATTAAATGTTAAAATTTCATCCATATTGACCATTTTGGGATCGTTCGACATGTCCGGAGTCATCGTTTTTCATCCGAAAATGGATTTTTTGGACTGTACCAAAAATGATTCAAAATGTCAATTGGATCGTGCCTCATGTTGAATAACCCCTTTTTAAAGCCTCAGAGTGACCAAAATTGCCATTTTTACAGAGTTTTGATTACTCAAAAGCTTCAATTTTGACCCCTTTGAGGCACAGAAATGACTTTAAACACACTTATTTTAGTTGACAAAGTCATAATTCACATCCAACAGTCATTTAGAGTCAAAAGATTAAATGTTAAAATTTCATCCATATTGACCATTTTGGGATCGTTCGACATGTCCGGAGTCATCGTTTTTCATCCGAAAATTGATTTTTTGGACTTTACCAAAAATGATTTAAAATGTCAATTGGATTGTGCCTCATGTTGAATAACCACTTTTTAAACCCTCAGAGTGACCAGAATTGCCATTTTTACAGAGTTTTGATTACTCAAAAGCTTCAATTTTGACCCCTTTGAGGCACAGAAATGACTTTAAACACACTTATTTTAGTTGACAAAGTCATAATTCACATTCAACAGTCATTTAGAGTCCAAAGATTAAATGTTAAAATTTCATCCATATTGACCATTTTGGGATCGTTCGACATGTCCGGAGTCATCGTTTTTCATCCGAAAATTGATTTTTTGGACTTTACCAAAAATGATTCAAAATGTCAATTGGATTGTGCCTCATGTTGAATAACCACTTTTTAAACCCTCACAGTGACCAAAATTTGCCATTTTTACAGAGTTTTGATTACTCAAAAGCTTCAATTTTGACCCATTTCAGGCACAGAAATGACTTTAAACACACTTATTTTAGTTGACAAAGTCATAATTCACATCCACCAGTCATTTACAGTCAAAAGATTAAATGTTAGCATTTCATCCATATTGACCATTTTGGGATCGTTCGACATGTCCGGAGTCATCGTTTTTCATCCGAAAATTGATTTTTGGACTGTACCAAAAATGATTAAAAATGTCAATTGGATCGTGCCTCATGTTGAATAACCACTTTTTAAACCCTCAGAGTGACCAAAATTGCCATTTTTACAGAGTTTTGCTTACTCAAAAGCTTCAATTTTGACCCGTTTCAGGCACAGAAATAACTTTAAACACACTTATTTTAGTTGACAAAGTCATAATTCACATCCACCAGTCATTTACAGTCAAAAGATTAAATGTTAACATTTCATCCATATTGACCATTTTGGGATCGTTCGACATGTCCTGAGTCATCGTTTTTCATCCGAAAATTGATTTTTGGACTGTACCAAAAATGATTAAAAATGTCAATTGGATCGTGCCTCATGTTGAATAACCACTTTTTAAACCCTCAGAGTGACCAAAATTACCATTTTTACAGAGTTTTGCTTACTCAAAAGCTTCAATTTTGACCCGTTTCAGGCACAGAAATAACTTTAAACACACTTATTTTAGTTGACAAAGTCATAATTCACATCCAACAGTCATTTACAGTCAAAAGATTAAATGTTAAAATTTCATCCATATTGACCATTTTGTGAACGTTCGACATGTCCGGAGTCATTGTTTTTCATCCGAAAATTGATTTTTTGGACTGTACCAAAAATGATTCAAAATGTCAATTGGATCGTGCCTCATGTTGAATAACCACTTTTTAAACCCTCACAGTGACCAAAATTTGCCATTTTTACAGAGTTTTGATTACTCAAAAGCTTCAATTTTGACCCGTTTCAGGCACAGAAATAACTTTAAACACACTTATTTTAGTTGACAAAGTCATAATTCACATCCAACAGTCATTTACAGTCAAAAGATTAAATGTTAAAATTTCATCCATATTGACCATTTTGTGAACGTTCGACATGTCCGGAGTCATCGTTTTTCATCCGAAAATTGATTTTTTGGACTGTACCAAAAATGATTCAAAATGTCAATTGGATCGTGCCTCATGTTGAATAACCACTTTTTAAACCCTCACAGTGACCAAAATTTGCCATTTTTACAGAGTTTTGATTACTCAAAAGCTGCAATTTTGACCCCTTTGAGGCACAGAAATGACTTTAAACACACTTATTTTAGTTGACAAAGTCATAATTCACATCCAACAGTCATTTAGAGTCAAAAGATTAAATGTTAAAATTTCATCATTATGGACCATTTTGTGAACGTTCGACAGGTCCGGAGTCATCGTTTTTCATCCGAAAATTGATTTTTTGACTGTACCAAAAATGATTCAAAATGTCAATTGGATCGTGCCTCATGTTGAATAACCACTTTTTAAACACTCAGAGTGACCAAAATTGCCATTTTTACAGAGTTTTGCTTTCTCAAAAGCTTCAATTTTGACCCGTTTCAGGCACAGAAATGACTTTAAACACACTTATTTTAGTTGACAAAGTCATAATTCACATCCAACAGTAATTTACAGTCAAAAGATTAAATGTTAACATTTCATCCATATTGAATATTTTGGGATCGTTCGACATGTCCGGAGTCATCGTTTTTCATCCGAAAATTGATTTTTTGGACTGTACCAAAAATGATTCAAAATGTCAATTGGATCGTGCCTCATGTTGAATAACCACTTTTTAAAGCCTCAGAGTGACCAAAATTGCCATTTTTACAGAGTTTTGATTACTCAAAAGCTTCAATTTTGACCCCTTTGAGGCACAGAAATGACTTTAAACACACTTATTTTAGTGGACAAAGTCATAATTCACATCCAACAGTCATTTAGAGTCAAAAGATTAAATGTTAAAATTTCATCCATATTGACCATTTTGGGATCGTTCGACATGTCCGGAGTCATCGTTTTTCATCCGAAAATTGATTTTTTGGACTTTACCAAAAATGATTTAAAATGTCAATTGGATTGTGCCTCATGTTGAATAACCACTTTTTAAACCCTCAGAGTGACCAGAATTGCCATTTTTACAGAGTTTTGATTACTCAAAAGCTTCAATTTTGACCCCTTTGAGGCACAGAAATGACTTTAAACACACTTATTTTAGTTGACAAAGTCATAATTCACATCCAACAGTCATTTAGAGTCCAAAGATTAAATGTTAAAATTTCATCCATATTGACCATTTTGGGATCGTTCGACATGTCCGGAGTCAACGTTTTTCATCCGAAAATTGATTTTTTGGACTTTACCAAAAATGATTCAAAATGTCAATTGGATTGTGCCTCATGTTGAATAACCACTTTTTAAACCCTCACAGTGACCAAAATTTGCCATTTTTACAGAGTTTTGATTACTCAAAAGCTTCAATTTTGACCCATTTCAGGCACAGAAATGACTTTAAACACACTTATTTTAGTTGACAAAGTCATAATTCACATCCACCAGTCATTTATAGTCAAAAGATTAAATGTTAACATTTCATCCATATTGACCATTTTGGGATCGTTCGACATGTCCGGAGTCATCGTTTTTCATCCGAAAATTGATTTTTTGGACTTTACCAAAAATGATTTAAAATGTCAATTGGATTGTGCCTCATGTTGAATAACCACTTTTTAAACCCTCAGAGTGACCAGAATTGCCATTTTTACAGAGTTTTGATTACTCAAAAGCTTCAATTTTGACCCCTTTGAGGCACAGAAATGACTTTAAACACACTTATTTTAGTTGACAAAGTCATAATTCACATTCAACAGTCATTTAGAGTCCAAAGATTAAATGTTAAAATTTCATCCATATTGACCATTTTGGGATCGTTCGACATGTCCGGAGTCATCGTTTTTCATCCGAAAATTGATTTTTGGACTGTACCAAAAATGATTAAAAATGTCAATTGGATCGTGCCTCATGTTGAATAACCACTTTTTAAACCCTCAGAGTGACCAAAATTGCCATTTTTACAGAGTTTTGCTTACTCAAAAGCTTCAATTTTGACCTGTTTCAGGCACAGAAATAACTTTAAACACACTTATTTTAGTTGACAAAGTCATAATTCACATCCACCAGTCATTTACAGTCAAAAGATTAAATGTTAACATTTCATCCATATTGACCATTTTGGGATCGTTCGACATGTCCTGAGTCATCGTTTTTCATCCGAAAATTGATTTTTGGACTGTACCAAAAATGATTAAAAATGTCAATTGGATCGTGCCTCATGTTGAATAACCACTTTTTAAACCCTCAGAGTGACCAAAATTACCATTTTTACAGAGTTTTGCTTACTCAAAAGCTTCAATTTTGACCCGTTTCAGGCACAGAAATAACTTTAAACACACTTATTTTAGTTGACAAAGTCATAATTCACATCCAACAGTCATTTACAGTCAAAAGATTAAATGTTAAAATTTCATCCATATTGACCATTTTGTGAACGTTCGACATGTCCGGAGTCATCGTTTTTCATCCGAAAATTGATTTTTGGACTGTACCAAAATGATTAAAAATGTCAATTGGATCGTACCTCATGTTGAATAACCACTTTTTAAACCCTCAGAGTGACCAAAATTGCCATTTTTACAGAGTTTTGATTACTCAAAAGCTGCAATTTTGACCCCTTTGAGGCACAGAAATGACTTTAAACACACTTATTTTAGTTGACAAAGTCATAATTCACATCCAACAGTCATTTAGAGTCAAAAGATTAAATGTTAAAATTTCATCATTATGGACCATTTTGTGAACGTTCGACAGGTCCGGAGTCATCGTTTTTCATCCGAAAATTGATTTTTTGACTGTACCAAAAATGATTCAAAATGTCAATTGGATCGTGCCTCATGTTGAATAACCACTTTTTAAACACTCAGAGTGACCAAAATTGCCATTTTTACAGAGTTTTGCTTTCTCAAAAGCTTCAATTTTGACCCGTTTCAGGCACAGAAATGACTTTAAACACACTTATTTTAGTTGACAAAGTCATAATTCACATCCAACAGTAATTTACAGTCAAAAGATTAAATGTTAACATTTCATCCATATTGAATATTTTGGGATCGTTCGACATGTCCGGAGTCATCGTTTTTCATCCGAAAATTGATTTTTTGGACTGTACCAAAAATGATTCAAAATGTCAATTGGATCGTGCCTCATGTTGAATAACCACTTTTTAAAGCCTCAGAGTGACCAAAATTGCCATTTTTACAGAGTTTTGATTACTCAAAAGCTTCAATTTTGACCCCTTTGAGGCACAGAAATGACTTTAAACACACTTATTTTAGTTGACAAAGTCATAATTCACATCCAACAGTCATTTAGAGTCAAAAGATTAAATGTTAAAATTTCATCCATATTGACCATTTTGGGATCGTTCGACATGTCCGGAGTCATCGTTTTTCATCCGAAAATTGATTTTTTGGACTTTACCAAAAATGATTTAAAATGTCAATTGGATTGTGCCTCATGTTGAATAACCACTTTTTAAACCCTCAGAGTGACCAGAATTGCCATTTTTACAGAGTTTTGATTACTCAAAAGCTTCAATTTTGACCCCTTTGAGGCACAGAAATGACTTTAAACACACTTATTTTAGTTGACAAAGTCATAATTCACATCCAACAGTCATTTAGAGTCCAAAGATTAAATGTTAAAATTTCATCCATATTGACCATTTTGGGATCGTTCGACATGTCCGGAGTCAACGTTTTTCATCCGAAAATTGATTTTTTGGACTTTACCAAAAATGATTCAAAATGTCAATTGGATTGTGCCTCATGTTGAATAACCACTTTTTAAACCCTCACAGTGACCAAAATTTGCCATTTTTACAGAGTTTTGATTACTCAAAAGCTTCAATTTTGACCCATTTCAGGCACAGAAATGACTTTAAACACACTTATTTTAGTTGACAAAGTCATAATTCACATCCACCAGTCATTTACAGTCAAAAGATTAAATGTTAACATTTCATCCATATTGACCATTTTGGGATCGTTCGACATGTCCGGAGTCATCGTTTTTCATCCGAAAATTGATTTTTGGACTGTACCAAAAATGATTAAAAATGTCAATTGGATTGTGCCTCATGTTGAATAACCACTTTTTAAACCCTCAGAGTGACCAAAATTGCCATTTTTACAGAGTTTTGCTTACTCAAAAGCTTCAATTTTGACCCGTTTCAGGCACAGAAATAACTTTAAACACACTTATTTTAGTTGACAAAGTCATAATTCACATCCAACAGTCATTTACAGTCAAAAGATTAAATGTTAAAATTTCATCCATATTGACCATTTTGTGAACGTTCGACATGTCCGGAGTCATCGTTTTTCATCCGAAAATTGATTTTTGGACTGTACCAAAATGATTACAAATGTCAATTGGATCGTGCCTCATGTTGAATAACCACTTTTTAAACCCTCAGAGTGACCAAAATTGCCATTTTTACAGAGTTTTGCTTACTCAAAAGCGTCAATTTTGACCCGTTTCTGGCACAGAAATAACTTTAAACACACTTATTTTAGTTGACAGAGTCATAATTCACATCCAACAGTCATTTACATTCAAAAGACTAAATGTTAAAATTTCATCCATATTGACCATTTTGGGATCGTTCGACATGTCCGGAGTCATCGTTTTTCATCCGAAAATTGATTTTTTGGACTGTACCAAAAATGATTCAAAATGTCAATTGGATCGTGCCTCATGTTGAATAACCACTTTTTAAACCCTCACAGTGACCAAAATTTGCCATTTTTACAGAGTTTTGATTACTCAAAAGCTGCAATTTTGACCCCTTTGAGGCACAGAAATGACTTTAAACACACTTATTTTAGTTGACAAAGTCATAATTCACATCCAACAGTCATTTAGAGTCAAAAGATTAAATGTTAAAATTTCATCATTATGGACCATTTTGTGAACGTTCGACAGGTCCGGAGTCATCGTTTTTCATCCGAAAATTGATTTTTTGACTGTACCAAAAATGATTCAAAATGTCAATTGGATCGTGCCTCATGTTGAATAACCACTTTTTAAACCCTCAGAGTGACCAAAATTGCCATTTTTACAGAGTTTTGCTTTCTCAAAAGCTTCAATTTTGACCCGTTTCAGGCACAGAAATGACTTTAAACACACTTATTTTAGTTGACAAAGTCATAATTCACATCCAACAGTCATTTACAGTCAAAAGATTAAATGTTAAAATTTCATCCATATTGACCATTTTGGGATCGTTCGACATGTCCGGAGTCATCGTTTTTCATCCAAAAATTGATTTTTTGGACTGTACAAAAAATGATTCAAAATGTCAATTGGATCGTGCCTCATGTTGAATAACCACTTTTTAAAGCCTCAGAGTGACCAAAATTGCCATTTTTACAGAGTTTTGATTACTCAAAAGCTTCAATTTTGACCCCTTTGAGGCACAGAAATGACTTTAAACACACTTATTTTAGTTGACAAAGTCATAATTCACATCCAACAGTCATTTAGAGTCAAAAGATTAAATGTTAAAATTTCATCCATATTGACCATTTTGGGATCGTTCGACATGTCCGGAGTCATTGTTTTTCATCCGAAAATTGATTTTTTGGACTTTACCAAAAATGATTCAAAATGTCAATTGGATTGTGCCTCATGTTGAATAACCACTTTTTAAACCCTCAGAGAGACCAAAATGGCCATTTTTACAGAGTTTTGATTACTCAAAAGCTTCAATTTTGACCCCTTTGAGGCACAGAAATGACTTTAAACACACTTATTTTAGTTGACAAAGTCATAATTTACATCCAACAGTCATTTACAGTCAAAAGATTAAATGTTAAAATTTCATCCATATTGACCATTTTGGGATCGTTCGACATGTCCGGAGTCATCGTTTTTCATCCGAAAATTTATTTTTTGGACTGTACCAAAAATGATTCAAAATGTCAATTGGATCGTGCCTCATGTTGAATAACCACTTTTTAAAGCCTCACAGTGACCAGAATTGCCATTTTTACAGAGTTTTGATTACTCAAAAGCTTCAATTTTGACCCTTTTGAGGCACAGAAATGACTTTAAACACACTTATTTTAGTTGACAAAGTCATAATTCACATCCAACAGTCATTTAGAGTCCAAAGATTAAATGTTAAAATTTCATCCATATTGACCATTTTGGGATCGTTCGACATGTCCGGAGTCATCGTTTTTCATCCGAAAATTGATTTTTTGGACTTTACCAAAAATGATTCAAAATGTCAATTGGATTGTGCCTCATGTTGAATAACCACTTTTTAAACCCTCACAGTGACCAAAATTTGCCATTTTTACAGAGTTTTGATTACTCAAAAGCTTCAATTTTGACCCCTTTCAGGCACAGAAATGACTTTAAACACACTTATTTTAGTTGACAAAGTCATAATTCACATCCACCAGTCATTTACAGTCAAAAGATTAAATGTTAAAATTTCATCCATATTGACCATTTTGGGATCGTTCGACATGTCCGGAGTCATCGTTTTTCATCCGAAAATTGATTTTTTGGACTGTACCAAAAATGATTCAAAATGTCAATTGGATCGTGCCTCATGTTGAATAATCACTTTTTAAAGACTCACAGTGGCCAAAATTGCCATTTTTACAGAGTTTTGATTACTCAAAAGCTTCAATTTTGACCCCTTTCAGGCACAGAAATGACTTTAAACACACTTATTTTAGTTGACAAAGTCATAATTCACATCCACCAGTCATTTACAGTCAAAAGATTAAATGTTAAAATTTCATCCATATTGACCATTTTGGGATCGTTCGACATGTCCGGAGTCATCGTTTTTCATCGAAAAATGATTTTTTGGACTGTACCAAAAAGGATTCAAAATGTTAATTGGATCGTGCCTCATGTTGAATAACCACTTTTTAAACCCTCACAGTGACCAAAATTGCCAATTTTACAGAGTTTTGCTTACTCAAAAGCTTCAATTTTGACCCATTTCAGGCACAGAAATGACTTTAAACACACTTATTTTAGTTGACAAAGTCATAATTCACATCCAACAGTCATTTAGAGTCAAAAGATTAAATGTTAAAATTTCATCCATATTGACCATTTCGGGATCGTTCGACATGTCCGGAGTCATCGTTTTTCATCCGAAAATTGATTTTTGGACTGTACCAAAAATGATTAAAAATGTCAATTGGATCGTGCCTCATGTTGAATAACCACTTTTTAAACCCTCAGTGTGACCAAAATTGCCATTTTTACAGAGTTTTGCTTACTCAAAAGCGTCAATTTTGACCCGTTTCAGGCACAGAAATAACTTTAAACACACTTATTTTAGTTGACAGATTCATAATTCACATCCAACAGTCATTTACAGTCAAAAGACTAAATGTTAAAATTTCATCCATATTGACCATTTCGGGATCGTTCGACATGTCCGGAGTCATCGTTTTTCATCCGAAAATTGATTTTTTGGACTGTACCAAAAATGATTCAAAATGTCAATTGGATCGTGCCTCATGTTGAATAACCACTTTTTAAACCCTCACAGTGACCAAAATTTGCCATTTTTACAGAGTTTTGATTACTCAAAAGCTGCAATTTTGACCCCTTTGAGGCACAGAAATGACTTTAAACACACTTATTTTAGTTGACAAAGTCATAATTCACATCCAACAGTCATTTAGAGTCAAAAGATTAAATGTTAAAATTTCATCATTATGGACCATTTTGTGAACGTTCGACAGGTCCGGAGTCATCGTTTTTCATCCGAAAATTGATTTTTTGACTGTACCAAAAATGATTCAAATTGTCAATTGGATCGTGCCTCATGTTGAATAACCACTTTTTAAACACTCAGAGTGACCAAAATTGCCATTTTTACAGAGTTTTGCTTTCTCAAAAGCTTCAATTTTGACCCGTTTCAGGCACAGAAATGACTTTAAACACACTTATTTTAGTTGACAAAGTCATAATTCACATCCAACAGTAATTTACAGTCAAAAGATTAAATGTTAACATTTCATCCATATTGAATATTTTGGGATCGTTCGACATGTCCGGAGTCATCGTTTTTCATCCGAAAATTGATTTTTTGGACTGTACCAAAAATGATTCAAAATGTCAATTGGATCGTGCCTCATGTTGAATAACCACTTTTTAAAGCCTCAGAGTGACCAAAATTGCCATTTTTACAGAGTTTTGATTACTCAAAAGCTTCAATTTTGACCCCTTTGAGGCACAGAAATGACTTTAAACACACTTATTTTAGTGGACAAAGTCATAATTCACATCCAACAGTCATTTAGAGTCAAAAGATTAAATGTTAAAATTTCATCCATATTGACCATTTTGGGATCGTTCGACATGTCCGGAGTCATCGTTTTTCATCCGAAAATTGATTTTTTGGACTTTACCAAAAATGATTTAAAATGTCAATTGGATTGTGCCTCATGTTGAATAACCACTTTTTAAACCCTCAGAGTGACCAGAATTGCCATTTTTACAGAGTTTTGATTACTCAAAAGCTTCAATTTTGACCCCTTTGAGGCACAGAAATGACTTTAAACACACTTATTTTAGTTGACAAAGTCATAATTCACATCCAACAGTCATTTAGAGTCCAAAGATTAAATGTTAAAATTTCATCCATATTGACCATTTTGGGATCGTTCGACATGTCCGGAGTCAACGTTTTTCATCCGAAAATTGATTTTTTGGACTTTACCAAAAATGATTCAAAATGTCAATTGGATTGTGCCTCATGTTGAATAACCACTTTTTAAACCCTCACAGTGACCAAAATTTGCCATTTTTACAGAGTTTTGATTACTCAAAAGCTTCAATTTTGACCCATTTCAGGCACAGAAATGACTTTAAACACACTTATTTTAGTTGACAAAGTCATAATTCACATCCACCAGTCATTTATAGTCAAAAGATTAAATGTTAACATTTCATCCATATTGACCATTTTGGGATCGTTCGACATGTCCGGAGTCATCGTTTTTCATCCGAAAATTGATTTTTTGGACTTTACCAAAAATGATTTAAAATGTCAATTGGATTGTGCCTCATGTTGAATAACCACTTTTTAAACCCTCAGAGTGACCAGAATTGCCATTTTTACAGAGTTTTGATTACTCAAAAGCTTCAATTTTGACCCCTTTGAGGCACAGAAATGACTTTAAACACACTTATTTTAGTTGACAAAGTCATAATTCACATTCAACAGTCATTTAGAGTCCAAAGATTAAATGTTAAAATTTCATCCATATTGACCATTTTGGGATCGTTCGACATGTCCGGAGTCATCGTTTTTCATCCGAAAATTGATTTTTGGACTGTACCAAAAATGATTAAAAATGTCAATTGGATCGTGCCTCATGTTGAATAACCACTTTTTAAACCCTCAGAGTGACCAAAATTGCCATTTTTACAGAGTTTTGCTTACTCAAAAGCTTCAATTTTGACCTGTTTCAGGCACAGAAATAACTTTAAACACACTTATTTTAGTTGACAAAGTCATAATTCACATCCACCAGTCATTTACAGTCAAAAGATTAAATGTTAACATTTCATCCATATTGACCATTTTGGGATCGTTCGACATGTCCTGAGTCATCGTTTTTCATCCGAAAATTGATTTTTGGACTGTACCAAAAATGATTAAAAATGTCAATTGGATCGTGCCTCATGTTGAATAACCACTTTTTAAACCCTCAGAGTGACCAAAATTACCATTTTTACAGAGTTTTGCTTACTCAAAAGCTTCAATTTTGACCCGTTTCAGGCACAGAAATAACTTTAAACACACTTATTTTAGTTGACAAAGTCATAATTCACATCCAACAGTCATTTACAGTCAAAAGATTAAATGTTAAAATTTCATCCATATTGACCATTTTGTGAACGTTCGACATGTCCGGAGTCATCGTTTTTCATCCGAAAATTGATTTTTGGACTGTACCAAAATGATTAAAAATGTCAATTGGATCGTACCTCATGTTGAATAACCACTTTTTAAACCCTCAGAGTGACCAAAATTGCCATTTTTACAGAGTTTTGATTACTCAAAAGCTGCAATTTTGACCCCTTTGAGGCACAGAAATGACTTTAAACACACTTATTTTAGTTGACAAAGTCATAATTCACATCCAACAGTCATTTAGAGTCAAAAGATTAAATGTTAAAATTTCATCATTATGGACCATTTTGTGAACGTTCGACAGGTCCGGAGTCATCGTTTTTCATCCGAAAATTGATTTTTTGACTGTACCAAAAATGATTCAAAATGTCAATTGGATCGTGCCTCATGTTGAATAACCACTTTTTAAACACTCAGAGTGACCAAAATTGCCATTTTTACAGAGTTTTGCTTTCTCAAAAGCTTCAATTTTGACCCGTTTCAGGCACAGAAATGACTTTAAACACACTTATTTTAGTTGACAAAGTCATAATTCACATCCAACAGTAATTTACAGTCAAAAGATTAAATGTTAACATTTCATCCATATTGAATATTTTGGGATCGTTCGACATGTCCGGAGTCATCGTTTTTCATCCGAAAATTGATTTTTTGGACTGTACCAAAAATGATTCAAAATGTCAATTGGATCGTGCCTCATGTTGAATAACCACTTTTTAAAGCCTCAGAGTGACCAAAATTGCCATTTTTACAGAGTTTTGATTACTCAAAAGCTTCAATTTTGACCCCTTTGAGGCACAGAAATGACTTTAAACACACTTATTTTAGTTGACAAAGTCATAATTCACATCCAACAGTCATTTAGAGTCAAAAGATTAAATGTTAAAATTTCATCCATATTGACCATTTTGGGATCGTTCGACATGTCCGGAGTCATCGTTTTTCATCCGAAAATTGATTTTTTGGACTTTACCAAAAATGATTTAAAATGTCAATTGGATTGTGCCTCATGTTGAATAACCACTTTTTAAACCCTCAGAGTGACCAGAATTGCCATTTTTACAGAGTTTTGATTACTCAAAAGCTTCAATTTTGACCCCTTTGAGGCACAGAAATGACTTTAAACACACTTATTTTAGTTGACAAAGTCATAATTCACATCCAACAGTCATTTAGAGTCCAAAGATTAAATGTTAAAATTTCATCCATATTGACCATTTTGGGATCGTTCGACATGTCCGGAGTCAACGTTTTTCATCCGAAAATTGATTTTTTGGACTTTACCAAAAATGATTCAAAATGTCAATTGGATTGTGCCTCATGTTGAATAACCACTTTTTAAACCCTCACAGTGACCAAAATTTGCCATTTTTACAGAGTTTTGATTACTCAAAAGCTTCAATTTTGACCCATTTCAGGCACAGAAATGACTTTAAACACACTTATTTTAGTTGACAAAGTCATAATTCACATCCACCAGTCATTTACAGTCAAAAGATTAAATGTTAACATTTCATCCATATTGACCATTTTGGGATCGTTCGACATGTCCGGAGTCATCGTTTTTCATCCGAAAATTGATTTTTGGACTGTACCAAAAATGATTAAAAATGTCAATTGGATTGTGCCTCATGTTGAATAACCACTTTTTAAACCCTCAGAGTGACCAAAATTGCCATTTTTACAGAGTTTTGCTTACTCAAAAGCTTCAATTTTGACCCGTTTCAGGCACAGAAATAACTTTAAACACACTTATTTTAGTTGACAAAGTCATAATTCACATCCAACAGTCATTTACAGTCAAAAGATTAAATGTTAAAATTTCATCCATATTGACCATTTTGTGAACGTTCGACATGTCCGGAGTCATCGTTTTTCATCCGAAAATTGATTTTTGGACTGTACCAAAATGATTACAAATGTCAATTGGATCGTGCCTCATGTTGAATAACCACTTTTTAAACCCTCAGAGTGACCAAAATTGCCATTTTTACAGAGTTTTGCTTACTCAAAAGCGTCAATTTTGACCCGTTTCTGGCACAGAAATAACTTTAAACACACTTATTTTAGTTGACAGAGTCATAATTCACATCCAACAGTCATTTACATTCAAAAGACTAAATGTTAAAATTTCATCCATATTGACCATTTTGGGATCGTTCGACATGTCCGGAGTCATCGTTTTTCATCCGAAAATTGATTTTTTGGACTGTACCAAAAATGATTCAAAATGTCAATTGGATCGTGCCTCATGTTGAATAACCACTTTTTAAACCCTCACAGTGACCAAAATTTGCCATTTTTACAGAGTTTTGATTACTCAAAAGCTGCAATTTTGACCCCTTTGAGGCACAGAAATGACTTTAAACACACTTATTTTAGTTGACAAAGTCATAATTCACATCCAACAGTCATTTAGAGTCAAAAGATTAAATGTTAAAATTTCATCATTATGGACCATTTTGTGAACGTTCGACAGGTCCGGAGTCATCGTTTTTCATCCGAAAATTGATTTTTTGACTGTACCAAAAATGATTCAAAATGTCAATTGGATCGTGCCTCATGTTGAATAACCACTTTTTAAACCCTCAGAGTGACCAAAATTGCCATTTTTACAGAGTTTTGCTTTCTCAAAAGCTTCAATTTTGACCCGTTTCAGGCACAGAAATGACTTTAAACACACTTATTTTAGTTGACAAAGTCATAATTCACATCCAACAGTCATTTACAGTCAAAAGATTAAATGTTAAAATTTCATCCATATTGACCATTTTGGGATCGTTCGACATGTCCGGAGTCATCGTTTTTCATCCAAAAATTGATTTTTTGGACTGTACAAAAAATGATTCAAAATGTCAATTGGATCGTGCCTCATGTTGAATAACCACTTTTTAAAGCCTCAGAGTGACCAAAATTGCCATTTTTACAGAGTTTTGATTACTCAAAAGCTTCAATTTTGACCCCTTTGAGGCACAGAAATGACTTTAAACACACTTATTTTAGTTGACAAAGTCATAATTCACATCCAACAGTCATTTAGAGTCAAAAGATTAAATGTTAAAATTTCATCCATATTGACCATTTTGGGATCGTTCGACATGTCCGGAGTCATTGTTTTTCATCCGAAAATTGATTTTTTGGACTTTACCAAAAATGATTCAAAATGTCAATTGGATTGTGCCTCATGTTGAATAACCACTTTTTAAACCCTCAGAGAGACCAAAATGGCCATTTTTACAGAGTTTTGATTACTCAAAAGCTTCAATTTTGACCCCTTTGAGGCACAGAAATGACTTTAAACACACTTATTTTAGTTGACAAAGTCATAATTTACATCCAACAGTCATTTACAGTCAAAAGATTAAATGTTAAAATTTCATCCATATTGACCATTTTGGGATCGTTCGACATGTCCGGAGTCATCGTTTTTCATCCGAAAATTTATTTTTTGGACTGTACCAAAAATGATTCAAAATGTCAATTGGATCGTGCCTCATGTTGAATAACCACTTTTTAAAGCCTCACAGTGACCAGAATTGCCATTTTTACAGAGTTTTGATTACTCAAAAGCTTCAATTTTGACCCTTTTGAGGCACAGAAATGACTTTAAACACACTTATTTTAGTTGACAAAGTCATAATTCACATCCAACAGTCATTTAGAGTCCAAAGATTAAATGTTAAAATTTCATCCATATTGACCATTTTGGGATCGTTCGACATGTCCGGAGTCATCGTTTTTCATCCGAAAATTGATTTTTTGGACTTTACCAAAAATGATTCAAAATGTCAATTGGATTGTGCCTCATGTTGAATAACCACTTTTTAAACCCTCACAGTGACCAAAATTTGCCATTTTTACAGAGTTTTGATTACTCAAAAGCTTCAATTTTGACCCCTTTCAGGCACAGAAATGACTTTAAACACACTTATTTTAGTTGACAAAGTCATAATTCACATCCACCAGTCATTTACAGTCAAAAGATTAAATGTTAAAATTTCATCCATATTGACCATTTTGGGATCGTTCGACATGTCCGGAGTCATCGTTTTTCATCCGAAAATTGATTTTTTGGACTGTACCAAAAATGATTCAAAATGTCAATTGGATCGTGCCTCATGTTGAATAATCACTTTTTAAAGACTCACAGTGGCCAAAATTGCCATTTTTACAGAGTTTTGATTACTCAAAAGCTTCAATTTTGACCCCTTTCAGGCACAGAAATGACTTTAAACACACTTATTTTAGTTGACAAAGTCATAATTCACATCCACCAGTCATTTACAGTCAAAAGATTAAATGTTAAAATTTCATCCATATTGACCATTTTGGGATCGTTCGACATGTCCGGAGTCATCGTTTTTCATCGAAAAATGATTTTTTGGACTGTACCAAAAAGGATTCAAAATGTTAATTGGATCGTGCCTCATGTTGAATAACCACTTTTTAAACCCTCACAGTGACCAAAATTGCCAATTTTACAGAGTTTTGCTTACTCAAAAGCTTCAATTTTGACCCATTTCAGGCACAGAAATGACTTTAAACACACTTATTTTAGTTGACAAAGTCATAATTCACATCCAACAGTCATTTAGAGTCAAAAGATTAAATGTTAAAATTTCATCCATATTGACCATTTCGGGATCGTTCGACATGTCCGGAGTCATCGTTTTTCATCCGAAAATTGATTTTTGGACTGTACCAAAAATGATTAAAAATGTCAATTGGATCGTGCCTCATGTTGAATAACCACTTTTTAAACCCTCAGTGTGACCAAAATTGCCATTTTTACAGAGTTTTGCTTACTCAAAAGCGTCAATTTTGACCCGTTTCAGGCACAGAAATAACTTTAAACACACTTATTTTAGTTGACAGATTCATAATTCACATCCAACAGTCATTTACAGTCAAAAGACTAAATGTTAAAATTTCATCCATATTGACCATTTCGGGATCGTTCGACATGTCCGGAGTCATCGTTTTTCATCCGAAAATTGATTTTTTGGACTGTACCAAAAATGATTCAAAATGTCAATTGGATCGTGCCTCATGTTGAATAACCACTTTTTAAACCCTCACAGTGACCAAAATTTGCCATTTTTACAGAGTTTTGATTACTCAAAAGCTGCAATTTTGACCCCTTTGAGGCACAGAAATGACTTTAAACACACTTATTTTAGTTGACAAAGTCATAATTCACATCCAACAGTCATTTAGAGTCAAAAGATTAAATGTTAAAATTTCATCATTATAGACCATTTTGTGAACGTTCGACAGGTCCGGAGTCATCGTTTTTCATCCGAAAATTGATTTTTTGACTGTACCAAAAATGATTCAAAATGTCAATTGGATCGTGCCTCATGTTGAATAACCACTTTTTAAACCCTCAGAGTGACCAAAATTGCCATTTTTACAGAGTTTTGCTTACTCAAAAGCTTCAATTTTGACCCGTTTCAGGCACAGAAATGACTTTAAACACACTTATTTTAGTTGACAAAGTCATAATTCACATCCAACAGTCATTTACAGTCAAAATATTAAATGTTAAAATTTCATCCATATTGACCATTTTGGGATCGTTCGACATGTCCGGAGTCATCGTTTTTCATCCAAAAATTGATTTTTTGGACTGTACCAAAAATGATTCAAAATGTCAATTGGATCGTGCCTCATGTTGAATAACCACTTTTTAAAGCCTCAGAGTGACCAAAATTGCCATTTTTACAGAGTTTTGATTACTCAAAAGCTTCAATTTTGACCCCTTTGAGGCACAGAAATGACTTTAAACACACTTATTTTAGTTGACAAAGTCATAATTCACATTCAACAGTCATTTAGAGTCAAAAGATTAAATGTTAAAATTTCATCCATATTGACCATTTTGGGATCGTTCGACATGTCCGGAGTCATTGTTTTTCATCCGAAAATTGATTTTTTGGACTTTACCAAAAATGATTCAAAATGTCAATTGGATTGTGCCTCATGTTGAATAACCACTTTTTAAACCCTCAGAGAGACCAAAATGGCCATTTTTACAGAGTTTTGCTTACTCAAAAGCTTCAATTTTGACCCGTTTCAGGCACAGAAATGACTTTAAACAAACTTATTTTAGTTGACAAAGTCATAATTCACATCCAACAGTCATTTACAGTCCAAAGATTAAATGTTAAAATTTCATCCATATTGACCATTTTGGGATCGTTCGACATGTCCGGAGTCATCGTTTTTCATCCGAAAATTGATTTTTTGGACTGTACCAAAAATGATTCAAAATGTCAATTGGATCGTGCCTCATGTTGAATAACCACTTTTTAAAACCTCACAGTGACCAAAATTGCCATTTTTACAGAGTTTTGATTACTCAAAAGCTTCAATTTTGACCCCTTTCAGGCACAGAAATGACTTTAAACACACTTATTTTAGTTGACAAAGTCATAATTCACATCCACCAGTCATTTACAGTCAAAAGATTAAATGTTAAAATGTCATCCATATTGACCATTTTGGGATCGTTCGACATGTCCGGAGTCATCGTTTTTCATCCGAAAATTGATTTTTTGGACTGTACCAAAAATGATTAAAAATGTCAATTGGATCGTGCCTCATGTTGAATAACCACTTTTTAAACCCTCAGAGTGACCAAAATTCCCATTTTTACAGAGTTTTGCTTACTCAAAAGCTTCAATTTTGACCCGTTTCAGGCACAGAAATAACTTTAAACACACTTATTTTAGTTGACAAAGTCATAATTCACATCCAACAGTCATTTACAGTCAAAAGATTAAATGTTAAAATTTTATCCATATTGACCATTTTGTGAACGTTCGACATGTCCGGAGTCATCGTTTTTCATCCGAAAATTGATTTTTTGACTGTACCAAAAATGATTCAAAATGTCAATTGGATCGTGCCTCATGTTGAATAACCACTTTTTAAACCCTCAGAGTGACCAAAATTGCCATTTTTACAGAGTTTTGCTTACTCAAAAGCTTCAATTTTGACCTGTTTCAGGCACAGAAATAACTTTAAACACACTTATTTTAGTTGACAAAGTCATAATTCACATCCACCAGTCATTTACAGTCAAAAGAATAAATGTTAACATTTCATCCATATTGACCATTTTGGGATCGTTCGACATGTCCTGAGTCATCGTTTTTCATCCGAAAATTGATTTTTGGACTGTACCAAAAATGATTAAAAATGTCAATTGGATCGTGCCTCATGTTGAATAACCACTTTTTAAACCCTCAGAGTGACCAAAATTACCATTTTTACAGAGTTTTGCTTACTCAAAAGCTTCAATTTTGACCCGTTTCAGGCACAGAAATAACTTTAAACACACTTATTTTAGTTGACAAAGTCATAATTCACATCCAACAGTCATTTACAGTCAAAAGATTAAATGTTAAAATTTCATCCATATTGACCATTTTGTGAACGTTCGACATGTCCGGAGTCATCGTTTTTCATCCGAAAATTGATTTTTGGACTGTACCAAAATGATTAAAAATGTCAATTGGATCGTACCTCATGTTGAATAACCACTTTTTAAACCCTCAGAGTGACCAAAATTGCCATTTTTACAGAGTTTTGATTACTCAAAAGCTGCAATTTTGACCCCTTTGAGGCACAGAAATGACTTTAAACACACTTATTTTAGTTGACAAAGTCATAATTCACATCCAACAGTCATTTAGAGTCAAAAGATTAAATGTTAAAATTTCATCATTATGGACCATTTTGTGAACGTTCGACAGGTCCGGAGTCATCGTTTTTCATCCGAAAATTGATTTTTTGACTGTACCAAAAATGATTCAAAATGTCAATTGGATCGTGCCTCATGTTGAATAACCACTTTTTAAACCCTCAGAGTGACCAAAATTGCCATTTTTACAGAGTTTTGCTTTCTCAAAAGCTTCAATTTTGACCCGTTTCAGGCACAGAAATGACTTTAAACACACTTATTTTAGTTGACAAAGTCATAATTCACATCCAACAGTAATTTACAGTCAAAAGATTAAATGTTAACATTTCATCCATATTGAATATTTTGGGATCGTTCGACATGTCCGGAGTCATCGTTTTTCATCCGAAAATTGATTTTTTGGACTGTACCAAAAATGATTCAAAATGTCAATTGGATCGTGCCTCATGTTGAATAACCACTTTTTAAAGCCTCAGAGTGACCAAAATTGCCATTTTTACAGAGTTTTGATTACTCAAAAGCTTCAATTTTGACCCCTTTGAGGCACAGAAATGACTTTAAACACACTTATTTTAGTTGACAAAGTCATAATTCACATCCAACAGTCATTTAGAGTCCAAAGATTAAATGTTAAAATTTCATCCATATTGACCATTTTGGGATCGTTCGACATGTCCGGAGTCATCGTTTTTCATCCGAAAATGGATTTTTTGGACTGTACCAAAAATGATTCAAAATGTCAATTGGATCGTGCCTCATGTTGAATAACCCCTTTTTAAAGCCTCAGAGTGACCAAAATTGCCATTTTTACAGAGTTTTGATTACTCAAAAGCTTCAATTTTGACCCCTTTGAGGCACAGAAATGACTTTAAACACACTTATTTTAGTTGACAAAGTCATAATTCACATCCAACAGTCATTTAGAGTCAAAAGATTAAATGTTAAAATTTCATCCATATTGACCATTTTGGGATCGTTCGACATGTCCGGAGTCATCGTTTTTCATCCGAAAATTGATTTTTTGGACTTTACCAAAAATGATTTAAAATGTCAATTGGATTGTGCCTCATGTTGAATAACCACTTTTTAAACCCTCAGAGTGACCAGAATTGCCATTTTTACAGAGTTTTGATTACTCAAAAGCTTCAATTTTGACCCCTTTGAGGCACAGAAATGACTTTAAACACACTTATTTTAGTTGACAAAGTCATAATTCACATTCAACAGTCATTTAGAGTCCAAAGATTAAATGTTAAAATTTCATCCATATTGACCATTTTGGGATCGTTCGACATGTCCGGAGTCATCGTTTTTCATCCGAAAATTGATTTTTTGGACTTTACCAAAAATGATTCAAAATGTCAATTGGATTGTGCCTCATGTTGAATAACCACTTTTTAAACCCTCACAGTGACCAAAATTTGCCATTTTTACAGAGTTTTGATTACTCAAAAGCTTCAATTTTGACCCATTTCAGGCACAGAAATGACTTTAAACACACTTATTTTAGTTGACAAAGTCATAATTCACATCCACCAGTCATTTACAGTCAAAAGATTAAATGTTAACATTTCATCCATATTGACCATTTTGGGATCGTTCGACATGTCCGGAGTCATCGTTTTTCATCCGAAAATTGATTTTTGGACTGTACCAAAAATGATTAAAAATGTCAATTGGATCGTGCCTCATGTTGAATAACCACTTTTTAAACCCTCAGAGTGACCAAAATTGCCATTTTTACAGAGTTTTGCTTACTCAAAAGCTTCAATTTTGACCCGTTTCAGGCACAGAAATAACTTTAAACACACTTATTTTAGTTGACAAAGTCATAATTCACATCCACCAGTCATTTACAGTCAAAAGATTAAATGTTAACATTTCATCCATATTGACCATTTTGGGATCGTTCGACATGTCCTGAGTCATCGTTTTTCATCCGAAAATTGATTTTTGGACTGTACCAAAAATGATTAAAAATGTCAATTGGATCGTGCCTCATGTTGAATAACCACTTTTTAAACCCTCAGAGTGACCAAAATTACCATTTTTACAGAGTTTTGCTTACTCAAAAGCTTCAATTTTGACCCGTTTCAGGCACAGAAATAACTTTAAACACACTTATTTTAGTTGACAAAGTCATAATTCACATCCAACAGTCATTTACAGTCAAAAGATTAAATGTTAAAATTTCATCCATATTGACCATTTTGTGAACGTTCGACATGTCCGGAGTCATCGTTTTTCATCCGAAAATTGATTTTTTGGACTGTACCAAAAATGATTCAAAATGTCAATTGGATCGTGCCTCATGTTGAATAACCACTTTTTAAACCCTCACAGTGACCAAAATTTGCCATTTTTACAGAGTTTTGATTACTCAAAAGCTGCAATTTTGACCCCTTTGAGGCACAGAAATGACTTTAAACACACTTATTTTAGTTGACAAAGTCATAATTCACATCCAACAGTCATTTAGAGTCAAAAGATTAAATGTTAAAATTTCATCATTATGGACCATTTTGTGAACGTTCGACAGGTCCGGAGTCATCGTTTTTCATCCGAAAATTGATTTTTTGACTGTACCAAAAATGATTCAAAATGTCAATTGGATCGTGCCTCATGTTGAATAACCACTTTTTAAACACTCAGAGTGACCAAAATTGCCATTTTTACAGAGTTTTGCTTTCTCAAAAGCTTCAATTTTGACCCGTTTCAGGCACAGAAATGACTTTAAACACACTTATTTTAGTTGACAAAGTCATAATTCACATCCAACAGTAATTTACAGTCAAAAGATTAAATGTTAACATTTCATCCATATTGAATATTTTGGGATCGTTGGACATGTCCGGAGTCATCGTTTTTCATCCGAAAATTGATTTTTTGGACTGTACCAAAAATGATTCAAAATGTCAATTGGATCGTGCCTCATGTTGAATAACCACTTTTTAAAGCCTCAGAGTGACCAAAATTGCCATTTTTACAGAGTTTTGATTACTCAAAAGCTTCAATTTTGACCCCTTTGAGGCACAGAAATGACTTTAAACACACTTATTTTAGTGGACAAAGTCATAATTCACATCCAACAGTCATTTAGAGTCAAAAGATTAAATGTTAAAATTTCATCCATATTGACCATTTTGGGATCGTTCGACATGTCCGGAGTCATCGTTTTTCATCCGAAAATTGATTTTTTGGACTTTACCAAAAATGATTTAAAATGTCAATTGGATTGTGCCTCATGTTGAATAACCACTTTTTAAACCCTCAGAGTGACCAGAATTGCCATTTTTACAGAGTTTTGATTACTCAAAAGCTTCAATTTTGACCCCTTTGAGGCACAGAAATGACTTTAAACACACTTATTTTAGTTGACAAAGTCATAATTCACATCCAACAGTCATTTAGAGTCCAAAGATTAAATGTTAAAATTTCATCCATATTGACCATTTTGGGATCGTTCGACATGTCCGGAGTCAACGTTTTTCATCCGAAAATTGATTTTTTGGACTTTACCAAAAATGATTCAAAATGTCAATTGGATTGTGCCTCATGTTGAATAACCACTTTTTAAACCCTCACAGTGACCAAAATTTGCCATTTTTACAGAGTTTTGATTACTCAAAAGCTTCAATTTTGACCCATTTCAGGCACAGAAATGACTTTAAACACACTTATTTTAGTTGACAAAGTCATAATTCACATCCACCAGTCATTTACAGTCAAAAGATTAAATGTTAACATTTCATCCATATTGACCATTTTGGGATCGTTCGACATGTCCGGAGTCATCGTTTTTTCATCCGAAAATTGATTTTTTGGACTTTACCAAAAATGATTTAAAATGTCAATTGGATTGTGCCTCATGTTGAATAACCACTTTTTAAACCCTCAGAGTGACCAGAATT
The DNA here is from genome assembly GCF_964263255.1 of Lissotriton vulgaris. NCBI lineage: Eukaryota > Metazoa > Chordata > Amphibia > Caudata > Salamandridae > Lissotriton > Lissotriton vulgaris. The sequence goes on from NW_028247247.1 coordinate 559,647, forward strand.
GCCATTTTTACAGAGTTTTGATTACTCAAAAGCTTCAATTTTGACCCCTTTGAGGCACAGAAATGACTTTAAACACACTTATTTTAGTTGACAAAGTCATAATTCACATCCAACAGTCATTTAGAGTCCAAAGATTAAATGTTAAAATTTCATCCATATTGACCATTTTGGGATCGTTCGACATGTCCGGAGTCAACGTTTTTCATCCGAAAATTGATTTTTTGGACTTTACCAAAAATGATTCAAAATGTCAATTGGATTGTGCCTCATGTTGAATAACCACTTTTTAAACCCTCACAGTGACCAAAATTTGCCATTTTTACAGAGTTTTGATTACTCAAAAGCTTCAATTTTGACCCATTTCAGGCACAGAAATGACTTTAAACACACTTATTTTAGTTGACAAAGTCATAATTCACATCCACCAGTCATTTACAGTCAAAAGATTAAATGTTAACATTTCATCCATATTGACCATTTTGGGATCGTTCGACATGTCCGGAGTCATCGTTTTTCATCCGAAAATTGATTTTTGGACTGTACCAAAAATGATTAAAAATGTCAATTGGATCGTGCCTCATGTTGAATAACCACTTTTTAAACCCTCAGAGTGACCAAAATTGCCATTTTTACAGAGTTTTGCTTTCTCAAAAGCTTCAATTTTGACCCGTTTCAGGCACAGAAATGACTTTAAACACACTTATTTTAGTTGACAAAGTCATAATTCACATCCAACAGTAATTTACAGTCAAAAGATTAAATGTTAACATTTCATCCATATTGAATATTTTGGGATCGTTCGACATGTCCGGAGTCATCGTTTTTCATCCGAAAATTGATTTTTTGGACTGTACCAAAAATGATTCAAAATGTCGATTGGATCGTGCCTCATGTTGAATAACCACTTTTCAAACCCTCAGAGTGACCAGAATTGCCATTTTTACAGAGTTTTGATTACTCAAAAGCTTCAATTTTGACCCCTTTGAGGCACAGAAATGACTTTAAACACACTTATTTTAGTTGACAAAGTCATAATTCACATCCAACAGTCATTTAGAGTCCAAAGATTAAATGTTAAAATTTCATCCATATTGACCATTTTGGGATCGTTCGACATGTCCGGAGTCATCGTTTTTCATCCGAAAATGGATTTTTTGGACTGTACCAAAAATGATTCAAAATGTCAATTGGATCGTGCCTCATGTTGAATAACCCCTTTTTAAAGCCTCAGAGTGACCAAAATTGCCATTTTTACAGAGTTTTGATTACTCAAAAGCTTCAATTTTGACCCCTTTGAGGCACAGAAATGACTTTAAACACACTTATTTTAGTTGACAAAGTCATAATTCACATCCAACAGTCATTTAGAGTCAAAAGATTAAATGTTAAAATTTCATCCATATTGACCATTTTGGGATCGTTCGACATGTCCGGAGTCATCGTTTTTCATCCGAAAATTGATTTTTTGGACTTTACCAAAAATGATTTAAAATGTCAATTGGATTGTGCCTCATGTTGAATAACCACTTTTTAAACCCTCAGAGTGACCAGAATTGCCATTTTTACAGAGTTTTGATTACTCAAAAGCTTCAATTTTGACCCCTTTGAGGCACAGAAATGACTTTAAACACACTTATTTTAGTTGACAAAGTCATAATTCACATTCAACAGTCATTTAGAGTCCAAAGATTAAATGTTAAAATTTCATCCATATTGACCATTTTGGGATCGTTCGACATGTCCGGAGTCATCGTTTTTCATCCGAAAATTGATTTTTTGGACTTTACCAAAAATGATTCAAAATGTCAATTGGATTGTGCCTCATGTTGAATAACCACTTTTTAAACCCTCACAGTGACCAAAATTTGCCATTTTTACAGAGTTTTGATTACTCAAAAGCTTCAATTTTGACCCATTTCAGGCACAGAAATGACTTTAAACACACTTATTTTAGTTGACAAAGTCATAATTCACATCCACCAGTCATTTACAGTCAAAAGATTAAATGTTAGCATTTCATCCATATTGACCATTTTGGGATCGTTCGACATGTCCGGAGTCATCGTTTTTCATCCGAAAATTGATTTTTGGACTGTACCAAAAATGATTAAAAATGTCAATTGGATCGTGCCTCATGTTGAATAACCACTTTTTAAACCCTCAGAGTGACCAAAATTGCCATTTTTACAGAGTTTTGCTTACTCAAAAGCTTCAATTTTGACCCGTTTCAGGCACAGAAATAACTTTAAACACACTTATTTTAGTTGACAAAGTCATAATTCACATCCACCAGTCATTTACAGTCAAAAGATTAAATGTTAACATTTCATCCATATTGACCATTTTGGGATCGTTCGACATGTCCTGAGTCATCGTTTTTCATCCGAAAATTGATTTTTGGACTGTACCAAAAATGATTAAAAATGTCAATTGGATCGTGCCTCATGTTGAATAACCACTTTTTAAACCCTCAGAGTGACCAAAATTACCATTTTTACAGAGTTTTGCTTACTCAAAAGCTTCAATTTTGACCCGTTTCAGGCACAGAAATAACTTTAAACACACTTATTTTAGTTGACAAAGTCATAATTCACATCCAACAGTCATTTACAGTCAAAAGATTAAATGTTAAAATTTCATCCATATTGACCATTTTGTGAACGTTCGACATGTCCGGAGTCATTGTTTTTCATCCGAAAATTGATTTTTTGGACTGTACCAAAAATGATTCAAAATGTCAATTGGATCGTGCCTCATGTTGAATAACCACTTTTTAAACCCTCACAGTGACCAAAATTTGCCATTTTTACAGAGTTTTGATTACTCAAAAGCTTCAATTTTGACCCGTTTCAGGCACAGAAATAACTTTAAACACACTTATTTTAGTTGACAAAGTCATAATTCACATCCAACAGTCATTTACAGTCAAAAGATTAAATGTTAAAATTTCATCCATATTGACCATTTTGTGAACGTTCGACATGTCCGGAGTCATCGTTTTTCATCCGAAAATTGATTTTTTGGACTGTACCAAAAATGATTCAAAATGTCAATTGGATCGTGCCTCATGTTGAATAACCACTTTTTAAACCCTCACAGTGACCAAAATTTGCCATTTTTACAGAGTTTTGATTACTCAAAAGCTGCAATTTTGACCCCTTTGAGGCACAGAAATGACTTTAAACACACTTATTTTAGTTGACAAAGTCATAATTCACATCCAACAGTCATTTAGAGTCAAAAGATTAAATGTTAAAATTTCATCATTATGGACCATTTTGTGAACGTTCGACAGGTCCGGAGTCATCGTTTTTCATCCGAAAATTGATTTTTTGACTGTACCAAAAATGATTCAAATTGTCAATTGGATCGTGCCTCATGTTGAATAACCACTTTTTAAACACTCAGAGTGACCAAAATTGCCATTTTTACAGAGTTTTGCTTTCTCAAAAGCTTCAATTTTGACCCGTTTCAGGCACAGAAATGACTTTAAACACACTTATTTTAGTTGACAAAGTCATAATTCACATCCAACAGTAATTTACAGTCAAAAGATTAAATGTTAACATTTCATCCATATTGAATATTTTGGGATCGTTCGACATGTCCGGAGTCATCGTTTTTCATCCGAAAATTGATTTTTTGGACTGTACCAAAAATGATTCAAAATGTCAATTGGATCGTGCCTCATGTTGAATAACCACTTTTTAAAGCCTCAGAGTGACCAAAATTGCCATTTTTACAGAGTTTTGATTACTCAAAAGCTTCAATTTTGACCCCTTTGAGGCACAGAAATGACTTTAAACACACTTATTTTAGTGGACAAAGTCATAATTCACATCCAACAGTCATTTAGAGTCAAAAGATTAAATGTTAAAATTTCATCCATATTGACCATTTTGGGATCGTTCGACATGTCCGGAGTCATCGTTTTTCATCCGAAAATTGATTTTTTGGACTTTACCAAAAATGATTTAAAATGTCAATTGGATTGTGCCTCATGTTGAATAACCACTTTTTAAACCCTCAGAGTGACCAGAATTGCCATTTTTACAGAGTTTTGATTACTCAAAAGCTTCAATTTTGACCCCTTTGAGGCACAGAAATGACTTTAAACACACTTATTTTAGTTGACAAAGTCATAATTCACATCCAACAGTCATTTAGAGTCCAAAGATTAAATGTTAAAATTTCATCCATATTGACCATTTTGGGATCGTTCGACATGTCCGGAGTCAACGTTTTTCATCCGAAAATTGATTTTTTGGACTTTACCAAAAATGATTCAAAATGTCAATTGGATTGTGCCTCATGTTGAATAACCACTTTTTAAACCCTCACAGTGACCAAAATTTGCCATTTTTACAGAGTTTTGATTACTCAAAAGCTTCAATTTTGACCCATTTCAGGCACAGAAATGACTTTAAACACACTTATTTTAGTTGACAAAGTCATAATTCACATCCACCAGTCATTTATAGTCAAAAGATTAAATGTTAACATTTCATCCATATTGACCATTTTGGGATCGTTCGACATGTCCGGAGTCATCGTTTTTCATCCGAAAATTGATTTTTTGGACTTTACCAAAAATGATTTAAAATGTCAATTGGATTGTGCCTCATGTTGAATAACCACTTTTTAAACCCTCAGAGTGACCAGAATTGCCATTTTTACAGAGTTTTGATTACTCAAAAGCTTCAATTTTGACCCCTTTGAGGCACAGAAATGACTTTAAACACACTTATTTTAGTTGACAAAGTCATAATTCACATTCAACAGTCATTTAGAGTCCAAAGATTAAATGTTAAAATTTCATCCATATTGACCATTTTGGGATCGTTCGACATGTCCGGAGTCATCGTTTTTCATCCGAAAATTGATTTTTGGACTGTACCAAAAATGATTAAAAATGTCAATTGGATCGTGCCTCATGTTGAATAACCACTTTTTAAACCCTCAGAGTGACCAAAATTGCCATTTTTACAGAGTTTTGCTTACTCAAAAGCTTCAATTTTGACCTGTTTCAGGCACAGAAATAACTTTAAACACACTTATTTTAGTTGACAAAGTCATAATTCACATCCACCAGTCATTTACAGTCAAAAGATTAAATGTTAACATTTCATCCATATTGACCATTTTGGGATCGTTCGACATGTCCTGAGTCATCGTTTTTCATCCGAAAATTGATTTTTGGACTGTACCAAAAATGATTAAAAATGTCAATTGGATCGTGCCTCATGTTGAATAACCACTTTTTAAACCCTCAGAGTGACCAAAATTACCATTTTTACAGAGTTTTGCTTACTCAAAAGCTTCAATTTTGACCCGTTTCAGGCACAGAAATAACTTTAAACACACTTATTTTAGTTGACAAAGTCATAATTCACATCCAACAGTCATTTACAGTCAAAAGATTAAATGTTAAAATTTCATCCATATTGACCATTTTGTGAACGTTCGACATGTCCGGAGTCATCGTTTTTCATCCGAAAATTGATTTTTGGACTGTACCAAAATGATTAAAAATGTCAATTGGATCGTACCTCATGTTGAATAACCACTTTTTAAACCCTCAGAGTGACCAAAATTGCCATTTTTACAGAGTTTTGATTACTCAAAAGCTGCAATTTTGACCCCTTTGAGGCACAGAAATGACTTTAAACACACTTATTTTAGTTGACAAAGTCATAATTCACATCCAACAGTCATTTAGAGTCAAAAGATTAAATGTTAAAATTTCATCATTATGGACCATTTTGTGAACGTTCGACAGGTCCGGAGTCATCGTTTTTCATCCGAAAATTGATTTTTTGACTGTACCAAAAATGATTCAAAATGTCAATTGGATCGTGCCTCATGTTGAATAACCACTTTTTAAACACTCAGAGTGACCAAAATTGCCATTTTTACAGAGTTTTGCTTTCTCAAAAGCTTCAATTTTGACCCGTTTCAGGCACAGAAATGACTTTAAACACACTTATTTTAGTTGACAAAGTCATAATTCACATCCAACAGTAATTTACAGTCAAAAGATTAAATGTTAACATTTCATCCATATTGAATATTTTGGGATCGTTCGACATGTCCGGAGTCATCGTTTTTCATCCGAAAATTGATTTTTTGGACTGTACCAAAAATGATTCAAAATGTCAATTGGATCGTGCCTCATGTTGAATAACCACTTTTTAAAGCCTCAGAGTGACCAAAATTGCCATTTTTACAGAGTTTTGATTACTCAAAAGCTTCAATTTTGACCCCTTTGAGGCACAGAAATGACTTTAAACACACTTATTTTAGTTGACAAAGTCATAATTCACATCCAACAGTCATTTAGAGTCAAAAGATTAAATGTTAAAATTTCATCCATATTGACCATTTTGGGATCGTTCGACATGTCCGGAGTCATCGTTTTTCATCCGAAAATTGATTTTTTGGACTTTACCAAAAATGATTTAAAATGTCAATTGGATTGTGCCTCATGTTGAATAACCACTTTTTAAACCCTCAGAGTGACCAGAATTGCCATTTTTACAGAGTTTTGATTACTCAAAAGCTTCAATTTTGACCCCTTTGAGGCACAGAAATGACTTTAAACACACTTATTTTAGTTGACAAAGTCATAATTCACATCCAACAGTCATTTAGAGTCCAAAGATTAAATGTTAAAATTTCATCCATATTGACCATTTTGGGATCGTTCGACATGTCCGGAGTCAACGTTTTTCATCCGAAAATTGATTTTTTGGACTTTACCAAAAATGATTCAAAATGTCAATTGGATTGTGCCTCATGTTGAATAACCACTTTTTAAACCCTCACAGTGACCAAAATTTGCCATTTTTACAGAGTTTTGATTACTCAAAAGCTTCAATTTTGACCCATTTCAGGCACAGAAATGACTTTAAACACACTTATTTTAGTTGACAAAGTCATAATTCACATCCACCAGTCATTTACAGTCAAAAGATTAAATGTTAACATTTCATCCATATTGACCATTTTGGGATCGTTCGACATGTCCGGAGTCATCGTTTTTCATCCGAAAATTGATTTTTGGACTGTACCAAAAATGATTAAAAATGTCAATTGGATTGTGCCTCATGTTGAATAACCACTTTTTAAACCCTCAGAGTGACCAAAATTGCCATTTTTACAGAGTTTTGCTTACTCAAAAGCTTCAATTTTGACCCGTTTCAGGCACAGAAATAACTTTAAACACACTTATTTTAGTTGACAAAGTCATAATTCACATCCAACAGTCATTTACAGTCAAAAGATTAAATGTTAAAATTTCATCCATATTGACCATTTTGTGAACGTTCGACATGTCCGGAGTCATCGTTTTTCATCCGAAAATTGATTTTTGGACTGTACCAAAATGATTACAAATGTCAATTGGATCGTGCCTCATGTTGAATAACCACTTTTTAAACCCTCAGAGTGACCAAAATTGCCATTTTTACAGAGTTTTGCTTACTCAAAAGCGTCAATTTTGACCCGTTTCTGGCACAGAAATAACTTTAAACACACTTATTTTAGTTGACAGAGTCATAATTCACATCCAACAGTCATTTACATTCAAAAGACTAAATGTTAAAATTTCATCCATATTGACCATTTTGGGATCGTTCGACATGTCCGGAGTCATCGTTTTTCATCCGAAAATTGATTTTTTGGACTGTACCAAAAATGATTCAAAATGTCAATTGGATCGTGCCTCATGTTGAATAACCACTTTTTAAACCCTCACAGTGACCAAAATTTGCCATTTTTACAGAGTTTTGATTACTCAAAAGCTGCAATTTTGACCCCTTTGAGGCACAGAAATGACTTTAAACACACTTATTTTAGTTGACAAAGTCATAATTCACATCCAACAGTCATTTAGAGTCAAAAGATTAAATGTTAAAATTTCATCATTATGGACCATTTTGTGAACGTTCGACAGGTCCGGAGTCATCGTTTTTCATCCGAAAATTGATTTTTTGACTGTACCAAAAATGATTCAAAATGTCAATTGGATCGTGCCTCATGTTGAATAACCACTTTTTAAACCCTCAGAGTGACCAAAATTGCCATTTTTACAGAGTTTTGCTTTCTCAAAAGCTTCAATTTTGACCCGTTTCAGGCACAGAAATGACTTTAAACACACTTATTTTAGTTGACAAAGTCATAATTCACATCCAACAGTCATTTACAGTCAAAAGATTAAATGTTAAAATTTCATCCATATTGACCATTTTGGGATCGTTCGACATGTCCGGAGTCATCGTTTTTCATCCAAAAATTGATTTTTTGGACTGTACAAAAAATGATTCAAAATGTCAATTGGATCGTGCCTCATGTTGAATAACCACTTTTTAAAGCCTCAGAGTGACCAAAATTGCCATTTTTACAGAGTTTTGATTACTCAAAAGCTTCAATTTTGACCCCTTTGAGGCACAGAAATGACTTTAAACACACTTATTTTAGTTGACAAAGTCATAATTCACATCCAACAGTCATTTAGAGTCAAAAGATTAAATGTTAAAATTTCATCCATATTGACCATTTTGGGATCGTTCGACATGTCCGGAGTCATTGTTTTTCATCCGAAAATTGATTTTTTGGACTTTACCAAAAATGATTCAAAATGTCAATTGGATTGTGCCTCATGTTGAATAACCACTTTTTAAACCCTCAGAGAGACCAAAATGGCCATTTTTACAGAGTTTTGATTACTCAAAAGCTTCAATTTTGACCCCTTTGAGGCACAGAAATGACTTTAAACACACTTATTTTAGTTGACAAAGTCATAATTTACATCCAACAGTCATTTACAGTCAAAAGATTAAATGTTAAAATTTCATCCATATTGACCATTTTGGGATCGTTCGACATGTCCGGAGTCATCGTTTTTCATCCGAAAATTTATTTTTTGGACTGTACCAAAAATGATTCAAAATGTCAATTGGATCGTGCCTCATGTTGAATAACCACTTTTTAAAGCCTCACAGTGACCAGAATTGCCATTTTTACAGAGTTTTGATTACTCAAAAGCTTCAATTTTGACCCTTTTGAGGCACAGAAATGACTTTAAACACACTTATTTTAGTTGACAAAGTCATAATTCACATCCAACAGTCATTTAGAGTCCAAAGATTAAATGTTAAAATTTCATCCATATTGACCATTTTGGGATCGTTCGACATGTCCGGAGTCATCGTTTTTCATCCGAAAATTGATTTTTTGGACTTTACCAAAAATGATTCAAAATGTCAATTGGATTGTGCCTCATGTTGAATAACCACTTTTTAAACCCTCACAGTGACCAAAATTTGCCATTTTTACAGAGTTTTGATTACTCAAAAGCTTCAATTTTGACCCCTTTCAGGCACAGAAATGACTTTAAACACACTTATTTTAGTTGACAAAGTCATAATTCACATCCACCAGTCATTTACAGTCAAAAGATTAAATGTTAAAATTTCATCCATATTGACCATTTTGGGATCGTTCGACATGTCCGGAGTCATCGTTTTTCATCCGAAAATTGATTTTTTGGACTGTACCAAAAATGATTCAAAATGTCAATTGGATCGTGCCTCATGTTGAATAATCACTTTTTAAAGACTCACAGTGGCCAAAATTGCCATTTTTAAAGAGTTTTGATTACTCAAAAGCTTCAATTTTGACCCCTTTCAGGCACAGAAATGACTTTAAACACACTTATTTTAGTTGACAAAGTCATAATTCACATCCACCAGTCATTTACAGTCAAAAGATTAAATGTTAAAATTTCATCCATATTGACCATTTTGGGATCGTTCGACATGTCCGGAGTCATCGTTTTTCATCGAAAAATGATTTTTTGGACTGTACCAAAAAGGATTCAAAATGTTAATTGGATCGTGCCTCATGTTGAATAACCACTTTTTAAACCCTCACAGTGACCAAAATTGCCAATTTTACAGAGTTTTGCTTACTCAAAAGCTTCAATTTTGACCCATTTCAGGCACAGAAATGACTTTAAACACACTTATTTTAGTTGACAAAGTCATAATTCACATCCAACAGTCATTTAGAGTCAAAAGATTAAATGTTAAAATTTCATCCATATTGACCATTTCGGGATCGTTCGACATGTCCGGAGTCATCGTTTTTCATCCGAAAATTGATTTTTGGACTGTACCAAAAATGATTAAAAATGTCAATTGGATCGTGCCTCATGTTGAATAACCACTTTTTAAACCCTCAGTGTGACCAAAATTGCCATTTTTACAGAGTTTTGCTTACTCAAAAGCGTCAATTTTGACCCGTTTCAGGCACAGAAATAACTTTAAACACACTTATTTTAGTTGACAGATTCATAATTCACATCCAACAGTCATTTACAGTCAAAAGACTAAATGTTAAAATTTCATCCATATTGACCATTTCGGGATCGTTCGACATGTCCGGAGTCATCGTTTTTCATCCGAAAATTGATTTTTTGGACTGTACCAAAAATGATTCAAAATGTCAATTGGATCGTGCCTCATGTTGAATAACCACTTTTTAAACCCTCACAGTGACCAAAATTTGCCATTTTTACAGAGTTTTGATTACTCAAAAGCTGCAATTTTGACCCCTTTGAGGCACAGAAATGACTTTAAACACACTTATTTTAGTTGACAAAGTCATAATTCACATCCAACAGTCATTTAGAGTCAAAAGATTAAATGTTAAAATTTCATCATTATAGACCATTTTGTGAACGTTCGACAGGTCCGGAGTCATCGTTTTTCATCCGAAAATTGATTTTTTGACTGTACCAAAAATGATTCAAAATGTCAATTGGATCGTGCCTCATGTTGAATAACCACTTTTTAAACCCTCAGAGTGACCAAAATTGCCATTTTTACAGAGTTTTGCTTACTCAAAAGCTTCAATTTTGACCCGTTTCAGGCACAGAAATGACTTTAAACACACTTATTTTAGTTGACAAAGTCATAATTCACATCCAACAGTCATTTACAGTCAAAATATTAAATGTTAAAATTTCATCCATATTGACCATTTTGGGATCGTTCGACATGTCCGGAGTCATCGTTTTTCATCCAAAAATTGATTTTTTGGACTGTACCAAAAATGATTCAAAATGTCAATTGGATCGTGCCTCATGTTGAATAACCACTTTTTAAAGCCTCAGAGTGACCAAAATTGCCATTTTTACAGAGTTTTGATTACTCAAAAGCTTCAATTTTGACCCCTTTGAGGCACAGAAATGACTTTAAACACACTTATTTTAGTTGACAAAGTCATAATTCACATTCAACAGTCATTTAGAGTCAAAAGATTAAATGTTAAAATTTCATCCATATTGACCATTTTGGGATCGTTCGACATGTCCGGAGTCATTGTTTTTCATCCGAAAATTGATTTTTTGGACTTTACCAAAAATGATTCAAAATGTCAATTGGATTGTGCCTCATGTTGAATAACCACTTTTTAAACCCTCAGAGAGACCAAAATGGCCATTTTTACAGAGTTTTGCTTACTCAAAAGCTTCAATTTTGACCCGTTTCAGGCACAGAAATGACTTTAAACAAACTTATTTTAGTTGACAAAGTCATAATTCACATCCAACAGTCATTTACAGTCCAAAGATTAAATGTTAAAATTTCATCCATATTGACCATTTTGGGATCGTTCGACATGTCCGGAGTCATCGTTTTTCATCCGAAAATTGATTTTTTGGACTGTACCAAAAATGATTCAAAATGTCAATTGGATCGTGCCTCATGTTGAATAACCACTTTTTAAAACCTCACAGTGACCAAAATTGCCATTTTTACAGAGTTTTGATTACTCAAAAGCTTCAATTTTGACCCCTTTCAGGCACAGAAATGACTTTAAACACACTTATTTTAGTTGACAAAGTCATAATTCACATCCACCAGTCATTTACAGTCAAAAGATTAAATGTTAAAATGTCATCCATATTGACCATTTTGGGATCGTTCGACATGTCCGGAGTCATCGTTTTTCATCCGAAAATTGATTTTTTGGACTGTACCAAAAATGATTAAAAATGTCAATTGGATCGTGCCTCATGTTGAATAACCACTTTTTAAACCCTCAGAGTGACCAAAATTCCCATTTTTACAGAGTTTTGCTTACTCAAAAGCTTCAATTTTGACCCGTTTCAGGCACAGAAATAACTTTAAACACACTTATTTTAGTTGACAAAGTCATAATTCACATCCAACAGTCATTTACAGTCAAAAGATTAAATGTTAAAATTTTATCCATATTGACCATTTTGTGAACGTTCGACATGTCCGGAGTCATCGTTTTTCATCCGAAAATTGATTTTTTGACTGTACCAAAAATGATTCAAAATGTCAATTGGATCGTGCCTCATGTTGAATAACCACTTTTTAAACCCTCAGAGTGACCAAAATTGCCATTTTTACAGAGTTTTGCTTACTCAAAAGCTTCAATTTTGACCTGTTTCAGGCACAGAAATAACTTTAAACACACTTATTTTAGTTGACAAAGTCATAATTCACATCCACCAGTCATTTACAGTCAAAAGAATAAATGTTAACATTTCATCCATATTGACCATTTTGGGATCGTTCGACATGTCCTGAGTCATCGTTTTTCATCCGAAAATTGATTTTTGGACTGTACCAAAAATGATTAAAAATGTCAATTGGATCGTGCCTCATGTTGAATAACCACTTTTTAAACCCTCAGAGTGACCAAAATTACCATTTTTACAGAGTTTTGCTTACTCAAAAGCTTCAATTTTGACCCGTTTCAGGCACAGAAATAACTTTAAACACACTTATTTTAGTTGACAAAGTCATAATTCACATCCAACAGTCATTTACAGTCAAAAGATTAAATGTTAAAATTTCATCCATATTGACCATTTTGTGAACGTTCGACATGTCCGGAGTCATCGTTTTTCATCCGAAAATTGATTTTTGGACTGTACCAAAATGATTAAAAATGTCAATTGGATCGTACCTCATGTTGAATAACCACTTTTTAAACCCTCAGAGTGACCAAAATTGCCATTTTTACAGAGTTTTGATTACTCAAAAGCTGCAATTTTGACCCCTTTGAGGCACAGAAATGACTTTAAACACACTTATTTTAGTTGACAAAGTCATAATTCACATCCAACAGTCATTTAGAGTCAAAAGATTAAATGTTAAAATTTCATCATTATGGACCATTTTGTGAACGTTCGACAGGTCCGGAGTCATCGTTTTTCATCCGAAAATTGATTTTTTGACTGTACCAAAAATGATTCAAAATGTCAATTGGATCGTGCCTCATGTTGAATAACCACTTTTTAAACACTCAGAGTGACCAAAATTGCCATTTTTACAGAGTTTTGCTTTCTCAAAAGCTTCAATTTTGACCCGTTTCAGGCACAGAAATGACTTTAAACACACTTATTTTAGTTGACAAAGTCATAATTCACATCCAACAGTAATTTACAGTCAAAAGATTAAATGTTAACATTTCATCCATATTGAATATTTTGGGATCGTTCGACATGTCCGGAGTCATCGTTTTTCATCCGAAAATTGATTTTTTGGACTGTACCAAAAATGATTCAAAATGTCAATTGGATCGTGCCTCATGTTGAATAACCACTTTTTAAAGCCTCAGAGTGACCAAAATTGCCATTTTTACAGAGTTTTGATTACTCAAAAGCTTCAATTTTGACCCCTTTGAGGCACAGAAATGACTTTAAACACACTTATTTTAGTTGACAAAGTCATAATTCACATCCAACAGTCATTTAGAGTCAAAAGATTAAATGTTAAAATTTCATCCATATTGACCATTTTGGGATCGTTCGACATGTCCGGAGTCATCGTTTTTCATCCGAAAATTGATTTTTTGGACTTTACCAAAAATGATTTAAAATGTCAATTGGATTGTGCCTCATGTTGAATAACCACTTTTTAAACCCTCAGAGTGACCAGAATTGCCATTTTTACAGAGTTTTGATTACTCAAAAGCTTCAATTTTGACCCCTTTGAGGCACAGAAATGACTTTAAACACACTTATTTTAGTTGACAAAGTCATAATTCACATCCAACAGTCATTTAGAGTCCAAAGATTAAATGTTAAAATTTCATCCATATTGACCATTTTGGGATCGTTCGACATGTCCGGAGTCAACGTTTTTCATCCGAAAATTGATTTTTTGGACTTTACCAAAAATGATTCAAAATGTCAATTGGATTGTGCCTCATGTTGAATAACCACTTTTTAAACCCTCACAGTGACCAAAATTTGCCATTTTTACAGAGTTTTGATTACTCAAAAGCTTCAATTTTGACCCATTTCAGGCACAGAAATGACTTTAAACACACTTATTTTAGTTGACAAAGTCATAATTCACATCCACCAGTCATTTACAGTCAAAAGATTAAATGTTAACATTTCATCCATATTGACCATTTTGGGATCGTTCGACATGTCCGGAGTCATCGTTTTTCATCCGAAAATTGATTTTTGGACTGTACCAAAAATGATTAAAAATGTCAATTGGATCGTGCCTCATGTTGAATAACCACTTTTTAAACCCTCAGAGTGACCAAAATTGCCATTTTTACAGAGTTTTGCTTACTCAAAAGCTTCAATTTTGACCCGTTTCAGGCACAGAAATAACTTTAAACACACTTATTTTAGTTGACAAAGTCATAATTCACATCCAACAGTCATTTACAGTCAAAAGATTAAATGTTAAAATTTCATCCATATTGACCATTTTGTGAACGTTCGACATGTCCGGAGTCATCGTTTTTCATCCGAAAATTGATTTTTGGACTGTACCAAAATGATTACAAATGTCAATTGGATCGTGCCTCATGTTGAATAACCACTTTTTAAACCCTCAGAGTGACCAAAATTGCCATTTTTACAGAGTTTTGCTTACTCAAAAGCGTCAATTTTGACCCGTTTCTGGCACAGAAATAACTTTAAACACACTTATTTTAGTTGACAGAGTCATAATTCACATCCAACAGTCATTTACATTCAAAAGACTAAATGTTAAAATTTCATCCATATTGACCATTTTGGGATCGTTCGACATGTCCGGAGTCATCGTTTTTCATCCGAAAATTGATTTTTTGGACTGTACCAAAAATGATTCAAAATGTCAATTGGATCGTGCCTCATGTTGAATAACCACTTTTTAAACCCTCACAGTGACCAAAATTTGCCATTTTTACAGAGTTTTGATTACTCAAAAGCTGCAATTTTGAGGCACAGAAATGACTTTAAACACACTTATTTTAGTTGACAAAGTCATAATTCACATCCAACAGTCATTTAGAGTCAAAAGATTAAATGTTAAAATTTCATCATTATGGACCATTTTGTGAACGTTCGACAGGTCCGGAGTCATCGTTTTTCATCCGAAAATTGATTTTTTGACTGTACCAAAAATGATTCAAAATGTCAATTGGATCGTGCCTCATGTTGAATAACCACTTTTTAAACCCTCAGAGTGACCAAAATTGCCATTTTTACAGAGTTTTGCTTTCTCAAAAGCTTCAATTTTGACCCGTTTCAGGCACAGAAATGACTTTAAACACACTTATTTTAGTTGACAAAGTCATAATTCACATCCAACAGTCATTTACAGTCAAAAGATTAAATGTTAAAATTTCATCCATATTGACCATTTTGGGATCGTTCGACATGTCCGGAGTCATCGTTTTTCATCCAAAAATTGATTTTTTGGACTGTACAAAAAATGATTCAAAATGTCAATTGGATCGTGCCTCATGTTGAATAACCACTTTTTAAAGCCTCAGAGTGACCAAAATTGCCATTTTTACAGAGTTTTGATTACTCAAAAGCTTCAATTTTGACCCCTTTGAGGCACAGAAATGACTTTAAACACACTTATTTTAGTTGACAAAGTCATAATTCACATCCAACAGTCATTTAGAGTCAAAAGATTAAATGTTAAAATTTCATCCATATTGACCATTTTGGGATCGTTCGACATGTCCGGAGTCATTGTTTTTCATCCGAAAATTGATTTTTTGGACTTTACCAAAAATGATTCAAAATGTCAATTGGATTGTGCCTCATGTTGAATAACCACTTTTTAAACCCTCAGAGAGACCAAAATGGCCATTTTTACAGAGTTTTGATTACTCAAAAGCTTCAATTTTGACCCCTTTGAGGCACAGAAATGACTTTAAACACACTTATTTTAGTTGACAAAGTCATAATTTACATCCAACAGTCATTTACAGTCAAAAGATTAAATGTTAAAATTTCATCCATATTGACCATTTTGGGATCGTTCGACATGTCCGGAGTCATCGTTTTTCATCCGAAAATTGATTTTTTGGACTGTACCAAAAATGATTCAAAATGTCAATTGGATCGTGCCTCATGTTGAATAACCACTTTTTAAAGCCTCACAGTGACCAGAATTGCCATTTTTACAGAGTTTTGATTACTCAAAAGCTTCAATTTTGACCCTTTTGAGGCACAGAAATGACTTTAAACACACTTATTTTAGTTGACAAAGTCATAATTCACATCCAACAGTCATTTAGAGTCCAAAGATTAAATGTTAAAATTTCATCCATATTGACCATTTTGGGATCGTTCGACATGTCCGGAGTCATCGTTTTTCATCCGAAAATTGATTTTTTGGACTTTACCAAAAATGATTCAAAATGTCAATTGGATTGTGCCTCATGTTGAATAACCACTTTTTAAACCCTCACAGTGACCAAAATTTGCCATTTTTACAGAGTTTTGATTACTCAAAAGCTTCAATTTTGACCCCTTTCAGGCACAGAAATGACTTTAAACACACTTATTTTAGTTGACAAAGTCATAATTCACATCCACCAGTCATTTACAGTCAAAAGATTAAATGTTAAAATTTCATCCATATTGACCATTTTGGGATCGTTCGACATGTCCGGAGTCATCGTTTTTCATCCGAAAATTGATTTTTTGGACTGTACCAAAAATGATTCAAAATGTCAATTGGATCGTGCCTCATGTTGAATAATCACTTTTTAAAGACTCACAGTGGCCAAAATTGCCATTTTTACAGAGTTTTGATTACTCAAAAGCTTCAATTTTGACCCCTTTCAGGCACAGAAATGACTTTAAACACACTTATTTTAGTTGACAAAGTCATAATTCACATCCACCAGTCATTTACAGTCAAAAGATTAAATGTTAAAATTTCATCCATATTGACCATTTTGGGATCGTTCGACATGTCCGGAGTCATCGTTTTTCATCGAAAAATGATTTTTTGGACTGTACCAAAAAGGATTCAAAATGTTAATTGGATCGTGCCTCATGTTGAATAACCACTTTTTAAACCCTCACAGTGACCAAAATTGCCAATTTTACAGAGTTTTGCTTACTCAAAAGCTTCAATTTTGACCCATTTCAGGCACAGAAATGACTTTAAACACACTTATTTTAGTTGACAAAGTCATAATTCACATCCAACAGTCATTTAGAGTCAAAAGATTAAATGTTAAAATTTCATCCATATTGACCATTTCGGGATCGTTCGACATGTCCGGAGTCATCGTTTTTCATCCGAAAATTGATTTTTGGACTGTACCAAAAATGATTAAAAATGTCAATTGGATCGTGCCTCATGTTGAATAACCACTTTTTAAACCCTCAGTGTGACCAAAATTGCCATTTTTACAGAGTTTTGCTTACTCAAAAGCGTCAATTTTGACCCGTTTCAGGCACAGAAATAACTTTAAACACACTTATTTTAGTTGACAGATTCATAATTCACATCCAACAGTCATTTACAGTCAAAAGACTAAATGTTAAAATTTCATCCATATTGACCATTTCGGGATCGTTCGACATGTCCGGAGTCATCGTTTTTCATCCGAAAATTGATTTTTTGGACTGTACCAAAAATGATTCAAAATGTCAATTGGATCGTGCCTCATGTTGAATAACCACTTTTTAAACCCTCACAGTGACCAAAATTTGCCATTTTTACAGAGTTTTGATTACTCAAAAGCTGCAATTTTGACCCCTTTGAGGCACAGAAATGACTTTAAACACACTTATTTTAGTTGACAAAGTCATAATTCACATCCAACAGTCATTTAGAGTCAAAAGATTAAATGTTAAAATTTCATCATTATAGACCATTTTGTGAACGTTCGACAGGTCCGGAGTCATCGTTTTTCATCCGAAAATTGATTTTTTGACTGTACCAAAAATGATTCAAAATGTCAATTGGATCGTGCCTCATGTTGAATAACCACTTTTTAAACCCTCAGAGTGACCAAAATTGCCATTTTTACAGAGTTTTGCTTACTCAAAAGCTTCAATTTTGACCCGTTTCAGGCACAGAAATGACTTTAAACACACTTATTTTAGTTGACAAAGTCATAATTCACATCCAACAGTCATTTACAGTCAAAATATTAAATGTTAAAATTTCATCCATATTGACCATTTTGGGATCGTTCGACATGTCCGGAGTCATCGTTTTTCATCCAAAAATTGATTTTTTGGACTGTACCAAAAATGATTCAAAATGTCAATTGGATCGTGCCTCATGTTGAATAACCACTTTTTAAAGCCTCAGAGTGACCAAAATTGCCATTTTTACAGAGTTTTGATTACTCAAAAGCTTCAATTTTGACCCCTTTGAGGCACAGAAATGACTTTAAACACACTTATTTTAGTTGACAAAGTCATAATTCACATTCAACAGTCATTTAGAGTCAAAAGATTAAATGTTAAAATTTCATCCATATTGACCATTTTGGGATCGTTCGACATGTCCGGAGTCATTGTTTTTCATCCGAAAATTGATTTTTTGGACTTTACCAAAAATGATTCAAAATGTCAATTGGATTGTGCCTCATGTTGAATAACCACTTTTTAAACCCTCAGAGAGACCAAAATGGCCATTTTTACAGAGTTTTGCTTACTCAAAAGCTTCAATTTTGACCCGTTTCAGGCACAGAAATGACTTTAAACAAACTTATTTTAGTTGACAAAGTCATAATTCACATCCAACAGTCATTTACAGTCCAAAGATTAAATGTTAAAATTTCATCCATATTGACCATTTTGGGATCGTTCGACATGTCCGGAGTCATCGTTTTTCATCCGAAAATTGATTTTTTGGACTGTACCAAAAATGATTCAAAATGTCAATTGGATCGTGCCTCATGTTGAATAACCACTTTTTAAAACCTCACAGTGACCAAAATTGCCATTTTTACAGAGTTTTGATTACTCAAAAGCTTCAATTTTGACCCCTTTCAGGCACAGAAATGACTTTAAACACACTTATTTTAGTTGACAAAGTCATAATTCACATCCACCAGTCATTTACAGTCAAAAGATTAAATGTTAAAATGTCATCCATATTGACCATTTTGGGATCGTTCGACATGTCCGGAGTCATCGTTTTTCATCCGAAAATTGATTTTTTGGACTGTACCAAAAATGATTAAAAATGTCAATTGGATCGTGCCTCATGTTGAATAACCACTTTTTAAACCCTCAGAGTGACCAAAATTCCCATTTTTACAGAGTTTTGCTTACTCAAAAGCTTCAATTTTGACCCGTTTCAGGCACAGAAATAACTTTAAACACACTTATTTTAGTTGACAAAGTCATAATTCACATCCAACAGTCATTTACAGTCAAAAGATTAAATGTTAAAATTTTATCCATATTGACCATTTTGTGAACGTTCGACATGTCCGGAGTCATCGTTTTTCATCCGAAAATTGATTTTTTGACTGTACCAAAAATGATTCAAAATGTCAATTGGATCGTGCCTCATGTTGAATAACCACTTTTTAAACCCTCAGAGTGACCAAAATTGCCATTTTTACAGAGTTTTGCTTACTCAAAAGCTTCAATTTTGACCCGTTTCAGGCACAGAAATGACTTTAAACACACTTATTTTAGTTGACAAAGTCATAATTCACATCCAACAGTCATTTACAGTCAAAAGATTAAATGTTAAAATTTCATCCATATTGACCATTTTGGGATCGTTCGACATGTCCGGAGTCATCGTTTTTCATCCAAAAATTGATTTTTTGGACTGTACCAAAAATGATTCAAAATGTCAATTGGATCGTGCCTCATGTTGAATAACCACTTTTTAAAGCCTCAGAGTGACCAAAATTGCCATTTTTACAGAGTTTTGATTACTCAAAAGCTTCAATTTTGACCCCTTTGAGGCACAGAAATGACTTTAAACACACTTATTTTAGTTGACAAAGTCATAATTCACATCCAACAGTCATTTAGAGTCAAAAGATTAAATGTTAAAATTTCATCCATATTGACCATTTTGGGATCGTTCGACATGTCCGGAGTCATTGTTTTTCATCCGAAAATTGATTTTTTGGACTTTACCAAAAATGATTCAAAATGTCAATTGGATTGTGCCTCATGTTGAATAACCACTTTTTAAACCCTCAGAGAGACCAAAATGGCCATTTTTACAGAGTTTTGCTTACTCAAAAGCTTCAATTTTGACCCGTTTCAGGCACAGAAATGACTTTAAACAAACTTATTTTAGTTGACAAAGTCATAATTCACATCCAACAGTCATTTACAGTCCAAAGATTAAATGTTAAAATTTCATCCATATTGACCATTTAGGGATCGTTCGACATGTCCGGAGTCATCGTTTTTCATCCGAAAATTGATTTTTTGGACTGTACCAAAAATGATTCAAAATGTCAATTGGATCGTGCCTCATGTTGAATAACCACTTTTTAAAACCTCACAGTGACCAAAATTGCCATTTTTACAGAGTTTTGATTACTCAAAAGCTTCAATTTTGACCCCTTTCAGGCACAGAAATGACTTTAAACACACTTATTTTAGTTGACAAAGTCATAATTCACATCCAACAGTCATTTAGAGTCAAAAGATTAAATGTTAAAATTTCATCCATATTGACCATTTTGGGATCGTTCGACATGTCCGGAGTCATCGTTTTTCATCCGAAAATTGATTTTTTGGACTTTACCAAAAATGATTTAAAATGTCAATTGGATTGTGCCTCATGTTGAATAACCACTTTTTAAACCCTCAGAGTGACCAGAATTGCCATTTTTACAGAGTTTTGATTACTCAAAAGCTTCAATTTTGACCCCTTTGAGGCACAGAAATGACTTTAAACACACTTATTTTAGTTGACAAAGTCATAATTCACATTCAACAGTCATTTAGAGTCCAAAGATTAAATGTTAAAATTTCATCCATATTGACCATTTTGGGATCGTTCGACATGTCCGGAGTCATTGTTTTTCATCCGAAAATTGATTTTTTGGACTTTACCAAAAATGATTCAAAATGTCAATTGGATTGTGCCTCATGTTGAATAACCACTTTTTAAACCCTCAGAGAGACCAAAATGGCCATTTTTACAGAGTTTTGCTTACTCAAAAGCTTCAATTTTGACCCGTTTCAGGCACAGAAATGACTTTAAACAAACTTATTTTAGTTGACAAAGTCATAATTCACATCCAACAGTCATTTACAGTCCAAAGATTAAATGTTAAAATTTCATCCATATTGACCATTTTGGGATCGTTCGACATGTCCGGAGTCATCGTTTTTCATCCGAAAATTGATTTTTTGGACTGTACCAAAAATGATTCAAAATGTCAATTGGATCGTGCCTCATGTTGAATAACCACTTTTTAAAACCTCACAGTGACCAAAATTGCCATTTTTACAGAGTTTTGATTACTCAAAAGCTTCAATTTTGACCCCTTTCAGGCACAGAAATGACTTTAAACACACTTATTTTAGTTGACAAAGTCATAATTCACATCCACCAGTCATTTACAGTCAAAAGATTAAATGTTAAAATGTCATCCATATTGACCATTTTGGGATCGTTCGACATGTCCGGAGTCATCGTTTTTCATCCGAAAATTGATTTTTTGGACTGTACCAAAAAGGATTCAAAATGTTAATTGGATCGTGCCTCATGTTGAATAACCACTTTTTAAACCCTCCCAGTGACCAAAATTGCCAATTTTACAGAGTTTTGATTACTCAGAAGCTTCAATTTTGACCCATTTCAGGCACAGAAATGACTTTAAACACACTTATTTTAGTTGACAAAGTCATAATTCACATCCAACAGTCATTTAGAGTCAAAAGATTAAATGTTAAAATTTCATTGATATTGACCATTTTGGGATCGTTCGACATGTCCGGAGTCATCGTTTTTCATCCGGAAATTGATTTTTTGGACTGTACCAAAAATGATTAAAAATGTCAATTGGATCGTGCCTCATGTTGAATAACCACTTTTTAAACCCTCAGAGTGACCAAAATTGCCATTTTTACAGAGTTTTGCTTACTCAAAAGCTTCAATTTTGACCCGTTTCAGGCACAGAAATAACTTTAAACACACTTATTTTAGTTGACAAAGTCATAATTCACATCCAACAGTCATTTACAGTCAAAAGATTAAATGTTAAAATTTCATCCATATTGACCATTTTGTGAACGTTCGACATGTCCGGAGTCATCGTTTTTCATCCGAAAATTGATTTTTGGACTGTACCAAAAATGATTAAAAATGTCAA
This sequence comes from Lissotriton vulgaris, assembly GCF_964263255.1. Classification (NCBI taxonomy): domain Eukaryota; kingdom Metazoa; phylum Chordata; class Amphibia; order Caudata; family Salamandridae; genus Lissotriton; species Lissotriton vulgaris. Next base: position 582,267 of record NW_028247247.1, read on the forward strand.
TTGGATCGTGCCTCATGTTGAATAACCACTTTTTAAACCCTCAGAGTGACCAAAATTGCCATTTTTACAGAGTTTTGCTTACTCAAAAGCTTCAATTTTGACCCGTTTCAGGCACAGAAATAACTTTAAACACACTTATTTTAGTTGACAGAGTCATAATTCACATCCAACAGTCATTTACAGTCAAAAGACTAAATGTTAAAATTTCATCCATATTGACCATTTTGGGATCGTTCGACATGTCCGGAGTCATCGTTTTTCATCCGAAAATTGATTTTTTGGACTGTACCAAAAATGATTCAAAATGTCAATTGGATCGTGCCTCATGTTGAATAACCACTTTTTAAACCCTCACAGTGACCAAAATTTGCCATTTTTACAGAGTTTTGAGTACTCAAAAGCTTCAATTTTGACCCGTTTCAGGCACAGAAATGACTTTAAACACACTTATTTTAGTTGACAAAGTCATAATTCACATCCAACAGTCATTTAGAGTCAAAAGATTAAATGTTAAAATTTCATCATTATGGACCATTTTGTGAACGTTCGACAGGTCCGGAGTCATCGTTTTTCATCCGAAAATTGATTTTTTGACTGTACCAAAAATGATTCAAAATGTCAATTGGATCGTGCCTCATGTTGAATAACCACTTTTTAAACCCTCAGAGTGACCAAAATTGCCATTTTTACAGAGTTTTGCTTTCTCAAAAGCTTCAATTTTGACCCGTTTCAGGCACAGAAATGACTTTAAACACACTTATTTTAGTTGACAAAGTCATAATTCACATCCAACAGTAATTTACAGTCAAAAGATTAAATGTTAACATTTCATCTATATTGAATATTTTGGGATCGTTCGACATGTCCGGAGTCATCGTTTTTCATCCGAAAATTGATTTTTTGGACTGTACCAAAAATGATTCAAAATGTCGATTGGATCGTGCCTCATGTTGAATAACCACTTTTTAAACCCTCAGAGTGACCAGAATTGCCATTTTTACAGAGTTTTGATTACTCAAAAGCTTCAATTTTGACCCCTTTGAGGCACAGAAATGACTTTAAACACACTTATTTTAGTTGACAAAGTCATAATTCACATCCAACAGTCATTTAGAGTCCAAAGATTAAATGTTAAAATTTCATCCATATTGACCATTTTGGGATCGTTCGACATGTCCGGAGTCATCGTTTTTCATCCGAAAATGGATTTTTTGGACTGTACCAAAAATGATTCAAAATGTCAATTGGATCGTGCCTCATTTTGAATAACCCCTTTTTAAAGCCTCAGAGTGACCAAAATTGCCATTTTTACAGAGTTTTGATTACTCAAAAGCTTCAATTTTGACCCCTTTGAGGCACAGAAATGACTTTAAACACACTTATTTTAGTTGACAAAGTCATAATTCACATCCAACAGTCATTTAGAGTCAAAAGATTAAATGTTAAAATTTCATCCATATTGACCATTTTGGGATCGTTCGACATGTCCGGAGTCATAGTTTTTCATCCGAAAATTGATTTTTTGGACTTTACCAAAAATGATTTAAAATGTCAATTGGATTGTGCCTCATGTTGAATAACCACTTTTTAAACCCTCAGAGTGACCAGAATTGCCATTTTTACAGAGTTTTGATTACTCAAAAGCTTCAATTTTGACCCCTTTGAGGCACAGAAATGACTTTAAACACACTTATTTTAGTTGACAAAGTCATAATTCACATTCAACAGTCATTTAGAGTCCAAAGATTAAATGTTAAAATTTCATCCATATTGACCATTTTGGGATCGTTCGACATGTCCGGAGTCATCGTTTTTCATCCGAAAATTGATTTTTTTGGACTTTACCAAAAATGATTCAAAATGTCAATTGGATTGTGCCTCATGTTGAATAACCACTTTTTAAACCCTCACAGTGACCAAAATTTGCCATTTTTACAGAGTTTTGATTACTCAAAAGCTTCAATTTTGACCCATTTCAGGCACAGAAATGACTTTAAACACACTTATTTTAGTTGACAAAGTCATAATTCACATCCACCAGTCATTTACAGTCAAAAGATTAAATGTTAACATTTCATCCATATTGACCATTTTGGGATCGTTCGACATGTCCGGAGTCATCGTTTTTCATCCGAAAATTGATTTTTGGACTGTACCAAAAATGATTAAAAATGTCAATTGGATCGTGCCTCATGTTGAATAACCACTTTTTAAACCCTCAGAGTGACCAAAATTGCCATTTTTACAGAGTTTTGCTTACTCAAAAGCTTCAATTTTGACCCGTTTCAGGCACAGAAATAACTTTAAACACACTTATTTTAGTTGACAAAGTCATAATTCACATCCACCAGTCATTTACAGTCAAAAGATTAAATGTTAACATTTCATCCATATTGACCATTTTGGGATCGTTCGACATGTCCTGAGTCATCGTTTTTCATCCGAAAATTGATTTTTGGACTGTACCAAAAATGATTAAAAATGTCAATTGGATCGTGCCTCATGTTGAATAACCACTTTTTAAACCCTCAGAGTGACCAAAATTACCATTTTTACAGAGTTTTGCTTACTCAAAAGCTTCAATTTTGACCCGTTTCAGGCACAGAAATAACTTTAAACACACTTATTTTAGTTGACAAAGTCATAATTCACATCCAACAGTCATTTACAGTCAAAAGATTAAATGTTAAAATTTCATCCATATTGACCATTTTGTGAACGTTCGACATGTCCGGAGTCATCGTTTTTCATCCGAAAATTGATTTTTTGGACTGTACCAAAAATGATTCAAAATGTCAATTGGATCGTGCCTCATGTTGAATAACCACTTTTTAAACCCTCACAGTGACCAAAATTTGCCATTTTTACAGAGTTTTGATTACTCAAAAGCTGCAATTTTGACCCCTTTGAGGCACAGAAATGACTTTAAACACACTTATTTTAGTTGACAAAGTCATAATTCACATCCAACAGTCATTTAGAGTCAAAAGATTAAATGTTAAAATTTCATCATTATGGACCATTTTGTGAACGTTCGACAGGTCCGGAGTCATCGTTTTTCATCCGAAAATTGATTTTTTGACTGTACCAAAAATGATTCAAAATGTCAATTGGATCGTGCCTCATGTTGAATAACCACTTTTTAAACACTCAGAGTGACCAAAATTGCCATTTTTACAGAGTTTTGCTTTCTCAAAAGCTTCAATTTTGACCCGTTTCAGGCACAGAAATGACTTTAAACACACTTATTTTAGTTGACAAAGTCATAATTCACATCCAACAGTAATTTACAGTCAAAAGATTAAATGTTAACATTTCATCCATATTGAATATTTTGGGATCGTTCGACATGTCCGGAGTCATCGTTTTTCATCCGAAAATTGATTTTTTGGACTGTACCAAAAATGATTCAAAATGTCAATTGGATCGTGCCTCATGTTGAATAACCACTTTTTAAAGCCTCACAGTGACCAAAATTTGCCATTTTTACAGAGTTTTGATTACTCAAAAGCTGCAATTTTGACCCCTTTGAGGCACAGAAATGACTTTAAACACACTTATTTTAGTTGACAAAGTCATAATTCACATCCAACAGTCATTTAGAGTCAAAAGATTAAATGTTAAAATTTCATCATTATGGACCATTTTGTGAACGTTCGACAGGTCCGGAGTCATCGTTTTTCATCCGAAAATTGATTTTTTGACTGTACCAAAAATGATTCAAAATGTCACTTGGATCGTGCCTCATGTTGAATAACCACTTTTTAAACACTCAGAGTGACCAAAATTGCCATTTTTACAGAGTTTTGCTTTCTCAAAAGCTTCAATTTTGACCCGTTTCAGGCACAGAAATGACTTTAAACACACTTATTTTAGTTGACAAAGTCATAATTCACATCCAACAGTAATTTACAGTCAAAAGATTAAATGTTAACATTTCATCCATATTGAATATTTTGGGATCGTTCGACATGTCCGGAGTCATCGTTTTTCATCCGAAAATTGATTTTTTGGACTGTACCAAAAATGATTCAAAATGTCAATTGGATCGTGCCTCATGTTGAATAACCACTTTTTAAAGCCTCAGAGTGACCAAAATTGCCATTTTTACAGAGTTTTGATTACTCAAAAGCTTCAATTTTGACCCCTTTGAGGCACAGAAATGACTTTAAACACACTTATTTTAGTGGACAAAGTCATAATTCACATCCAACAGTCATTTAGAGTCAAAAGATTAAATGTTAAAATTTCATCCATATTGACCATTTTGGGATCGTTCGACATGTCCGGAGTCATCGTTTTTCATCCGAAAATTGATTTTTTGGACTTTACCAAAAATGATTTAAAATGTCAATTGGATTGTGCCTCATGTTGAATAACCACTTTTTAAACCCTCAGAGTGACCAGAATTGCCATTTTTACAGAGTTTTGATTACTCAAAAGCTTCAATTTTGACCCCTTTGAGGCACAGAAATGACTTTAAACACACTTATTTTAGTTGACAAAGTCATAATTCACATCCAACAGTCATTTAGAGTCCAAAGATTAAATGTTAAAATTTCATCCATATTGACCATTTTGGGATCGTTCGACATGTCCGGAGTCAACGTTTTTCATCCGAAAATTGATTTTTTGGACTTTACCAAAAATGATTCAAAATGTCAATTGGATTGTGCCTCATGTTGAATAACCACTTTTTAAACCCTCACAGTGACCAAAATTTGCCATTTTTACAGAGTTTTGATTACTCAAAAGCTTCAATTTTGACCCATTTCAGGCACAGAAATGACTTTAAACACACTTATTTTAGTTGACAAAGTCATAATTCACATCCACCAGTCATTTACAGTCAAAAGATTAAATGTTAACATTTCATCCATATTGACCATTTTGGGATCGTTCGACATGTCCGGAGTCATCGTTTTTCATCCGAAAATTGATTTTTTGGACTTTACCAAAAATGATTTAAAATGTCAATTGGATTGTGCCTCATGTTGAATAACCACTTTTTAAACCCTCAGAGTGACCAGAATTGCCATTTTTACAGAGTTTTGATTACTCAAAAGCTTCAATTTTGACCCCTTTGAGGCACAGAAATGACTTTAAACACACTTATTTTAGTTGACAAAGTCATAATTCACATTCAACAGTCATTTAGAGTCCAAAGATTAAATGTTAAAATTTCATCCATATTGACCATTTTGGGATCGTTCGACATGTCCGGAGTCATCGTTTTTCATCCGAAAATTGATTTTTTGGACTTTACCAAAAATGATTCAAAATGTCAATTGGATTGTGCCTCATGTTGAATAACCACTTTTTAAACCCTCACAGTGACCAAAATTTGCCATTTTTACAGAGTTTTGATTACTCAAAAGCTTCAATTTTGACCCATTTCAGGCACAGAAATGACTTTAAACACACTTATTTTAGTTGACAAAGTCATAATTCACATCCACCAGTCATTTACAGTCAAAAGATTAAATGTTAACATTTCATCCATATTGACCATTTTGGGATCGTTCGACATGTCCGGAGTCATCGTTTTTCATCCGAAAATTGATTTTTGGACTGTACCAAAAATGATTAAAAATGTCAATTGGATCGTGCCTCATGTTGAATAACCACTTTTTAAACCCTCAGAGTGACCAAAATTGCCATTTTTACAGAGTTTTGCTTACTCAAAAGCTTCAATTTTGACCCGTTTCAGGCACAGAAATAACTTTAAACACACTTATTTTAGTTGACAAAGTCATAATTCACATCCACCAGTCATTTACAGTCAAAAGATTAAATGTTAACATTTCATCCATATTGACCATTTTGGGATCGTTCGACATGTCCTGAGTCATCGTTTTTCATCCGAAAATTGATTTTTGGACTGTACCAAAAATGATTAAAAATGTCAATTGGATCGTGCCTCATGTTGAATAACCACTTTTTAAACCCTCAGAGTGACCAAAATTGCCATTTTTACAGAGTTTTGCTTTCTCAAAAGCTTCAATTTTGACCCGTTTCAGGCACAGAAATGACTTTAAACACACTTATTTTAGTTGACAAAGTCATAATTCACATCCAACAGTAATTTACAGTCAAAAGATTAAATGTTAACATTTCATCCATATTGAATATTTTGGGATCGTTCGACATGTCCGGAGTCATCGTTTTTCATCCGAAAATTGATTTTTTGGACTGTACCAAAAATGATTCAAAATGTCGATTGGATCGTGCCTCATGTTGAATAACCACTTTTTAAACCCTCAGAGTGACCAGAATTGCCATTTTTACAGAGTTTTGATTACTCAAAAGCTTCAATTTTGACCCCTTTGAGGCACAGAAATGACTTTAAACACACTTATTTTAGTTGACAAAGTCATAATTCACATCCAACAGTCATTTAGAGTCCAAAGATTAAATGTTAAAATTTCATCCATATTGACCATTTTGGGATCGTTCGACATGTCCGGAGTCATCGTTTTTCATCCGAAAATGGATTTTTTGGACTGTACCAAAAATGATTCAAAATGTCAATTGGATCGTGCCTCATGTTGAATAACCCCTTTTTAAAGCCTCAGAGTGACCAAAATTGCCATTTTTACAGAGTTTTGATTACTCAAAAGCTTCAATTTTGACCCCTTTGAGGCACAGAAATGACTTTAAACACACTTATTTTAGTTGACAAAGTCATAATTCACATCCAAGAGTCATTTAGAGTCAAAAGATTAAATGTTAAAATTTCATCCATATTGACCATTTTGGGATCGTTCGACATGTCCGGAGTCATCGTTTTTCATCCGAAAATTGATTTTTTGGACTTTACCAAAAATGATTTAAAATGTCAATTGGATTGTGCCTCATGTTGAATAACCACTTTTTAAACCCTCAGAGTGACCAGAATTGCCATTTTTACAGAGTTTTGATTACTCAAAAGCTTCAATTTTGACCCCTTTGAGGCACAGAAATGACTTTAAACACACTTATTTTAGTTGACAAAGTCATAATTCACATCCAACAGTCATTTAGAGTCCAAAGATTAAATGTTAAAATTTCATCCATATTGACCATTTTGGGATCGTTCGACATGTCCGGAGTCATCGTTTTTCATCCGAAAATGGATTTTTTGGACTGTACCAAAAATGATTCAAAATGTCAATTGGATCGTGCCTCATGTTGAATAACCCCTTTTTAAAGCCTCAGAGTGACCAAAATTGCCATTTTTACAGAGTTTTGATTACTCAAAAGCTTCAATTTTGACCCCTTTGAGGCACAGAAATGACTTTAAACACACTTATTTTAGTTGACAAAGTCATAATTCACATTCAACAGTCATTTAGAGTCAAAAGATTAAATGTTAAAATTTCATCCATATTGACCATTTTGGGATCGTTCTACATGTCCGGAGTCATTGTTTTTCATCCGAAAATTGATTTTTTGGACTTTACCAAAAATGATTCAAAATGTCAATTGGATTGTGCCTCATGTTGAATAACCACTTTTTAAACCCTCAGAGAGACCAAAATGGCCATTTTTACAGAGTTTTGCTTACTCAAAAGCTTCAATTTTGACCCGTTTCAGGCACAGAAATGACTTTAAACAAACTTATTTTAGTTGACAAAGTCATAATTCACATCCAACAGTCATTTACAGTCCAAAGATTAAATGTTAAAATTTCATCCATATTGACCATTTTGGGATCGTTCGACATGTCCGGATTCATCGTTTTTCATCCGAAAATTGATTTTTTGGACTGTACCAAAAATGATTCAAAATGTCAATTGGATCGTGCCTCATGTTGAATAACCACTTTTTAAAACCTCACAGTGACCAAAATTGCCATTTTTACAGAGTTTTGATTACTCAAAAGCTTCAATTTTGACCCCTTTCAGGCACAGAAATGACTTTAAACACACTTATTTTAGTTGACAAAGTCATAATTCACATCCACCAGTCATTTACAGTCAAAAGATTAAATGTTAAAATGTCATCCATATTGACCATTTTGGGTTCGTTCGACATGTCCGGAGTCATCGTTTTTCATCCGAAAATTGATTTTTTGGACTTTACCAAAAATGATTCAAAATGTCAATTGGATTGTGCCTCATGTTGAATAACCACTTTTTAAACCCTCAGAGAGACCAAAATGGCCATTTTTACAGAGTTTTGCTTACTCAAAAGCTTCAATTTTGACCCGTTTCAGGCACAGAAATGACTTTAAACAAACTTATTTTAGTTGACAAAGTCATAATTCACATCCAACAGTCATTTACAGTCCAAAGATTAAATGTTAAAATTTCATCCATATTGACCATTTTGGGATCGTTCGACATGTCCGGAGTCATCGTTTTTCATCCGAAAATTGATTTTTTGGACTGTACCAAAAATGATTCAAAATGTCAATTGGATCGTGCCTCATGTTGAATAACCACTTTTTAAAACCTCACAGTGACCAAAATTGCCATTTTTACAGAGTTTTGATTACTCAAAAGCTTCAATTTTGACCCCTTTCAGGCACAGAAATGACTTTAAACACACTTATTTTAGTTGACAAAGTCATAATTCACATCCACCAGTCATTTACAGTCAAAAGATTAAATGTTAAAATGTCATCCATATTGACCATTTTGGGATCGTTCGACATGTCCGGAGTCATCGTTCTTCATCCGAAAATTGATTTTTTGGACTGTACCAAAAATGATTAAAAATGTCAATTGGATCGTGCCTCATGTTGAATAACCACTTTTTAAACCCTCAGAGTGACCAAAATTCCCATTTTTACAGAGTTTTGCTTACTCAAAAGCTTCAATTTTGACCCGTTTCAGGCACAGAAATAACTTTAAACACACTTATTTTAGTTGACAAAGTCATAATTCACATCCAACAGTCATTTACAGTCAAAAGATTAAATGTTAAAATTTTATCCATATTGACCATTTTGTGAACGTTCGACATGTCCGGAGTCATCGTTTTTCATCCGAAAATTGATTTTTTGACTGTACCAAAAATGATTCAAAATGTCAATTGGATCGTGCCTCATGTTGAATAACCACTTTTTAAACCCTCAGAGTGACCAAAATTGCCATTTTTACAGAGTTTTGCTTACTCAAAAGCTTCAATTTTGACCCCTTTGAGGCACAGAAATGACTTTAAACACACTTATTTTAGTTGACAAAGTCATAATTCACATCCAACAGTCATTTAGAGTCCAAAGATTAAATGTTAAAATTTCATCCATATTGACCATTTTGGGATCGTTCGACATGTCCGGAGTCATCGTTTTTCATCCGAAAATGGATTTTTTGGACTGTACCAAAAATGATTCAAAATGTCAATTGGATCGTGCCTCATGTTGAATAACCCCTTTTTAAAGCCTCAGAGTGACCAAAATTGCCATTTTTACAGAGTTTTGATTACTCAAAAGCTTCAATTTTGACCCCTTTGAGGCACAGAAATGACTTTAAACACACTTATTTTAGTTGACAAAGTCATAATTCACATTCAACAGTCATTTAGAGTCAAAAGATTAAATGTTAAAATTTCATCCATATTGACCATTTTGGGATCGTTCGACATGTCCGGAGTCATTGTTTTTCATCCGAAAATTGATTTTTTGGACTTTACCAAAAATGATTCAAAATGTCAATTGGATTGTGCCTCATGTTGAATAACCACTTTTTAAACCCTCAGAGAGACCAAAATGGCCATTTTTACAGAGTTTTGCTTACTCAAAAGCTTCAATTTTGACCCGTTTCAGGCACAGAAATGACTTTAAACAAACTTATTTTAGTTGACAAAGTCATAATTCACATCCAACAGTCATTTACAGTCCAAAGATTAAATGTTAAAATTTCATCCATATTGACCATTTTGGGATCGTTCGACATGTCCGGAGTCATCGTTTTTCATCCGAAAATTGATTTTTTGGACTGTACCAAAAATGATTCAAAATGTCAATTGGATCGTGCCTCATGTTGAATAACCACTTTTTAAAACCTCACAGTGACCAAAATTGCCATTTTTACAGAGTTTTGATTACTCAAAAGCTTCAATTTTGACCCCTTTCAGGCACAGAAATGACTTTAAACACACTTATTTTAGTTGACAAAGTCATAATTCACATCCACCAGTCATTTACAGTCAAAAGATTAAATGTTAAAATGTCATCCATATTGACCATTTTGGGATCGTTCGACATGTCCGGAGTCATCGTTTTGCATCCGAAAATTGATTTTTTGGACTGTACCAAAAATGATTAAAAATGTCAATTGGATCGTGCCTCATGTTGAATAACCACTTTTTAAACCCTCAGAGTGACCAAAATTCCCATTTTTACAGAGTTTTGCTTACTCAAAAGCTTCAATTTTGACCCGTTTCAGGCACAGAAATAACTTTAAACACACTTATTTTAGTTGACAAAGTCATAATTCACATCCAACAGTCATTTACAGTCAAAAGATTAAATGTTAAAATTTTATCCATATTGACCATTTTGTGAACGTTCGACATGTCCGGAGTCATCGTTTTTCATCCGAAAATTGATTTTTTGACTGTACCAAAAATGATTCAAAATGTCAATTGGATCGTGCCTCATGTTGAATAACCACTTTTTAAACCCTCAGAGTGACCAAAATTGCCATTTTTACAGAGTTTTGCTTACTCAAAAGCTTCAATTTTGACCCGTTTCAGGCACAGAAATGACTTTAAACACACTTATTTTAGTTGACAAAGTCATAATTCACATCCAACAGTCATTTACAGTCAAAAGATTAAATGTTAAAATTTCATCCATATTGACCATTTTGGGATCGTTCGACATGTCCGGAGTCATCGTTTTTCATCCAAAAATTGATTTTTTGGACTGTACCAAAAATGATTCAAAATGTCAATTGGATCGTGCCTCATGTTGAATAACCACTTTTTAAAGCCTCAGAGTGACCAAAATTGCCATTTTTACAGAGTTTTGATTACTCAAAAGCTTCAATTTTGACCCCTTTGAGGCACAGAAATGACTTTAAACACACTTATTTTAGTTGACAAAGTCATAATTCACATCCAACAGTCATTTAGAGTCAAAAGATTAAATGTTAAAATTTCATCCATATTGACCATTTTGGGATCGTTCGACATGTCCGGAGTCATTGTTTTTCATCCGAAAATTGATTTTTTGGACTTTACCAAAAATGATTCAAAATGTCAATTGGATTGTGCCTCATGTTGAATAACCACTTTTTAAACCCTCAGAGAGACCAAAATGGCCATTTTTACAGAGTTTTGCTTACTCAAAAGCTTCAATTTTGACCCGTTTCAGGCACAGAAATGACTTTAAACAAACTTATTTTAGTTGACAAAGTCATAATTCACATCCAACAGTCATTTACAGTCCAAAGATTAAATGTTAAAATTTCATCCATATTGACCATTTAGGGATCGTTCGACATGTCCGGAGTCATCGTTTTTCATCCGAAAATTGATTTTTTGGACTGTACCAAAAATGATTCAAAATGTCAATTGGATCGTGCCTCATGTTGAATAACCACTTTTTAAAACCTCACAGTGACCAAAATTGCCATTTTTACAGAGTTTTGATTACTCAAAAGCTTCAATTTTGACCCCTTTCAGGCACAGAAATGACTTTAAACACACTTATTTTAGTTGACAAAGTCATAATTCACATCCAACAGTCATTTAGAGTCAAAAGATTAAATGTTAAAATTTCATTGATATTGACCATTTTGGGATCGTTCGACATGTCCGGAGTCATCGTTTTTCATCCGGAAATTGATTTTTTGGACTGTACCAAAAATGATTCAAAATGTCAATTGGATTGTGCCTCATGTTGAATAACCACTTTTTAAACCCTCAGAGAGACCAAAATGGCAATTTTTACAGAGTTTTGCTTACTCAAAAGCTTCAATTTTGACCCATTTCAGGCACAGAAATGACTTTAAACACACTTATTTTAGCTGACAAAGTCATAATTCACATCCAACAATCATTTAGAGTCAAAAGATTAAATGTTAACATTTCATCCATATTGACCATTTTGTGAACGTTCGACATGTCCGGAGTCATCGTTTTTCATCCGAAAATTGATTTTTGGACTGTACCAAAAATGATTAAAAATGTCAATTGGATCGTGCCTCATGTTGAATAACCACTTTTTAAACCCTCAGAGTGACCAAAATTACCATTTTTACAGAGTTTTGCTTACTCAAAAGCTTCAATTTTGACCCGTTTCAGGCACAGAAATAACTTTAAACACACTTATTTTAGTTGACAGAGTCATAATTCACATCCAACAGTCATTTACAGTCAAAAGATTAAATGTTAAAATTTCATCCATATTGACCATTTTGGGATCGTTCGACATGTCCGGAGTCATCGTTTTTCATCCGAAAATGGATTTTTTGGACTGTACCAAAAATGATTCAAAATGTCAATTGGATCGTGCCTCATGTTGAATAACCCCTTTTTAAAGCCTCAGAGTGACCAAAATTGCCATTTTTACAGAGTTTTGATTACTCAAAAGCTTCAATTTTGACCCCTTTGAGGCACAGAAATGACTTTAAACACACTTATTTTAGTTGACAAAGTCATAATTCACATCCAACAGTCATTTAGAGTCAAAAGATTAAATGTTAAAATTTCATCCATATTGACCATTTTGGGATCGTTCGACATGTCCGGAGTCATCGTTTTTCATCCGAAAATTGATTTTTTGGACTTTACCAAAAATGATTTAAAATGTCAATTGGATTGTGCCTCATGTTGAATAACCACTTTTTAAACCCTCAGAGTGACCAGAATTGCCATTTTTACAGAGTTTTGATTACTCAAAAGCTTCAATTTTGACCCCTTTGAGGCACAGAAATGACTTTAAACACACTTATTTTAGTTGACAAAGTCATAATTCACATTCAACAGTCATTTAGAGTCCAAAGATTAAATGTTAAAATTTCATCCATATTGACCATTTTGGGATCGTTCGACATGTCCGGAGTCATTGTTTTTCATCCGAAAATTGATTTTTTGGACTTTACCAAAAATGATTCAAAATGTCAATTGGATTGTGCCTCATGTTGAATAACCACTTTTTAAACCCTCAGAGAGACCAAAATGGCCATTTTTACAGAGTTTTGCTTACTCAAAAGCTTCAATTTTGACCCGTTTCAGGCACAGAAATGACTTTAAACAAACTTATTTTAGTTGACAAAGTCATAATTCACATCCAACAGTCATTTACAGTCCAAAGATTAAATGTTAAAATTTCATCCATATTGACCATTTTGGGATCGTTCGACATGTCCGGAGTCATCGTTTTTCATCCGAAAATTGATTTTTTGGACTGTACCAAAAATGATTCAAAATGTCAATTGGATCGTGCCTCATGTTGAATAACCACTTTTTAAAACCTCACAGTGACCAAAATTGCCATTTTTACAGAGTTTTGATTACTCAAAAGCTTCAATTTTGACCCCTTTCAGGCACAGAAATGACTTTAAACACACTTATTTTAGTTGACAAAGTCATAATTCACATCCACCAGTCATTTACAGTCAAAAGATTAAATGTTAAAATGTCATCCATATTGACCATTTTGGGATCGTTCGACATGTCCGGAGTCATCGTTTTTCATCCGAAAATTGATTTTTTGGACTGTACCAAAAAGGATTCAAAATGTTAATTGGATCGTGCCTCATGTTGAATAACCACTTTTTAAACCCTCCCAGTGACCAAAATTGCCAATTTTACAGAGTTTTGATTACTCAGAAGCTTCAATTTTGACCCATTTCAGGCACAGAAATGACTTTAAACACACTTATTTTAGTTGACAAAGTCATAATTCACATCCAACAGTCATTTAGAGTCAAAAGATTAAATGTTAAAATTTCATTGATATTGACCATTTTGGGATCGTTCGACATGTCCGGAGTCATCGTTTTTCATCCGGAAATTGATTTTTTGGACTGTACCAAAAATGATTAAAAATGTCAATTGGATCGTGCCTCATGTTGAATAACCACTTTTTAAACCCTCAGAGTGACCAAAATTGCCATTTTTACAGAGTTTTGCTTACTCAAAAGCTTCAATTTTGACCCGTTTCAGGCACAGAAATAACTTTAAACACACTTATTTTAGTTGACAAAGTCATAATTCACATCCAACAGTCATTTACAGTCAAAAGATTAAATGTTAAAATTTCATCCATATTGACCATTTTGTGAACATTCGACATGTCCGGAGTCATCGTTTTTCATCCGAAAATTGATTTTTGGACTGTACCAAAAATGATTAAAAATGTCAATTGGATCGTGCCTCATGTTGAATAACCACTTTTTAAACCCTCAGAGTGACCAAAATTGCCATTTTTACAGAGTTTTGCTTACTCAAAAGCTTCAATTTTGACCCGTTTCAGGCACAGAAATAACTTTAAACACACTTATTTTAGTTGACAGAGTCATAATTCACATCCAACAGTCATTTACAGTCAAAAGACTAAATGTTAAAATTTCATCCATATTGACCATTTTGGGATCGTTCGACATGTCCGGAGTCATCGTTTTTCATCCGAAAATTGATTTTTTGGACTGTACCAAAAATGATTCAAAATGTCAATTGGATCATGCCTCATGTTGAATAACCACTTTTTAAACCCTCACAGTGACCAAAATTTGCCATTTTTACAGAGTTTTGAGTACTCAAAAGCTTCAATTTTGACCCGTTTCAGGCACAGAAATGACTTTAAACACACTTATTTTAGTTGACAAAGTCATAATTCACATCCAACAGTCATTTAGAGTCAAAAGATTAAATGTTAAAATTTCATCATTATGGACCATTTTGTGAACGTTCGACAGGTCCGGAGTCATCGTTTTTCATCCGAAAATTGATTTTTTGACTGTACCAAAAATGATTCAAAATGTCAATTGGATCGTGCCTCATGTTGAATAACCACTTTTTAAACCCTCAGAGTGACCAAAATTGCCATTTTTACAGAGTTTTGCTTTCTCAAAAGCTTCAATTTTGACCCGTTTCAGGCACAGAAATGACTTTAAACACACTTATTTTAGTTGACAAAGTCATAATTCACATCCAACAGTAATTTACAGTCAAAAGATTAAATGTTAACATTTCATCCATATTGAATATTTTGGGATCGTTCGACATGTCCGGAGTCATCGTTTTTCATCCGAAAATTGATTTTTTGGACTGTACCAAAAATGATTCAAAATGTCGATTGGATCGTGCCTCATGTTGAATAACCACTTTTTAAACCCTCAGAGTGACCAGAATTGCCATTTTTACAGAGTTTTGATTACTCAAAAGCTTCAATTTTGACCCCTTTGAGGCACAGAAATGACTTTAAACACACTTATTTTAGTTGACAAAGTCATAATTCACATCCAACAGTCATTTAGAGTCCAAAGATTAAATGTTAAAATTTCATCCATATTGACCATTTTGGGATCGTTCGACATGTCCGGAGTCATCGTTTTTCATCCGAAAATGGATTTTTTGGACTGTACCAAAAATGATTCAAAATGTCAATTGGATCGTGCCTCATGTTGAATAACCCCTTTTTAAAGCCTCAGAGTGACCAAAATTGCCATTTTTACAGAGTTTTGATTACTCAAAAGCTTCAATTTTGACCCCTTTGAGGCACAGAAATGACTTTAAACACACTTATTTTAGTTGACAAAGTCATAATTCACATCCAACAGTCATTTAGAGTCAAAAGATTAAATGTTAAAATTTCATCCATATTGACCATTTTGGGATCGTTCGACATGTCCGGAGTCATCGTTTTTCATCCGAAAATTGATTTTTTGGACTTTACCAAAAATGATTTAAAATGTCAATTGGATTGTGCCTCATGTTGAATAACCACTTTTTAAACCCTCAGAGTGACCAGAATTGCCATTTTTACAGAGTTTTGATTACTCAAAAGCTTCAATTTTGACCCCTTTGAGGCACAGAAATGACTTTAAACACACTTATTTTAGTTGACAAAGTCATAATTCACATTCAACAGTCATTTAGAGTCCAAAGATTAAATGTTAAAATTTCATCCATATTGACCATTTTGGGATCGTTCGACATGTCCGGAGTCATCGTTTTTCATCCGAAAATTGATTTTTTGGACTTTACCAAAAATGATTCAAAATGTCAATTGGATTGTGCCTCATGTTGAATAACCACTTTTTAAACCCTCACAGTGACCAAAATTTGCCATTTTTACAGAGTTTTGATTACTCAAAAGCTTCAATTTTGACCCATTTCAGGCACAGAAATGACTTTAAACACACTTATTTTAGTTGACAAAGTCATAATTCACATCCACCAGTCATTTACAGTCAAAAGATTAAATGTTAACATTTCATCCATATTGACCATTTTGGGATCGTTCGACATGTCCGGAGTCATCGTTTTTCATCCGAAAATTGATTTTTGGACTGTACCAAAAATGATTAAAAATGTCAATTGGATCGTGCCTCATGTTGAATAACCACTTTTTAAACCCTCAGAGTGACCAAAATTGCCATTTTTACAGAGTTTTGCTTACTCAAAAGCTTCAATTTTGACCCGTTTCAGGCACAGAAATAACTTTAAACACACTTATTTTAGTTGACAAAGTCATAATTCACATCCACCAGTCATTTACAGTCAAAAGATTAAATGTTAACATTTCATCCATATTGACCATTTTGGGATCGTTCGACATGTCCTGAGTCATCGTTTTTCATCCGAAAATTGATTTTTGGACTGTACCAAAAATGATTAAAAATGTCAATTGGATCGTGCCTCATGTTGAATAACCACTTTTTAAACCCTCAGAGTGACCAAAATTACCATTTTTACAGAGTTTTGCTTACTCAAAAGCTTCAATTTTGACCCGTTTCAGGCACAGAAATAACTTTAAACACACTTATTTTAGTTGACAAAGTCATAATTCACATCCAACAGTCATTTACAGTCAAAAGATTAAATGTTAAAATTTCATCCATATTGACCATTTTGTGAACGTTCGACATGTCCGGAGTCATCGTTTTTCATCCGAAAATTGATTTTTTGGACTGTACCAAAAATGATTCAAAATGTCAATTGGATCGTGCCTCATGTTGAATAACCACTTTTTAAACCCTCACAGTGACCAAAATTTGCCATTTTTACAGAGTTTTGATTACTCAAAAGCTGCAATTTTGACCCCTTTGAGGCACAGAAATGACTTTAAACACACTTATTTTAGTTGACAAAGTCATAATTCACATCCAACAGTCATTTAGAGTCAAAAGATTAAATGTTAAAATTTCATCATTATGGACCATTTTGTGAACGTTCGACAGGTCCGGAGTCATCGTTTTTCATCCGAAAATTGATTTTTTGACTGTACCAAAAATGATTCAAAATGTCAATTGGATCGTGCCTCATGTTGAATAACCACTTTTTAAACACTCAGAGTGACCAAAATTGCCATTTTTACAGAGTTTTGCTTTCTCAAAAGCTTCAATTTTGACCCGTTTCAGGCACAGAAATGACTTTAAACACACTTATTTTAGTTGACAAAGTCATAATTCACATCCAACAGTAATTTACAGTCAAAAGATTAAATGTTAACATTTCATCCATATTGAATATTTTGGGATCGTTCGACATGTCCGGAATCATCGTTTTTCATCCGAAAATTGATTTTTTGGACTGTACCAAAAATGATTCAAAATGTCAATTGGATCGTGCC